>NC_060189.1:21806749-22147374 GCF_021184085.1 Oncorhynchus gorbuscha | reverse complement strand
TCTTGTCTGGATGGCATGTCAAGGCTTTCTGTCGGTAGGCTTTCTTGATCTACAGGAGAAAATGGGAAAGTTCAATCAGAGTTATCGAGTATTTACTTTTTATGTACGCATGGACTTAGGTCAGCACATTATTATTCTCATTGTTATGTCCCAGTCCACTATGTTCAGATGTCTATTGAAACTATAAAAATGTTTATCTGTGGTGAATTTTCCAGTCAAAAAACAAGTCACCCTTGTCCAATAACCTCCAGCGAAAAAAACCTGTCCCTAGAGTGGATGAATATTTTTGTAGATGCATACAGTTAGTTCTTTTTTTTCAGCTTGGTTGGACTTTGTGGTAGCGACTGTATACTGTTGTTGTTTCAAAATAACGCCTACAGGGTTGTTTTTCCTGAATATTCTAAACCGCTGTATGCAGCTTGGCAATCTAGAATCGTTGAAATATATCTCCAACACCAATTACTCTTTTGCATGCCATCACTGGCACAAAACGTAAATGTGCATAAAAATTATGGTCCCCTGGAAACATAATAAAAATAGTAAAAGATTGATAAAACTACAGGGGGTAGAAAAGTGTTCAGTGGTAGGGAGTTTAGGTTCAGTTTCACTGGGGGGGGGGGGGTTAGGTTCAGTTTCACTGGGGGGCCCCATCAATATCTGCACCCATCCTTTGCTGTGCTTGTGATAATGTACTTTAAATAAAGATTGACTTGACACTGCTGTCACCTTTATGCTGACAATGCTTTTTCAAGAAAGATAAATGTGGACTGTGTCGGCAGGAGAGGATGAGATTAGCTTCATTGGGGCGAGGAAAAAAAGTTACAATAACATGCAAACAGCGTGCCATTGTCATCACGAAATTGGGAAGGCAGCCATTCATATCTTGGGTCTCAAGCCAAAACATTTTAAAATATGAGCGACCAAATTAGGAAACAAAACAATACTTTGGAGCATTGCAATCTTAAGTGAGGTTTTAGTCCTTTTTTTTTTTTTTTTACTCTGTTGTTCTCTGGAATGTTAACCGCGTTTCTTCGGCCCTTCTGCACAAGTTAATGACATGTTTTTCATTAGGAGAAGTCTACTCCTCCAGCGAGGAAGTAGGGCACATTGAGAGAGAGAGAGAGAGAGAGAGAGAGAGAGAGAGAGAGAGAGAGAGAGAGAGAGAGAGAGAGAGAGAGAGAGAGAGCAGCTCTCTGAAGAGACAGGAAGTGCAGAGCACCCAGCTTTTCAAACCACTCCTCTATCCTCAGTACAGACCTCACTAGTAATCAGCCCTGCCAGCATTCTGCATGCTTTCACCTCCCCTCTTTCACCTCCTCTCACCCTTGCTGCCAATCAATCCGATCCCGTCCATTGGAACTGGATAGATCAGGGACTCCTTTCTGTTCTGCAGGCCTGGAACTTTTGCATTGGATGCCATCTACTCCGGCAAATGCAACATTTCCCTGTCTGTCTATTGTTTTGCACTAACAGGAATGTGCCAGAACATACTGTGCAGACCGACCAACTGACTGACTGACTGTTAGTGAACTGAAAAGGATATGGTAATAAACTCAGCAAAAAAATAAATGTCCTCTCACAGTCAACTTTTCAGCAAACTTAACATGTGTAAATATTTGTATGAACAACTGAGACATAAACTGAACAAGTTCCACAGACATGTGACTAACAGAAATGGAATAATGTGTCCCTGAACAAAAGGGGGGGGGGGGGGGGGGCAAAATCAAAAGTAACAGTCAGTATATGGTGTGACCACCAGCTGCATTAAGTACATCTCCTCCTCATGGACTGCACCAGATTTGCCAGTTCTTGCTGTGAGATGTTACCCCACTCTTCCGCCATCCTCCTTAATTAGACTGATCTGGCCTTAGGAAATTAACAGCTAGAGAAAAAGATAGAGGGAGGATAAGAAGGAGAAGGAGTACAAGGCACCTGCAAGTTCCCGGACATTTCTGGGAGGAATGGCCCTAGTCCTCACCCTCCAATCCAACAGATCCCAGACGTGCTCAATGGAATTGAGATCAAGGCTCTTCGCTGGCCATGACAAAACACTGACATTCCTGTCTTGCATGAAATCACGCACAGAACGAGCAGTATTGCTCGAGGTTCATTCTTGTCATGCTGGAGGGTCATGTCAGGATGAGCCTACAGGAAGGGTACCACATGAGGGAAGAAGATGTCTTCCCTGTAACGCACAGCGTTGAGATTGCCTGCAATGACAACAAGCTCAGTCCAATGATGCTGTGACACACCTCCCAAGGTCATGACGGACGCTCCACCTCCAAATCGATCTCGCTCCAGTGTACAGGCCTCGGTATAACATTCATTCCTTCGATGAAAAACGCAAATCCGACCATCACCCTTGGTGAGACAAAACCGCGACTCGTCAGTGAAGAGCACTTTTTGCCAGTCCTGTCTGGTCCAGCGACGGTGGGTTTGTGCCCATAGGCGGCGTTGTTGCCGGAGATATCTGATGAGGACCTGCCTTACAGCAGGCCTACAAGCCCTCAGTCCAACCTCTCTCAGCCTACTAGGGCAGTCTGAGCACTGATGGAGGGATTGCGTGTTCCTGGTGTAACTCGGGCAGTTGTTGTTGCCATCCTGTACCTGTCCCGCAGGTGTGATGTTTGGATGTACCGATCCTGTGCAGGTGTTGTTACACGTGGTCTGCCACTGCGAGGATGGTCAGCTGTCCGTCCCGTCTCCCTGTAGCGCTCACTTAGGCGTCTCACAGTACTGACATTGCAATTTATTGCCCTGGTCACATCAGCAGTCCTCATGCCTCCTTGCAGCATGCCTAAGGGACGTTCACGCAGATGAGCAGGGACCCTGGGCATCATTATTTTGGTGTTTTTCAGTCAGTAGAAAGGCCTCTTTAGTGTTCTAAGTTTTCATAACTGTGACCTTAATTGCCTACCGTCTGTAAGCTGTTAGTCTCTTAACGACCGTTCCACAGGTGCATGTCCATTATTTGTTTATGGTTCATTGAAAGAGCATGGGAAACAGTGTTTAAACCCTTTACAATGAATATCTGTGAAGTTACTTGGATTTTTACAAATGATCTTTGACAGGGTCCTGAAAAAGGGACGTTTCTTTTTTTGCTGAGTTTACATCAGCAGTTAGAGAAGACATTTGATTAACTATCTGATATGAGCCTCCCCTGGCCTGAGGTAGTCTGGGTTTGACCTGGACCTGGTGTGCTGTCCAGAGGTGGATGGGTGCAGAGCTGACAGAGGGAACAGCATACGTGCATCTCTCTCCTAATGGTGACTTTGAACCAGTTCAGTAGGATGGCGTTGTGAAGCCACACATTCTTACAGCCCTTCATTCAGGAGTGCATACTACATACAGTAATATGCAAGTCTGTGGAACTATTTCAAGAAGCAACACTTCCCCCTCAGCCTCATACACCCTCTCCTCTGACTCTGGACTTCCAGTAAAACTGGGATAAACTGAAAACTATCGACAACGACCACTTATCGCAGGCATTTTGCTGATATCATTCATTACAATAAGTAGCCTATACTAGAGAAATGTGAAGCTTGAAATTAAGTAAATTTGCTAATGTGTGTGATGTTAATGGGACAATTGATGGCCACAACCATCAAACTAGTAGTAGTAGTTTAATTAAAGGATAATACCATTTTTTTTAAACAGATGCAAATTAATGTTTTTAAAGTTATTCTATTTATCATTATCTCATCAATTTAGACAATTTATTGAGATACAGATTTTCATCCATATCACCCAGCTATCTTCCAGTGACAATTCCCTTTCCTTTCCTCTACTAATCAGTCAGTCACTTTCTGGTCTGCTGCCTTTTTTTGTCTCTTCCCCTCTCTTGGACCCCCCCCCCCCCTCCTCATAATCTGTTTCACAGAGTTCAGCACATTGCCTCAGTTGAGGAGTGAGTCAGCGGCAGATGTCCTGTTGAGCAGCGAGATGAGCGACATGAGGAGCTCCTGAGTTACACAGCACTGCCACTGCCCAAGAGAAACACCCGGCCAGCTGAAGAGGTCAGGTCGTGTCTTCAACTCACATAGCAGAGTTTGCCTTCATCAGACCAATTTAATAGGATTACGTGTCTCTGTCATCGTGTAAGGTCAAAGTAGGTTTCTCCAGCTGTCTGGACAGCAAGTGCAACCAGCCAACAAGGCCGCTGTGCTGAAAAGCATTCAAGCTAGAAATTGTAACACCGCCAGTCAATCAAATCCCTCCGAGAGTGGCTACCTCACCTCCCTGGGGGAGGGGGAGGAAGAGATCCCCTCTGTATTAATAACAGCCCATTTGGTGAATGCGTACCCCCCCCCCTGCCTCATCTCTCTATCCCTCATCTACCGCTGGCACATGAATACTGCTCCCCCAGCTCAGAATTTAGTTAAATAATACATGATTGCTCCCATCAATGCAGTAACATGCAAGCCCTAATTGAGGTAGAACCAGGATCCAAGTTTAGAGTTTGCTAATTCAGTGCTAAGTGAGAGTAGAAATCTCAGGTTGAGTGGCAGGTCCTCCCTGAATGAGGAGGGTCAATAACTGTGCCAACTAAGAGCCTACCGCTCATTACAGTTTTTTCCAGTGCTGGATATCCTAAATCAATTATGAGAGAAAGACCTCTTAAAGGATCCAATGAACCATAAGACTAATGAGGCCCAAGCGAGAATCAAGCCCATCCCTCACTCCTAAGCAGTGGGTTACTGTACTTTACTTGCAGTACCAGCAGGCACACAGTAGCCCAATGGTTGGTGCCTGATGAAATCAAGCTCTCTCTGCCACCCGCTGCCTGCCACAGTCTTTACTGCATGCCCACACCTTGTCCTCATTACCCCAGTCTGTGGTGACTATTACAGCTGACAACTGGCCCCAGCAACCACAGCACTACCCCAGCAGGGCCCCAACAGAACCCACATGGGTGGTTGATTTGGTAGCTGCCTGGTTTGCCATGGGGCCATCCTCCTTAATTACACTGATCTGGCCTTTATATGAAATGATCAGCTAGAGAAAAAGATAGAGGGAGGGTAAGAAGGAGAAGGAGTACAAGGGAGAAAGAAAACAAAATGATAAGAGCTACAGAGCATGGGGGTATAGAGTGGAAACTGTGTGCGTGCGCCTGCCTAGTAAGATATAATTGCAGTTCAGCTCCCAAAATGCACACTGAGCGAGCATAGCTCGCCTGACAGGAACATTTGTTTGGGACAGTGATACAATTAGCGTGAGTGGTGCCTGCCAAGGGCCAGCTAAGTTACCCACCCACCCACCCACTCACCCACCCAAGGAAAGTGTCTTCTTCTGCATGGATGCAGGCAGCAGAGCACAAGGGTAGGATAAGTGTCACTCTATTCCCCTGCACTCCCTCAGCTAGCTACGCTACAGTACCATGAGTTACAGCTGTTTGTGCCATGGAGCCCAAATGTTACTGCAGTCAGGGCGCCAGACACGAAGAGCGATAGGAGTGAGAGGAAGGAGCTCCACATGCAACCGCTGCGTGTCATGATAACGTCCACAAAGACATCTGCTGGTGAATGTCTGCACAGAACTCAGACAGCTAGATTGTTTTATATGTGGACACAGTCACGCTATATTGTGCTTTATTAGCCAACAGAAATAGCACCAGCAAGCCACATACAGTAGCTAAATCTTATTGAATTTGTTTGTGCCTAAAATGGGTCCAGTCTTTTCCCTTCTTCTGCACTCTTAGTAAGTAAAACAGCCACATGTTTGTCCCTGCTGATATGCATGACAATGTGGCTGAAACTGATAGCTCAGTGGCGCAAAAGGAACTCCCAAGCTAACAACGAACATTCCCACAACTTTAGAGAATGTTCCCTTAAGAGTCACATTAGGTCATTAATTAACAATTTCATAGGAATGTTCCGGTGATGTGCTAGGAATGTTTACAAGAGACCATTCCCTTAATGTCCAATTGAAATGATCCAGAACGTGGTTAACATGTTCTCAGAATTTAAGATATTAACTAGCTGTCGCCATTGGCGTCGGCTAACGGGGATCCTAATAAATCTAGACACGTTTCATGGGAACATGGCAAGAACATTCATGTGTCCAGTTCCTAGGATTAGGAGAATATTCCATCAATGTCCAACCAAACACAAACAGAACATAGACACGTTTCTTGGGAAAGTTTCAAAAGCATGTTTATAAAAAAATATACACTACCGTTCAAAAGTTTGGGGTCACTTAGAAATCACTTGTTTTTGAAAGAAAATCAAATTTGTCCATTAAAATAACATCAAATTGATCAGAAATACAGTATAGACATTGTTAATGTAATTGACTATTGAAGCTGGAAATTGATGATTTTTTATAGAATATCTACAAAGGTGTACAGAAGCCAATTATCAGCAACAATCACTCCTGTGTTCCAATGGCACGTTGTGTTAGCTAATCCAAGTTTATCATTTTAAAAGGCTAATTGATCATTAGAAAACCTGCTTGCAATTATGTTAGCAGAACTGAAAACCTTCTTGAGTAGTTGACCTTCTTGACCTAGTTGAGTATCTGGATAATCAACAATTGTGGGTTTGATTACAGGGTCAAAATGGCAGCTTCATTAAATAGTACCCGCAAAACACCAGTCTCAACGTCAACAGTGAAGAGGTGACTCCAGGATGCTGGCCTTCTAGGCAGAGTTGCAAAGAAAAAGCTATATCTCAGACTGCCCAATAAAACTAAAAATTAAGATGGGCTAAAGACCACAGACACTGGACAGAGGAACTCTGCATCCCGGAGTAGCCTCTTCACTGTTGACGTTGAGACGGGTGTTCTTCAGTTTTTTGGCAATTTCTCGCATGGAATAGCCTTCATTACTCAGAACAAGAATAGACTGACGAGTTTCAGAAGAAAGTTCTTTGTTTCTGGTCCTTTTGAGCCTGTAATCAAACCCACAAATGCTAATGCTCAACTAGTCTAAAGAAGACCAGTTGTATTGCTTCTTTAATCAGAAACAACAGTTTTCAGCTGTGCTAAAAAGGGTTTTCTAATGACGAATTAGCCTTTAAAAATTATAAACATGGATTAGCTAACACAACGTGCCATTGGAACACAGGAGTGATGGTTGCAGATAATGGGCCTCTGTACACCTATGTAGATATTCCATTAAATATCAGCCGTTTCCAGCTACAATAGTAATTTACAACATTAACAATCTCTACACTGTATTTCTGATCAATTTGATGTTATTTTAATGGAAGAAAAAGTGCTTTTCTTTCAAAAACAAGGACATTTCTAAGTGACCCAAAACTTTTGAACTGTAGTATGTATGCACACACACCCACACACACACACAGTCTTGTTACTGTTGCCGAGCCAATAAAAGCCCTGATTGGTGAACCAATGATCCATTCATTAGTCTTTTCTGTTAGCAAGGATTATTGATACTCACACACACAGTGGTTAATATACAGTGTTTTCAATGTACATATTTTACACATTTTGATATACATGATTGCATTTTGCATGTTCAATTAATCAATCATTATTATTCAACATGTCCTCGCCTGGGATGTGAACTCACAACCTCTTGGTTCATGGTACATGGTACTCTGAACTTCCTGCTACGCCACCATGTAAGGTATCAGTTAAATCTTACTATACTCTCATCATTGATTTTATTCACTTATTTCAGCAATTTAAGGGAATTCTGTATAGTTGTCCAATGTTGGTGGGGCATATTAACCTGTTTTAATAATACCCCTGAATCACTATTATAAATAAAATATTTCCCTAAGTAAATCTCAGCTCTGTTAAAAGTACACTTCAATATGCATTTTCCCTATTACTTACATCTATCAAGTTGTTTCACATCTACACAAGTGCCCAAGGACGAGGGGTTAGGGTTTCTTCTGGACAGTGCCTAACTATACTGGCCTAATAAGCACATGCCCTAGAGATATCCCTTATTGGGAAAGTGGTTAGGGCGTTAGTCATTGGTGCTGGTGGCCTGGGTTCGAGACAGGCTAAGGGAGTCACCCTACTGTCACATTCTTAGCACTATACACTCACCGGACCGTTTATTAGGTACACCACCCCATTCACGAAAATGGATCGCTCCTACAGACAGTGAGTCACGTGGCTGGTTATATAAAGCAGGCAGACAGGCGTCGAGGCATTCAGTTACTGTTCGATTGAATGTTAGAATGGGCAAAACGATCCAGTATCTCAGAAACGGCTGCCCTCCTGGGCTTTTCACGCACGGCAGTGTCTAGGGTTTACCAAGAATGGGGTGACAAACAAAAAACATCCAGTCAGTGGCAGTCTTGTGAGGGAAAACTATGATGTCATTTCAGTCTCACAATTTGAAGTTCGCATGGGGGCATATCAAGAACGTGGAAAATAATGTTGAGCGCGGGTGGAGAGGGTTCTAAGTTCAGATAAAAATCTTAAGGGCACAGAGGATCATGTTGAGGAACAGAGATAGTTGAGTGCTCAGACACAAATGTTGATTGGCCAGAAAGTGGAATTGAGAGCAAGAAGTAAAGTGTAGAGCACAGCATCTCCCATTTTTCGGTATACTTGCCTGCGCTCTCTCGAAATGTAGCTGTGCTTGCGTGAAATTATCTCTGTGTGCTTGCAAATCTACAATGACATGTTAGTCATGTGTTCTTTGGGACCATCAGGTATTGTCCTGACAACTGATACGCAGAAATGTTCTTGCATCATTCCCATGAAACGTGTCTAGAACATTAATATGTTACATTCTAAGATCATGGCAACCATGTTCTGTGTATGTTTGGTGGGACATTGATGGGATATTATCCTAACCCTCAGAAAACGGGACACTCAAACAGAAGAACATTACGGTAATATACTAATTCTAGGGAGAACGTTTTTTTTTCTTATCTGGTTCCAGAAAACGAGTCACTCAGTGATGTGCATAAACCACAGGTTCCGAGCTACCAACTCCAGGTCCCTGGCTATAATATCAGGAATCCAAAATGAGAGGAATTTCGATACCAGAGATAAAGACAGATCATTCAAACCAGGAGGAGTAACAGGAAGCCGGCGTACGTCAGGGAATGGTTTACAAGTTGTGGTAAGCCCACATTAACATGTTCCTGGAGGGGGTATTTCCTCTCTCAATGATAAACAGCAGTCCTGCTGGTGTAGCATTGGGCAAAAACAACTGCGACAAAGTAGCGGTCTTCATAGATTTCACCACATAGTTTTAAGGCCTTCCAGTCTCCACACGCTCACTTGTGTACGCACTACAGTAAACTATCTATCCTGACCATCAGTAGACCTCACAGAACTTGACTCTCCATTTCGGGGACTCTTTCTGTCAAAGCCACAACCACTAACTTCCCCAACATACTCCTCTGGGGCGGATGGGACTTTGAAATCCAATTAAGAAATTAAGTTCTTCCCTCAATTTGGCAGCAATGTTAATTTTCTTCTGGCCTGCGGATTTTGAGAGCTGGAAACTTAACAAGAAGGTGGTTGTGAAAATTACTGGATTCAGGGACACCCATGTAGGCCTATCACCCATGGAGCATGAATCTGAGCAGCTAAAATGGGACAAGGGAAGGGGAATCTTCACAGAGTAAACCCAATACCCATGTCTGCACATAAAAATCAAATCAGACTAACCTGTTACATTCTGTTTCAATTGGGTGGAGCAGCCTTTTGCTTGAGCAAGCAATCAAACATGATACTTGTTGAACATGCAGATTGCAGTACAATTTGATCTGCAAACAAAAGATATTGAGGCAGATTATTTGTTTCTTGAATTGATCCAAATGCTGGCTCAACCAGTCCTGTTTTGAAATAACTTGAGAGAATAGTGCTGCCAGAGAAAGTGGCAACATGATGTATTGGCTAGGTTTATAAGCATGATTTATTATTTCAAAAGACATCTGGTCCAGGTGGTGTTGCCCTGCATCTGCATGTTTCCTTCATATGCTATGCCAGGGGTGTATTCATTACGGAAACCGTTTAAGAACCAAATGGAAGCAAACAGCAAAACAAGCGTTTCTATTGGACAAATTCAGGTAGGTCCCTTAGGCTGTTTCTGAGACTGTATTACCCCCACATCGGCAGTCATGACTGCAGTAAAATTGCACGTTACCATTGAGTCATGATAATCTCCTTCTGCACACTCTGGACATGCTTTGGTAGTACCCAACTTGCTAACTACCATCGGGTCCTAAGTCTGGTACTCAGGGCTCTATTGTCCCTCTAAGGAAGCACTCTGACATCAATGCAATGGACATTCACATCAAACAATTATCAAAACAGTAGGCCTATCATACTTTTTAAACTACCCTCACTGTGATAATCAAGTTGAAGAAAGAAGTTCAACAGCAGTTTGAAACAGTGTAAAACATGGTTATTGTGAATGTTGTTTCGAAGCCTAACACAACAGTGCTTTCTAAGGTGATTTTTTTTTTTAACATCCATATGCATATTAGAGCTTATGCATATGCAAGGTTTATGAGCCCAAGCCCCAAAATAAACTGAATTAAAACTATGATTGTTCCATTATACAATACATAGCCTACCGCACATTATGCATGGAAGAAAAACATAAATCAAAATTGATTAAAGAAATCTTTGGTACATAATTGGTCTAGCCTATACTCCAAAATTAAACAAATTTGACTCATCTCCTTTGAGTGAGGATTGCATTATTATGCATACTGAATGGACTTGTGCACCAAAATGTCTATCCATGAGTCTGGTAGAGGACATGGCCCTAGGCGATGCTGTTGGTTTATGGATTATGCAGGGTGGCTTACTGTTAAGACTACAATTAGTGAATTTGTATTTGATTTAGAGTAGCCTAGTAATAGGGACTTTTATTTTATTTTCAGAATTAATTGAGTGACACATTATCTTCAGCTATACAGAATCTCACCACCATGCATTTCCGTCTCCTCCTCTCGCTCCTTTATATCCTTCTTCAGCGCACAGACGGATTGAAACAAGTTTAGTGAAATATGTTTAGTTGCGAAAACTTGTTATTATTGATGTTCCCGAACAGATTTCACTTGGTTTCCCAAATTAAGCACTGGGTAGCTGCAGGAACAAGATTTGAAAGCCCATGACATACAGAGTGGGCGGAATATCAACAGTTGGGCAGCGAGACCATGCTCCTCAAACAGTGCATGATACGTGGAGTGTAGAGGTCGACTGATTAATCAAAATGGCCGATTAATTAGGGCCGATTTCAAGTTCAGAACAGTCGGAAAAATCTGTATTTTTGGACACCGATTTTGCAGATTTTATTTTCATAAATTTTTTACACCTTTATTTAATCTGTATTTAACTAGGCAAGTCAGTTAAGAAAACATTCTTATTTTCAATGACGGCCTAGGAACGGTGTGTTAACTGCCTCATTCTGGGGCAGAACAACAGATTTTCACCTTGTCAGCTCGAGGGATTCAATCTTGCAACCTTACAGTTAACTAGTCCAACGCTCTAACCACCTGCCTCTCATTGCACTCCACGAGGAGACTGCCTGTTACGCGAATGCAGTAAGCCAAGATAAGTATGCTAGCTAGCATTAAACTTAACTTATAAAAAACAATCAATCAATCAATCATAATCACTAGTAATATCATCAACCATGTGTAGTTATTACTAGTTTATCTAGCGTGTCCTGCGTTGCATATAATTGATGCGGTGCATATCGTTGCTCTAATGTGTACCTAACCATGAACATCAATGCCTTTCTTAAAACCGATACACAGAAGTATATATTTTAAAACCTGCATATTTAGCTCAAAGAAATCCAGGTTAGCAGGCAATATTAACCAGGTGAAATTGTGTCACTCCTCTTGCGTTCTTTGCACGCAGAGTCAGGGTATATGCAAGAGTTTGGGCCACCTAATTTGCCAGAATTGTATGTAATTATGACATAACATTAAAGGTTGTGAAATGTAACATAAATATTTAGACTAATGGATGCCACCCCTTAGATAAAATACAGAACGGTTCCGTATTTCACTGAAAGAATAATCTTGTTTTCGAGATGATAGTTTCTGGATTCGACCATATTAATGACCTACGGCTCGTATTTCTGTGTGTTATTATGTCATAACTAAGTCTATGATATGATAGAGCAGTCTGACTGAGCGGTGGTAGGCAGCAGCAGGCTCGTAAGCATTGATTCAAACAACACTTTTGTGCGTTTTGCCAGCAGCTCTTCGTTGTGCGTCAAGTATTGCGCTGTTTATGACTTCAAGCCTATCAACTCCCGAGATGAGGCTGGTGTAACCGAAGTGAAATGGCTAGCAAGTTAACGGGGTGCGCGCTAATAGCGTTTCAAACGTCACTCGCTCTGAGACTTGGAGTAGTTGTTCCCCTTGCTCTGCATGGGTAACGCTGCTTCGATGGTGGCTGTTGTCGTTGTGTTCCTGGTTCGAGCCCAGCGAGAGGGACGGAAGCTATACTGTTACACTGGCAATACTGAAGTGCCTATAAGAACATCCAATAGTTAAAGGTTAATGAAATACAAATGGTATAGTACTATAATAATATACTATAATAACTACAACCTAAAACTTCTTACCTGGGACTATTGAAGACATGTTAAAAGGAACCACCAGCTTGTAACCACCGGAATGCTTACAAGGCCCTCCCCCGACCTCCTTTCGGCAAATCTGACCACATCTCCATCTTGCTCCTCCCGTCATATAGGCAAAACCTCAAACAGGAAGTACCCGTGCTTCGAACTATTCAACACTGGTCTGACCAAACAGAATCCAAGCCTCAGAATTGTTTGGATCACGTGGACTGGGATATGTTCCAGGTAGCTTGCAAAAATAATCTAGACACATACACAGATACGATGCCTGAGTTTATCAGGAAGTGTATAGAAGATGTAGTACCCACTGTGACAATTAAAACCTACCCTAACCAGAAACCGTGAATAGATGGTAGCATTCGCATGAAAAGGAAAGCATGAACTGCATTTAACTATGTCAAGGTGACTGGTAATATGGCAAAATATAAACATTGTAGTCATTCACACCGCAAGGCAATCAAACAAGCTAAACGTCAGTAAATAGATAAAGTGGAGTCGCAATTCAAAGGCTCAGAAACGAGACGTATGTGGCAGGGACCACAGACAATCACGGACTACAAAAGGAAAACCAGCCACATCGCCGAGACCGACGTCTTGCCTCTGGACAGGCTAAACACATTCTTTGCACGCTTTGAGGATAGTACAGTGCCCCCGACGCGGCCCGATACCAAGGACTGTGGGCTCTCCTTCTCCACGACAGACGTAAGTAAAACCCTTGCAGGGCTGCTGGCCCAGACGGCATCTCTAGCCGCGTCCTCATAGCATGTATAGACCAGCTGGCTGGTGTGTTTACGGACATATTCAATCTCTCCCTATCCCAGTCTGTTGTCCCCACATGCTTCAAGATGGCCATCATTGTTACTGTACCCAAGAAAGCTAAGGTAACTGAACTAAATGACTAGCACCCCATAGCACTCACTTCTGTCATCAAAGTGCTTTGAGAGACTAGTCAAGGATCATATTACCTCTACCTTACCTGCCACCCTAGACCCACATTGATTTTCTTATCGCCCCAATAGATCCACATAGGATGCAATCGCCATCACTCTGCAAACTGCCCTATTCCACCTGCACAAGAGGAATACCTATGTAAGAATGCTGTTCATCAACTATAGCTCAGCATTCAACACCATAGTACCCTCCAAGCTCATCATTAACCTCGAGGCCCTGGGTCTGAACCTGGCCCTGTGCAACTGGGTTTTGAACTTCCTGACGGGCCGACTCCCAGGTGGTGAAGGTAGGAAGCATCCCCTCCACTCCACTGATCCTCAACACTGGGGCCCCACAAGGGTGCGTGCTCAGCCCCCTCCTGTACTCCCTGTTCACCAATGACAGCGCGGCCAAGCACACCTCCAACACAGTCATCAAGTTAGTAGATGACACAACAGTAGTAGGCTTGATTACCAACAATGACGAGACAGCCTACAGGGGGGGTGCTGAGGGCTGCTCAGGGAGTGTGGTGCCTGGAAAATAACCTCTCACTCAACGTCAACAAATCAAAGGAGTTGATTGTGGACTTCAGGAAACAGCAGAGGCTGCACCCCTCCCCCCCCCCCATCTACATTGACGGGACCGCAGTGGAGAAGGAAAGCTTCAAGTTCCTTGGCGTACACATCACTGACAAACTGAAATGGACCACCCACACAGACAGTGTAGTGAAGAAGGTGCAACAGAGCATCTTCAACCTCAGGAGGCTGAAGAAATTTGGCTTGTCACCTAAAACCCTCAAACTTTTACAGATGCACAATTGAAAGCATCCTGTCGGGCTGTATCGCCGCCTGGTACGGCAACTGCACCCCCCCGCAACCGCAAGGCTTCCCAGAGGGTTGTGTGGTCTGCCCAACGCATTACCACGGGAAAACTACTCACCCTCCAGGACACCTACAGCACCCAATGTCACAGGAAGGCCAAAAAGATCATCAAGGACATCAACCACCCGAGCCACTGCCTGTTCACCTGGCTATCATCTAAAAGGTGAGGTCAGTACAGGTGCATCAAAGCTGGGACCGCGTTATCTGGAGTGATGAATCACGCGTCACCATCTGGCAGTCCGACGGACAAATGCCAGGAGAATGCTACCTGCCCGAATGCATAGTGCCAACGGTAAAGTTGGTGGAGGAAGAATAATGGTCTGGGGCTGTTTTTCATGGTTTGGGATAGGCCCCTTAGTTCCAAAATGACCAACCAAAATGAATAAAAATGGCAAAATTGGGCATCCCTGTCATACACTTCTGTTGATACTGAATCTTTTGCTACTCAGTCACAGTTGCTATTATATGCATAGTATTAGTATATTTGGATAGAGAACACTCAGAAGTTTCGAAAACTGTTTGAATGGTGTCTGTGAGTATAACATAACTCATATGTCAGGCAAAAACCTGAGAAAAAATCAAACCAGGAGGTGGGAAATCTGAGGTTGGTTGATTTTGAACTCATTCCCTATTGAAGATACAGTGGGATATTGGTCATGTTGCACTTCCTAAGGCTTCCACTAGATGTCAACCATCTTTAGAAACTTGTTTGAGGCTTCTACTGTAAAGGGGGGGCTTATAAAGGCTCTTTGAGTCAGTGGTCTGGTAGAGTGCCACAAACTTGTGACGCTCATTCACGTGAGCGGTAGCTCCCATTCCATTGCATTTCTGAAGACAAAGAAATTCTCTGGTTGGAACATTATTGAAGATGTATGTTAAAAACATCCTAAAGACTGATTCTATACATCGTTTGACATGTTTCTACGGACTGTAACGTAACTTATTGACATTTCGTCTGCTCCCAGTGAACGCGCTTCGTGACTTAGGATTTGTTTACAAAGCGCGCTAACAAAAGTAGCTATTTGGACATAAATAATAGACATTATCGAACAAAACAAACATTTCTTGTGGAACTGGGATTCCTTGGAGTGTATTCTGATGAAGATCATCAAAGGTAAGTTAATATTTAGAATGTATTTCTGACTTCTGTTGACTGCACAATATGGCAGATATCTTTTTGGCTTGTTGCGTCTCTGAGCGCCGTACTCAGATTATTGCATGGTTTGCTTTTTCCGTAAAGCTTTTTTGAAATCTGACACAGCGGTTGCATTAAGGAGAAGTTTATCTAAAGTTCCATGTATAACACTTGTATTTTCATCAACATTTATAATGAGTATTTCTGTAAATTGATGTGGCTCTCTGCAAAATCACCAGATGTTTTTGGAGCTACTGAACATAACGAGCCAATGTTTACTGTGATTCCTTTAATATGAATATGAACTTTATCGAACATACATGTATTGTGTAACATGAAGTCCTATGAGTGTCATCTGATGAAGATCATCAAAGGTTAGTGATTAATTCTATCTCTATTTCTGATTTTTGTGACTCCCCTCTTTGGCTGGAAAATGGCTGTGTTTTTCTGTGACTTGGCTCTGACATAACATAACCGTTTGTGGTCCTTTCGCTGTAAAGCCTGTTTGAAATCGGACATTGTGGTGGGATTAAACAACAAGATTACCTTTAAAATGGTATAAAATACTTGTATGTTTGAGGAATTTTAATTATGAGATTTCTGTTGTTTGAATTTGGCGCCCTGCACTTTCACTGGCTGTTGTCATATCGATCCCGTTAACGGGATCTCAGCCCTAAGAAGTTTAGAGACAAAGACAAGGTCGCACATGCCCTTAATGCTATAACTGCATTTTCTATTGCATCAGGATTAATGCTGAATGTTTCTAAATGTGAAATCTTATGTTTATTTGACTCTGATGATAAAGAAATAGAAAATATTCCTGTAAAGGACTGTGTTAAATATTTAGGAATACATTTGTCAAAAAAATACTTAGTCAGACAACATTTGAATTTCTCTCCTAAATGTAAGAGAACTAAAAATATATTTAATAATTGGCTACAAAGAGATCTTTCTATACTTTGAAGAGTACTTCTGTCCAAGGCAGAAGGACTGTCTCATTTTGTGTACCCCTCATTATAGTTATGTGTAAATCCAGCTACTTGTAAAGAGATCAATAAGACCTTTCTTGACTTCATCTGGAAAAATAAGTCTCAAACTAAAAAAAATCTGTCCTTTCTAACAAAAGAGCTGAAGTCTGTCTAGAAGTGTTGGATTTTGTTGACATAAATAACACTTTCAAGATAAACTGGTTGAAAACATGTTTGATCAATGCTGATTCAATATGGTATTTCATTCCAAATAATGTGTTTAATAAATTGGGAGGTCTTCAAGTTTTACTGAAATGTAATTATATTCCTGAAAGATTACCTGCTAAATTAGCTAGGTTTCACCAACAAGCTTTAATGGCCTGGAAAATATGTTTCCTGCACAATCTTTCCCCACATATAGCTCCTTTGAGGAATAATTCAGACATAACTGTAAGGAATAAGTCATTGTTATACCCCAGCTGGCATGAGAGGAATATTAACTTTGTTCTTGATATTTTCGACAACAGGGGTAATATTCTCACATATTAACAATTTATAACATTGAAAGAGTTTCCAATACCTTTCAGAGAGTTTATTTCTGTGATCAACGCCATTCCCAGTGGTCCAACTACACAAGTCATCTTAATTTTGGGAATGATCACAAAGTTTATCCAGAACTCAGATTGGAAGGCGTGGGCTTACTTGAGAGATCTTGTTGTAATAAATATATAAGACAAATTCTTCATTCACAAAACCAATTTACACCAAGAGGAAAGTTTTCCTGGAACATGCTTATTCCCGATATTGTCTGGAAAAATGCATGATTAAGGCCTTACAAATACTGTATACCAAACAAAGTTACGGAAGTGCACTTAAAAATTTTACGTAAGATATATCCATGAAATTCCATGATATCCAAATTTGTGGCAATTGATGATATCTGCATTTTCTGTGAAAAAGGTGAGAATCTGTCTCACTTGTTCTTTGAATGTAAATTTGTCAGAATTTTGGGAAAACATTGCAAAATACTTATTTACCATTATGAACACTGTCTATGTTACTATTGCAATGATAACAAGACCACTGAAATGATTGTTAATTTTTTTAAATTCTTGTTGCCAAATAATTCTTGTTGCCAAAAATTACACATTTTTCTGATTGAATTTAATTATCTTATTAAAACATTAACCCTAGTTAATAACAACAAGAATAACATCTTCCTGAATCATTATAATAAGATTTTTTCAGAGTGAATACAATTGCACTAAAACTGTTTAGTTTTTTTGTATTATATTATTGATATTTTTTGTATGTTTGAGTATTTTCTTGTTAATACCTGTGTTTTGTTTTGTTAGACATGTTTGATGTAGCACTGTAAGTTGATTTTTGTATAATGAATTTAAAAATACAATTTTAAAAAATTAACATTTAAAAAACATAGAATTGTGAATGGTACTATGCTGCCACTTAGTGGCCATGCGAAGATATTTTACTCGTAGAACACACAGGGCAAGTTGTACCGATGCACCAAGTCTAGAACCAACAGGACACTGAATAGCTTCTACCCCAAGCCATAAAACTGCTAAATAGTTAACCAAACAGCTACACCAGACTATCTGCATTGACCGACCCATTTTTGCACTAACTATTTTGACTGCTGCTACTGTTCATTATCTATCACTTTATTCCTAGTTTTATGACCATATATACCTTGTACATCGACACGGTGCTGGTACCCCGTGTATATAGCCAAGTTATCGTTTTACTCATTGTGTATAATGATTAACGTGTAGGTACGTGTTTTACTTTCAATTACGTTAGCTACGTTAGCTAGCGTAGATAGAATCTTAGCAAGTTACCTAGCTATCACTCACCTCTTTCGCCGTCGCTGTGCCTTCTATACCCAGTAGACCATACAGGTCCATCTGCAAAAGGTCTTTCGCCTTATTTCCTGTCATATTATCTTTATTTATTACAATAAAATGCCAAAATAAACGCAATACCAACGTCCTGAAGATGTTTGTTGTTGTAGCATTTGGATTGGACGTGTTGAACTTTCAACTCGGACGCATCCACTTCCTGAAAACAATGCATCATGGGAGGTGCAGTTAAAGTGCACTAAACAATTTATTACGGACTCGCATGATAATTGTGAAATATAATTGTAGGTTTTGACCTTTGCAAGCATTTTGATTTTATGTTTTTTAGTTTGTTATATTCAAATAATTTTCCTGCCATTAATGTGATCAGTTTCAGATATCATTGTTATATGGAAACTTTGAAAATAATGAAAAAAATGTGTTATATGTAAACTGTACCAGACTGGCCATTATAGTAATATTATATTGGTCAGTCTGGTACAATATGATAGTTGGTAGAAGATGGTTCTTGCAATGCCAGGATATTGGTTTCGATTCCAGGGACCACCTGAATGTGAAATGTTTGCCAAATGACTGTAAATTGCATTGGATAAAAGTGTCTACTAAATGGCATATATTATAGTAACATACATTTGAAAAAACTGTAAAACAACGGTAACAGAATGATGGCGCCAGAAGAGATGGCTGATGTTTTCCGGGCTCATAACCAACTGTGCTATTGTGTGTGTGTGTGTGTGTTTGTGTGTGTGTGTGTGTGTGTGTGTGTGTGTGTGTGTGTGTGTGTGTGTGTGTGTGTGTGTGTGTGTGTGTGTGTGTGTGTGTGTGTGTGTGTGTGTGTGTGTGTGTGTGTGTGTGTATTTTTTTATTTTTTTTGTACAAAATAAGCCACCAATTGTTATGACCAAAAATAGCTTCTGGATATCAGGACAGTGATTACTCACCTCGTACTGGACAAAGACTTTTTCTTTAACGAGTCGGACGTGAAGGATTTTCTTCAGACACCAGACAAGGCCCAAATCCCCGTCATCAAATCCCCTTCCTCTCAGGCTTCCATGTCTTCTCCCTGGACCTCCTCAATGTCCACGTCTTGAACATCAGACTGAGACCTCATCTTCACTGTCACTTTCCAACCTTGTTGAGAATGGCTCGTTGTCAGGCTCAAAGCCTCAAATTTGCCCAGATGGCCACCAATTTCTCAACCTTTGTATTGGTCAGCCTGTTGCATGCTTTGCTGTGTGTGTTCCCAAACAAGGACCAGATGCGCTCTGAGGCGGCTGATGTTGGTGGGATTTGGAAGATGGAAGCATGGCTGATGAGATATGTCGGCACGACTGCAATATTGCATCTCCATCCAAAAGCCCTTGCTTGGAAGTGTACTTTGCCAGACTGCCAAGAACCTGGCCCTCATCCAGGCCACGGTTGCAGGACACGGTAGTGATTATACCATAGGCCTTGCTGATCTCTGCAACAGACAGGATGCTCTTGCCAGCATACTTGGGGTCCAACATGTACCCTGCAGCGTGTATGTGCTTGAAGGCAGAAGTATTCACGCTTTTTCGATGTATTTCAGATCTGCAGTTTCCTCTGCTGAACATCAGACAGGATGGCATTCTCTCCCTCAATCCATGCAATGGCTACTGCTATAGGTTTCAGGAGTGTAAGTCGCTCTGGATAAGAGCGTCTGCTAAATGACTTAAATGTAAATGTAAATGAGTTTCAGGCTGCTTACCACTCTCTCCCATAATACCTCATCCAGGAGGATCCTCTTGATGGGGCTGTCCATATCGGCAGACTGTGATATGGCCATTTCTTGGAGAGACTCCTTCCCCTCCAGGAGACTGTCAAACATGATGACAACACCATCTCAACGGGTGTTGCTGGGCAGCTTCAATGTGGTGCTCTTATTCTTCTCACTTTGCTTGGTGAGGTAGATTGCTGCTATAACTTGATGACCCTTCACATACCTAACCATTTCCTTGCCTCTCTTGTAAAGTGTATCCATTGTTTTCAGTGTCATTATGTCCTTGAGGAGCAGATGCAGTGCATGAGCAGCACAGACAATAGATGCGATGTGAGGGTAGGACTCCTCCACTTTAGACCAAGCAGCCTTCATGTTCGCAGCATTGTATGTCACCAGTGGAAATACCTTCTGTGGTCCAAGGTCATTGATAACTACCTTCAGCTCATCTGCAATGTAGAGACCGGTGTGTCTGTTATCTCTTGTGTCTGTGCTCTTGTACAATACTGGTTGAGGGGTGGAGATGTTGTAGTTAATTATTCCTTGCCCACGAACATTCAGAGATGATTGCAATACAGTCTGCTTTCTCTATGATTTGCTTGACCTTCACTTGAACTCGGTTGAACTCTGCATCCAGCAAATGATTAGATAAAGCATGTCTGGTTGGAGGGGTGTATGCTGGGCGAAGAAAATTCAGAAATCTCTTCCAATGCACATTGCCTGTGTGCATCAGAGGTGAAGCAGTTGCATACACAACTCGAGCAAGACATTCATCAGCATTTCTATAACTACGTTCCTCCATTGAGTCAAAACTTCTGATTCCAGGAGGACCATGAGCTGTTGCTATCGATAAGGTGTCTGATTCATAATTTTCACCTCGAATAGAAGTAGAGGGACTTTTGTCAGAGGTTGCTTGTTGTGAGCGCTGAGGTAACTGTTATGCAGGTGAATGAGGACCCAAAAGCGACTTGGCGAAAACAGAGTCTTTATTCCAGTAAAGGAAATATGCAATACTCCTAGACAAATCGGAGCGGAAAACAAAGCATAAAAAACAATTCCACTCGTAATGACGAGGACAGACTGGAGACTCGACCATAAACTGTAGGTTGCCTCGGGAAGGCACTGACCGTAGCAGACTCAGACACCTGCTCACCACGCAGCATCTGAGGGAAACACGACACGACAGGGCGAGACAAAGACACAGCACGGTGAACAATATACAAGGATCCGACAGGACAGAAACGGAAAACAAGGGGAGAAATAGGGACTCTAATCAGAGGAAAAGATAGGGAACAGGTGTGGAAAGACTAAATGATTGATTAGGGGAATAGGAACAGCTGGGAGCAGGAACGGAACGATAGAGAGAAGAGAGAGAGGGAGGGAGAGAGAAAAAAGGGAACGAACCTAAAAAGACCAGCAGGGGGAAAACGAACAGAAGGGAAAGCAAAATGACAAGACAATATAAGACAAAACATGACAGTAACTTTATCCACTTGGCCAGATGATTCTGCATCTTTATGTTCATTCTTCACATATGATTTGGCACAGTATTTGCAAATGTACACAGCTTTTCCTTCTATATTACCTGCAGTGAAATGTTTCCACACATCAGATAGTGCCCGTGGCATTTTCCTGTAAAGATTAGAAAGAAATGTGTAAAAAAAAACACACACAATTCCATGTACAGATAAATAGTTAAGAAGTTAGATTAAACAACTCCTTTGTAAGAGAAATGTTTTAAAATGAACATGTATGGAAACATTTCAATTAACACTCCTCAGTTAGCAGACTCAAGCAAGCTAAAACCCACATGGTAGCAAAAACTAACTAGTAGAAATTGTTAAGAAGTTAGAAATGATTTAAACACACTTTGTTGTAGGCTACTATTTACTAGTTAACAAAAAATAATGTATGTCATATAAAATATATTCACCCCACCCATTATTGTAATCAAAACTTACCAGAAAGCATGTAGTCCTTGGCTCAGACAGTGTAGTAGTGTGGGCTCAATAAATAAATAAAATTAAAGAAAAAAGTTTCCGACCCTTTGCAACCCCAGTCCCTTTGCCCAAGAACACCAAGGTAACCTGTCTAAATGACTACCGACCCGTAGCTCTCACATCTGTAGCCCTGAAGTGCTTTCAAATGCTGGTCATTGCTCACATCAACACCATTATCCCAGAAACCCTTGACCCACTCCAATTTGAATACCGCCCCAACAGATCCACAGATAATGCAATCTCTATTGCACTTCACACTGCCCTCTCCCACATGGACAAAAGGAACACCTATGTGAGAATGCTATTCATTGACTACTGTATACATCAATGATGTCGCTCTTGCTGCTGGTGAGTTTCTGATCCATCTCTACGCAGACGACACCATTCTGTATACTTCTGGCCCTTCTTTGGACACTGTGTTAACAATCCTCCAGACGAGCTTCAAGGCCCTACAACTCTCCTTCCATGGCCTCCAATTGCTCTGAAATACAAGTAAAACTAAATGCATGCTCTTCAACCGATCGCTACCTGCACCTGCCCGCCCGTCCAGCATCACTTCTCTGGACGGTTCTGACTTAGAATACCTAGGGGTCTGGTTAGACTGTAAACTCTCCTTCCAGACTCACATCAAACATCTCCAATCCAAAGTTAAATCCAGAATTGGCTTCCTAGTTCACAACAAAGCATTCTTCACTCATGCTGCCAAACATACCCTTGTAAAACTGACCATCCTACCGATCCTCGACTTCGGCGATGTCATTTACAAAATAGGCTCCAATACCCTACTCAACACATTCGATGCAGTCTAACTGTCATGTTTTGTCTTATATCATCTTGTCATTTTGCTTTTCCCTCTTCGTTTTCCCCCTGCTGGTCTTTTTAGGTTCGTTCCCCTTTTTCTCTCTCCCTTCCTCTCTCTCTTCTCTCTATCGTTCCATTCCTGCTCCCAGCTGTTCCTATTCCCCCTAATCAATCATTTAGTCTTCCCACACCTGTTCCCTATTCTTTTCCCTGATTAGAGTCCCTATTTCTCTCCTTGTTTTCCGTTCCTGCCCTGTCGGATCCTTGTCTATTGTTCACCGTGCTGTGTTTGTGTATCGCCCTGTCGTGTCGTGTTTCCCTCAGATGCTGCGTGGTGAGCAGGTGTCTGAGTCTGCTGAGTTCAAGTGCCTTCCCGAGGCAACCTGCAGTTCAAGATCGAGTCTCCAGTCGGTTCTCGTCATTACGAGTGGAAATTGTGTTTTTTGATTGTATTTTTATTTTACTGGATTAAAGACTCTGTTTTCGCCAAGTCGCTTTTGGGTCCTCATTCACCTGCATAACACTATCACAGTGCCATGCATTTTGTCACCAAAGGCCCATAAACTACCCACCACTGCGACCTGTATGCTCTCGTTGGCTGGCCCTTGTTTCATACTCGTCGCCAAACCCACTGGCTCCAGGTCATCTACAAACCCACTGGCTCCAGGTAGGCTAGTTGAGAACAAGTTCTCATTTGCAACTGCTACCTGGCCAAGATAAAGCATAGCAGTGTGAACAGACAACAACACAGAGTTACACATGGAGTAAACAATTAACAAGTCAATAAAACAGTAGAAAAAAAGAGAGTCTATATACATTGTGTGCAAAAGGCATGAGGAGGTAGGCGAATAATTACAATTTTGCAGATTAACACTGGAGTGATAAATGATCAGATGGTCATGTACAGGTAGAGATATTGGTGTGCAAAAGAGCAGAAAAGTAAATAAATATAAACAGTATGGGGATGAGGTAGGTAAAATTGGGTGGGCTATTTACCGATAGACTATGTACAGCTGCAGCGATCGGTTAGCTGCTCAGATAGCAGATGTTTGAAGTTGGTGAGGGAGATAAAAGTCTCCAACTTTGATGTCGCTAAGGTTTTTGCGTCACGTCCTTATTTCCTATGGTGGAATAGGTCAGGGCGTGACTGGGTGGTTAGTCTAGTTTATTATTTCTATGTGTGTGTTCTAGTTTTCATGTTTCTATGTTGGTGATTTGTATGATTCCCAATTAGAGGCAGCTGGCAATCGTTGTCTCTAAGTGGGGATCATATTTAAGTAGTGTTTGTTCCCACCTGTGTTTGTGGGATATTGTATTTTGTGTAAGTGTATGTAGCACCGATGATGTCACAGTTCGTTGATTGTTTATTGTTCTTGTTAAGTTTCACCAATAATAAATGATGTGGAACTCAACATTCGCTGCGCCTTGGTCCTTCTCTGCACACGGTTGTGACATTTTGATACAGTTGATCATGCTATAATGAGGCAGAGATTGTCGAGCTTTGGTCTTTCGGGGCATGCAGTTGCATGCTAACTGCTAACTGCCTAAAAGGCCAGTTGCCTCTTCACTGTTGACATTGAGACGGGTGTTTTGCGGGTACTATTTAAAGAAGCTAGACAAAAAATGGGGGAAAAATGAGAAATGTGTTTTTCTTTCAAAAACAGGAACATTTCTAAGTGACCCCAAACTTTTTAGCGGTAGTATACATATTACCTCAATTACCTCAACTAACCGATGTCCCCGCACATTGACTCTGTACTTGTACCACCTATATATAGACTCGCTATTGTTATTTTATTGTTGCTCCATAATTATTTGTTAATTATATATTTTTATTTTTTACTTCAGTTTATTTCCGTAAATACTTTCTTAACACTTAACACATGGCGCATGTGACAAATAAAATTTGATTTCGAATAGAGGGGGAACATTCATGAACATTTCATATGGTTTATTATGGCATAACATGCTCTGGTTTCACTTTTGTATATCCGGATGTGGGCTTTCAGGGGAAAATAATGCATCCATTTTCCTGTAAATCCCATTGTTGCAGCATTTCCTGAGTGGCTGAGAGGTGATAAGAGGAGTCTAATATGGGCTAGTGTAATAGGAACTAGTCCTGACATGGTAGAGTCATTTCAATAACCTCTCATTTTCTGGAACAGAACCCAAACATGCACCCTCAACCACTTCAGAACATACTTGGGAAAAGACTTAACATGACTTAACAAACTTAACATGTAATTCTTAGAAACATCCAGTGAATAGTTTAAAAACCCAGTCTTGTAGTAGTGGACTGAAAGTCCACTCCAACTTTCCTAGGATGACAGAATGAATGTAGGAGAAATTGTAACCTAATAGTATAGTACCTAATGGCATGTCACTTCAGTTTATTTAGTAAATATTTTCTTAACACTTATTTTTCTTAAAACGGCATTGTTGGTTTAGGGCTTGTAAGTAAGCATTTCACAGTAAGGTCTAAACCTGCTGTATTCGGCACGTGACAAATTAAAATTGATTTGATCTGATTCCATACCATGTGTATTTAAATGCAAGAGGTTCTATTCGTGTCTATCCAGGTAGCGAGCTGGGCATCACTAGCCTCAGGCATTGTATTGTGATGAGCCCCACTGTCTTTCTTTCAACCTAACTGTTTACTGTAGGCCTACCATAGTCTATATGACCATCTGCCTTGATTATAAATGCATTAAAATGAATTCATTATTCAGCTCGTAGTGTAGGCCTATACTGCCCTAGAAAAGCAAAGAGCAGTAACTATGCAAACAGCGAAACTGCGAAAAATGTTTTTAAAGTTTTTTGATGTCCTGCCAAATATGGTGTAGGTAGATAAATGATGATACACTGATGTAATATGTTATTATGAAGTCATTTTTATGCATATCACAGCATATCACATATCACAGCCCTGTAATAATGATACAAGTTAAATCAGCTTAAAAGGGTTTATTGCAACCTATAAGATGTTGGGAATAGTGGTATAGGAGAGTCTGAAATTAATTAAATACCCTAAGCTATGTTCAATGTCAGCAGCAATTTCCAGTAAGAAATGCTCGGTCTAAGGCCATTCGGCAATGGGTTTCACAGCCCTATAATAATGATAAAAGTTATATCACCTTAAAAAGGGTTTATATACGGCCTCCCGGTTGGCGCAGTGGTTAAGGGCGCTGTACTACCAGAGACTCTGGGTTCGCGCCCAGGCTCTGTCGTAACCGGCCGCGACTGGGAGGTCCGTGGGGCTAGGGAGGGGTTGGCCAGTAGGGATATCCTTGTCTCATTGCGCACCAGCGACTCCTGTGGCGGTTGGATGCGCTCTGTGTTAAGAAGCAGTGCGGCTTGGTTGGGTTGTGTATCGGAGGATGCATGACTTTCAACCTTCGTCTCTCCCGAGCCCGTACGGGAGTTGTAGCGATGAGACAAGATAGTAGCTACTAAACAATTGGATATCATGAAATTGGGGAGAAAATGGTCTAAAAAAAAATTACAACATAAAAAAAAGGGTTTATTTACAACCTCCAAGCCGCATGTTGGGCAAAGTGGTATCTGAGAGTCTAACATATAACCCTTAACTTGAGTTCAGTCTTCGCCAATAAGAACCAAGAGTGGCTTAGCTTCATCCTTCATGTCTGTGAAAGGCCTCAATTCTAGGCCGTAGAAAATCCTACATCCATATCATTAGATCAAAACAGGATGGATCAACAGTGATTCATATAACTGGTTTGCATCCTAGATTAGCACTAGTTGCACTATTTGTCTACCCATATTGTCATGCAGGTGAATGAGGACCCAAAAGCGACTTGGCGAAAACAGAGTCTTTAATCCAGTAAAGCAACTTTACAATCAAAAGGCATAATACTACTCGTAATGACGAGAACAGACTGGAGACTTGATCAAGAACTGCAGGTTGCCTTGAACGTAGCAGACTCAGACACCTGCTCACCACGCAGCATCTGAGGGAAACACGACACGACAGGGCAATACATAGACACAGCACGGTGAACAATAGACAAGGATCCGACAGGGCAGGAACGGAAAACAAGGAGAGAAATAGGGACTCTAATCAGGGAAAAGGATCGGGAACAGGTGTGGGAAGACTAAATGATTGATTAGGGGAATAGGAACAGCTGGGAGCAGGAACGGAACGATAGAGAGAAGAGAGAGAGGAAGGGAGAGAGAAAAGGGGAACGAACCTAAAAAGACCAGCAGGGGGAAAATGAACAGAAGGAAAAGCAAAATGACAAGACAATCTAAGACAAAACATGACAGTACCCCCCACTCACCGAGCGCCTCCTGGCGCACTCGAGGAGGAATCGTTTGGCAGCAACGGAGGAAATCATCAATAAGTGAACGGTCCAGCACGTCCCGAGACGGAACCCAACTCCTCTCCTCAGGACCGTAACCCTCCCAATCCACTAAGTATTGGTGACCCCGTCCCCGAGAACGCATGTCCATGATCCCACGTACCTTGTAAATAGGTGCGCTCGACAAGGACGGGAGGGGGAGGGAAGACGAACGGGGGTGCGAAGAAAGGGCTTGACACAGGAGACATGGAAGACAGGATGGACGCGACGAAGATGTCGCGGAAGAAGCAGTCGCACAGCGACAGGATTGACGACCTGGGAGACACGGAACGGACCAATGAAGGTTGCAGTGGAAAGCCCACACTCTCTGGAGTCAACGTTTATTGGAGAAGCTGTGCCCTGTAAGAGGAAGGCTCAGGTGCGACAACGTGGACAAACGCCACACTGGACTCGGCAAGCTGGGATGAGAACAAAAGCTCCTGGCCGCAACCGGTAGCAGACCTTGGACTTAATCCTGCGTTTCTTGGCGGCTAGACTGGGGATCACAGTCTGAGCCCCCTGTAACGGCAAAGTGCAGACCTCAGCGATGTGAGTTTCATGGTCGAGAAGGAATGGGGAGCGGTCTCCCTGACCGGCAAGTTAACTGCGCGCAGTCCGAGGACAAAGCTCACGCGGGGTCAAACTCGGCGGGATAACGTGAGCCCACTGAAGCGCTCGCGCAGTGTGCGTGCGCATAACCTTGGACAAACGCTCTGAGCGGAGGGAACCCCGGCAAGCTGAGCGGGATGAGAACAGAGGAGGCTGGTAACCCAGACTACTCTGAAACGGAGATAACCCGGTAGCAGACGAAGGAAGCGAGTTGTGAGCGTATTCTGCCCAGGGGAGCTGTTCTGCCCAAGACGCAGGGTTTCTGAAAGAAAGGCTGCGTAACTGCTTGACCGTTAGACTGGGGATGAAACCCGGAAGAGAGACTGACGGACTCAATCAAACGACAGAACTCCCTCCAAAACTGTGACGTGAATTAGGGCCTCTGTCTGAAACGGCGTCTAACGGGAGGCCATGAATTCTGAACACATTCTGGATGACTTAGCGGAAGGAAGTTTAGCGAGGGAATGAAATGTGCCGCCTTAGAGAACCTATCGACAACCGTAAGAATCATAGTCTTTCCCGCAGACAAAGGTAATGAAGTCTAGGGCGATGTGAGACCATGGTCGAGAAGGAATGGGAGTTTCTGAGACGACCGGCAAAGAGTTTTCTTAGTCTGCGGCAGTCCGAACAAGCAGCCACGAAACGGCGCGTGTCACGCTCCTGAGTCGGCCACCAAAAGCGCTGGCGAATAGACGCAAGAGTGCCTCGAACACCGGGATGACCAGCTAACTTGGCAGAGTGAGCCCACTGAAGAACAGCCAGACGCACTCAGTGTGCGTGAGTGCTTGCTTAACCTGTCTTTCAATTCCCCAGACTTCAACCCGACAACATAAGGAAGAATCCCCTCGGGATCAGTAGAAGCCACAGAAGAACTAAACAGACGGGATAAGGCATCAGGCTTGGTGTTTTTGCTACCCGGACGGTAAGAAATCACAAACGGAAACATAAAAACAACGCCCAACGAGCTTGACGGGCATTAAGTCGTTTGGCAGAACGGATGTACTCAAGGTTCTTATGGTCTGTCCAAACGACAAAAGGAACGGTCGCCCCCTCCAACCACTGTCGCCATTCGCCTAGGGAAGCGGATGGCGAGCAGTTCGCAGTTAAAACATCATAGTTGCGTTCAGATGGCGACAGGCGATGAGAAAATAACAAGGATGAACCTTATGTCAGACTGGAAGCGCTGGGATAGAATGGCTCCCACGCCTCATTAACTCATGCTCGACAAAATTGTCTAGTGACGTCAGGAGTAACGAGGATAGAGCGGAGACCAAACGTTCTTTTAGAAGATAGCTCTGGGCGGAATGACCACTTAAAACACGTCTTGACAGAAGTAAGAGCTGTGAGAGGGGCAGCAACTTGACCGAAATTACGAATGAAACGCTCTCTAGATAGCGAAACCTAGAAAAGATGGCCAATCACTGACAGCTTGGCGAATCCATCTGAATGCCTTCAGCGGAAATAACGGAACCGAGAAAAGTAACGGAGGAGACATGAAAAGAGCACTTCTCAGCCTTCACGTAGAGACAATTCTCTAAAAGGCGCTGTAGAACAAAGCTCGAGTGACGGTGAAAAATCAGGATATCGTCAAGATAGACAAAAACAAAGACCTGGCGAGACCAAACGGCAGAACCCGGTACTCAAAATGCCCTAACGGCTCCCAAGACCTGGCTCCCTAATTCAAAGATGTTCAGCATGTCTCTCAGAACATCATTAACTAATGCCTATGTGGCGAGACCAAACGGCAGAATTCAAAATGCCCTAACGGAGTGTTATTTCCACTCGTCCCCTCCACGCACGAGATGGGGCGCTTAGTAAAGCACCTGGTGCAGAATCTCGAAGGCTGATGTCGGATAACGATTCTTAACCTGTCATTCACGATAAAAGGGGCGCAACCCGTCCTTTTTCTTAACAAAAAGAACCCCGCCCCGGCCGGAGAGGAAGAAGGCACTATGGTACCGGCGTCAAGAGACACAGATAAATAATCCTCGAGAGCCTTACGTTCGGGAGCCGACAGAGAGTATAGTCTACCCCGGTGAGGAGGAAGTGGTCCCCGGAAAGGAGAACAATCAAGACTTCCGGTGAGGAGGAAGGGAATTACTAGTTAGAAGGATTATGACATACTAGCCAGGGATGACCCAAAACAACAGGTGTAAAAGGTGACTGAAATAGACTGTGGCGCAGATCAAATGATATTCCTCCGGCACTCCTGTCAAATGTCATGTTTCCAGGTTCCTCCTGACCGGAAGTGGGGACAGAAGAAATGGGAGGGATGGCAGACATTAAACACTTCACATGACAAGAAACGTTCCCAGGATAGGAAATTACTAGACCAATTAATAGAAGGATTATGACATACTAGCGCACTGCATGTAGCACCCGAACCGGTCCAGCGTAGATGGAAGTACAGGATCTAGATGAAGAGAATAGTCTCACCAGTAGCCCTGGCTTACTGATGAGCTCTGGCCTTTACTGGACATGAATTGACAAAATGTCCATCAAATCCGTTAGAGGCACAGGCGGTTGGTGATCCTCCGTTCCTCTCCTTAGTCGAGATGCAAACCTCTGCATCAGTCTCTGAGCCAGAGGAGGGAGAAGATGCGGAGCAGGGAAACACGTTGACCGAGCTCTCTCCACGAACAGGATGCGGATGGCGAGAGATCCCGAGAGAGAATCTCATCTTTGACCACGTGGAGTCCCTCCAGAAAACGAGCGAGCAAAATCCAGTCAGTGAAACTCTATAGAGTAATCCGTTATGGATCGATCACCTTGGCATAGGGAAGCCTGCCTCCCCTACCAAAAACTGAACGGTCAAAACCCGAATCATCTTCTTTAAAGTTCTGTAATTGTTTGAACAATCAGCCCTTGCCTCCCAGTAAGGAGTGAAATGACGTAAGCAACCCACTAGAGTATGTGTTGGGTTGGAGAGAGAACACAATATCACACTGGGTGAGAAAGGAGCGGCACTCCGTGGGCTGCCCAGTCTAGGTTCCGGAGGCTCGGCAGGCCCATAGGTCGGAAACCTGAGCGGAGGTTCTGCATGAGCAGCAGATCATTGTTCAGGTCGGATCCTTCTTTGATATATATACGAGAACAGATGTGGATGCATTGCCTCACGTTACCTGCTCCCACGCAGCATTGGGATATATAATGAACATTCCGACAGGGCAGGAACGGAAAACAAGGAGAGAAAAGTATTCGGACCCCTTGACAATTTCCAAAGTATTTTACCTTACAGCCTTATTCACCCTTTTTTTCCCCTACATCAAGCTACCTATCTCATAACGATAAAGGGAACAAACGTTTTTATACAGTTTTGCAAATTTATTTTTAAAAACACACAAAAAACAGAAATACCTCATTTACATAAGTATTCAAACCCTTTGCTATGAGACTCTATTTCCATCGATCGTCCTTGAGATGTTTCTACAACTTGATTGGAGTCCACCTGTGGTAAATTCAATGGATTGGACATGATTTGAAAAGGCACACACCTGTCTATATAATGTCCCACAGTTGACAGTGCATGTCAGAGCAAAAACCAAACCATGAGGTTGAAGGAATTGTCCGTAGAGCTCCGAGACAGGATTGTTTTCGAGGAAGAAATGACAGTCTTTCTCACTTGATTAGACTTTTCCACGACATTAACAATATTGGCTTGTTAACATCTTTGTTTTTGATATAAATAAATGTGGGACACAAAAAAGGCATTGTAGAACACCGTTGCCCAAAATGATTGTTCTGAAAAGTTTGCTCCCAAAATGTATTTTTTTACGAATTAAGTCGCACAAAATTGTGTGTATTTTCACACGAATTAAGCCAAATAGAAACGCACAGAATCTGCTGAAATATTTTTGTCAATATTTACACAAATTGAGTGGGAGATTGTGTTGCTGTAAACGTGCCCTGCCTCAAGCAGGAAACAAGTTATGGACTAACCAGAAATGTGGGGTATCTGTTTATTGCAGTGGAGGCTGCTAAAGGGAGGATGGCTCATAATAATGTCTGGAACGAAGCACATGGAATGGCATTAAACACATGGTTATGTGTTTGATGTATTTAATACCATTTCACTTATTTCGCTCTAGCCATTACCACGAGCCCGTCCTCCCCAATTAAGGTGCCACCAGCCTCATGTGGTTTATAGCAACCCTGGAAGAAATATGTGTGACCTATCTTGTCATCTTTTTTGGCTAACTACATTGGAATATTCTCATCTTTAAAGGGTCCATCTGCAATAACTATGTCAATTGTCAGACGTTTTAATTAATTATATATACCCATTGATTCTTAAAGAATAGAACTTATCGAACTGATGACTTTAGTTCGAATGTCATACCCCATCCAAACCCAAAACACGCTTTTTTTAAACTCTGTTGTTTGTTAACAATGTAATGGTACACAACCCCTGTATAGCTTTAAAACATAGTGGACATTTGTATTTTAATCTTATGGATGGTCAGTCCTTAAATCCATTAGCCTTGCTACCCAAACTCCTTGCTCCGGCCAAACACTAGGCAAAACGCTATGCCACGCCACAGATGTTAGTTTGTTCTCTGCAATGAGTCTGGATCTGAGTACCTCCCCAACGATTTCTAGAATGGAAAACCATTCTAGACCATCTAGTCCCAGAAACCGTTGGGTTGGGCCAGAGCCAGAACACACATGGGTATAACAAGTTTTTATTTATTTATCGGAATTGGCTTTAATACTCTGATTTGTTCGAGATGATCCAATGTCTGATGACTTTTCTTTCAACAACACCCCTCATTTTGAAGTCACCACAAATAGGTTTAAGCAAAGTATAGTGTCATTGATTTCAGGAAAGTGTACCCAAGGCGATAGGAGGGGCAGGAGGCAAACTAAGGGCAAGAGCAGGGCAGCCATCTGATCTAGCCTTTCTTCCACCGCAAGATACGTGAGCTTAGACCAAGTTTAGTGAGACTTTTAGATCAAATAAAATCTCAGTAACTTCGAAAAGATGAAAAGAAGCATGGAAAGCTTTCTGGAGTTCTCAGATAATTTATACCAATATTATATTATTTTCTAAGTAATAATACTCATTGTTGGTATACGGTTGTTTTTGTCTCTATTCCACTTGTGTAATAACAATGACCAAGCATTCTACATTTGTGTGAGGTCTGCCTATCTTAAAACCCCATGACACAATAGAGCAGGACGTGGGAGGGGCCATCCAGTTGTGCATGCAGCGTCGTCACATTGTGCTCATGTGTAAACGATGAGGTCCACGACCAAACTGAAATTCCCCTAGCCATCCTCACTCATTCTCCACTTAACCTCTACATACATTGTACAGAGGTATCCTGGTAAAGCACGAAATAAAAAAGGCGCTTGGAAGCTGGAAAGATACGTTGTCTGTCCGCAATCGGAGGACGCGATTCTTCAAGTGGTTATTTTGGCATAAGATCAGGTAAGCAGCGCAGCTGGAAACGCGCGATTTAAGGGGAATTGTCTTTTAGCTCATCGGTGGGCTATTTATGAGAACTTCAGACAACGAAGTGAATTTTTTTAACGATAAATGATCTGAATTCGACATTATACGCCGGCGATAGGTTTTCCCGTTATGTTCCCAGTGACACCATGAATATGGGAGCCGTCGAGAGCGCAAAATTAAGACAGTTCCACAACATTGGAATCCGTAGCACTAGAGTACTTACTTCACTTGATTATCAAACAGAAACACATTTTCTCATCTGTTCGAAAGAGTAATATTACTGACATAAGTCTAGCCTACCTGTATTGATAATTGTTTAACAGATGGCAATAATGGACATCACATTCCCCATTATCCATTATTTATTTTTAACATATTATTACAACAGTGAATATCCTGACATAATGCATTTTGGAAATTGTCAAACATCTCCTTAATGTTTCCCATAGACACTGAGGACTGCTTGTGAGTGATGCAGGTCAAGTTACATCAATGGAAGCCTTTGGTCCCTTTTGACAGAAACACAGACTGATGTGGTCTACATATGGCCTATGATGCATTTTTAACATATTCACATCCAGCTAATAAAATCATGCTTGTGCATTGCACTGTTTAACAGTAACCAGGTTGGGATACACTGTCCAAATTCAGTTGGAGACCTTAGCCCTGGCTCTGCTTATTAACATCACCTTCTGGTGGCCCTTTCATGCAAGCATGATCTCAGGAATGTTGTATGCACCTCTATGAATTTATTGTTCAAGGCAAGGCATGCTCAACGTCATCATTATAACCAGCATGGCCCGTTCTAGGCATAAGGGGGGCCCCTGACCAAAATAATATAAATAAATATAGAATTACATTTCCTTGTGCATCAGCAGTTTCTCTAGTGTTATGCCAGTCACTGAATTAATCAGCCATGTCAGCTAACAGTTTTAAGATTGGTCGTTAGTCTAGCCAGATATCTAAACTTGTAGTAATCATGGCCGAATACCGACCAGGCACACAGGGCACGTGCACAGGGGCCCTGACCTCCAAAGGGCCCACATTGATTTTGTTCGTCATTCCAACTCAGGTATCATATTAACATGGCATAAGTCATTACAAAATGTGTGAAATTGCAGAAGATTTGCTTTGAAATGGAGGGGAAAAATCTCCCCCAAATGGCAAATTTGGTAGAATTTATCTATAAAACTGCACATTTCCTGCACATTTCCTCTCTCTGCCCCATGGCAAAAGGAGTAGAATTGCATGAAAGGTGTTATGTAATTGCAAAGTCTTCTCTCCACCTCATTGCTACATTTGTAGAATTGCAGAAAATGTGTTCTAAATCTGAAACATTTTCTCTACACCGCAGAGCAATTATGTGTAGAATTGCAGGAAATAAATGTCAAGAGGGGGGGCACTGTTTTTCCACGAGGTGGGGAACCCTCCAAGTAAATCTCAGGGTCCCCAAAAAGCTAGCGCCAGTCCTGAGAATCAGGATGAGAGTGCTCTGAAATATCACTATGTATAATTGCCACTAAGCAAAAGCAGCCCACTCAGGGCTTTGTGACTCACAGCATACCCTCAAAGGAAAATGCTATATGGACACTACTGACCTGCAAACCAACATTTCATTTCAGAATTGGTTAAAATTAGTTAAAGGGTCAGTTTTAGATTTTGGTTAGTCATTTTGCAGGTCAGCAGCATTCTTATAATCTCTCTCATCCTCACAGCTGTGGGTTGCTATAGTATTCACATAGCTTTACTGCAGATCTCATATTCCCACTGTAAGGCATTGCCATAACAGATCATTCTCTTCGGGTTATCGTCACAACCGTGTATCTTTCCCCTCACGCCGACACCACGATGGCTCTCAAGAAACTACACTGGACTTTGTGCAAACTGGAAACCGCATATCCTGAGACAATATTTATTGTAGCTTGGGGACTTTAATCAAGGAAACCTGAGGAAAATGCTACCAAAGTTTCATCAACACAACGCCTGCGCTATTAGCTCATCAAGAATTCTTGACGATTGTTACTCCTCCTTTCAGACATCTGCTCTGAACTCACAGGTCTTAACATTGAAGTCAATAACATGAACAAGGTTTAAATTCAACCTCTTCAAATTCGCAACATCAATGAAGATAGTGATACATTTATTACAGGCTACTAGTTCTAGAAAATTAATACCAGATGTGAAATCTCTCATTACTTACTACTCCTAGTAGTGCAAGCGAGGAGATGGACATCGCCAACATATTATTTTTATTTTTTTGGGGGGGGCAAATAAGTCACAGATGCAATTATGTTGAGCAGGCTGATTGGAGATGCTCAAACAACATAGAGATAATCCCAGGTAATCCATCTTGATCTTTTAGAGTTATATATTTTTGAATGAGCTTTTCTAGTGGATTAAGTCTGCATTATGGTGCATTATGGAAACACGACAGTCAACTAAACTGTAGGCAGCAATGTTTGCTCTGGGTCTGTCACTCATGGTCAAGTCTGGCATTCCAGTGACAACAAATACGATACATTCCATAAACACTGGGCTTCATGTGGCTCAATTCTTACCCCAGCCATGTTGTAGTTTATTTACTTTTTTCTGATTGGCTTACACAAAAAATACCTGCACTCAAAGTGATAAGAACAAACTCATAGATTGTTGGAATCTTTCCTTTGAAAATACAGGCAGATTTATCTACACTGTATGCATGAGCTGAGTGCTTACAAGGAAATCAATAGGGATAATCTTTTATTATATAATAGAACTTAGTTTTTACAGTAGAATAGTGGGTTGAGTTGTTTTAATGTAGGCTGCTTCCCTTGAGTACAGTATGAGTGTATTCCTGACCTGCAGTGAGTAAGCCAATGTGAGTGTGGCTATGTGGGAGCTGTCACTGAGCATAAAGAATGTGCAGAAGTAACAAGCTAAAAAAGAATGCCCCTTTCTCCCTTTTTATCTAGATGACCCACAACTGGTCCAGATGTATGTTTATAAACATAAGCTCTCTCCCTCTCTAACTGAGATCAGGACAGCATTGTGTGAGGAACAACATTTTAAAAAGAGGAACACCAAATCTTGCTGTGGCAGCATGCTTTTCTTGTGTTTCCTGTCTCAGGAAATTCCCTTCCTTCCTAATTCCTTTTGAAAACTGCATGACCCATGTTGGAAAGTCCTGCTGAATTATCTAGGGAACCCTACATGATGTTCATGGATTTCTGATGTGTCCATGACTGTGTTCATAACTGATGTTGTGGAATTCACCTAGACTAAATCATTCTGGGTCATTCCAAGAAATGAGTTTCTTTTGCATTCATTTGATATTTTAAGTAGAAATTGTGCACAAATATTGAATTTTAAAAGTCTGTTATATTAAATGAAGTGTCCTTTATTATAGACCACATGGACAATTCTATAAATCTGAATGGAAGACCTCCTTCCCTAAAGGCTTTCTCATCCAAACTTAATGTTGGTGTTGGTGTCGTACGCAGCCACGCAGTCGTGGGTGAACAGGGAGTACAGGAGGGGACTAAACATACACCCCTGAGGGGCACCCGTGTTGAGAGTCATTGTGGTGGATGTGTTGTTGCTTAGCCTGACCAGCTGGGGGTGGCCAGTCAGGAAGTCCTGGATCCAGTTGCAGAGGGAGATGTTCAGTCCCAGGGTCCTGGGCTTAGTGAGCTTGTAGGGCAGTGTCATGTTGAACGCTGAGCTGTAGTCAATGAACAACATTCTCACATAGGTATTCCTTTTTTCCAGGTTGGAGAGGGTAGTGTGGAGTGCAATAGAGATTGTGTCATCTATGCATCTGTTGGGACGCTATGCAAATTGGAGTGGGTCCAGGGTGTCTGGGATGATGGTGTTGATGTGAGCCATGATCAGACTTTCAAAGCATTTCGTGGTGTTAGGTTCTAATTCTCAGAGTAAAACTCAACGGGCACGATGAAAGCTTTAGACCAAGTTTATTCATCCCAGAGGGTTAATACAGCTGCATTAGACAAAAACATTTTCACACAAGCACTGATATTTAACCCTTCCTCCTAGGCTGAATCACCTCCTACACATCTGCACAAACATTGTATCTTTACTACTTTGCAGGACACTAAATAATCTGGGCCATAAACTTTTCTTTCTCCCTTAATGTGACCTGACCTGACCTCGACCCCCCTTCATCACTAATCTATGGCTCTCTCCCCTTATCAATGCCTGCCACATGTGATCGCTTCCATGCACTCAGCACATTCCAAGCTTTATTGCACACACTATATACCTTCCTCCTACAGATAACCATTAACTTCTGGTGTAGACCCTCTAAACCTAAGCACTCCCTCAGTGACATGAATAAGTATATTTCATATTCTCATAACCCAACAGTGGCTACAGATGTGAGTGCTACTGGGTGATAATAATATAGACATGTTACCTTGGTGTTCTTGGGCACATGGACCATGGTAGTCTGCTCGAAACATGTAGGTATTACAGACTGGGTCAGGGACAGTTTGAAAATGTCAGTGAAGATACTTGCCAGCTGACCAGCATATGCTTTGAGTATGCATCCTGGTAATCCATCTGTCCCCGGGGTAAATGTTAACCTGTTTAAAGGTATTACTCACATTGGCTACAGAGAGTGAGATCACACAGTCGTACGGAACAGCTGGTGTTTTCATGCATGGTTCAGTGTTGCTTGCCTCAGAGAGCATAGAAGGTATTTAACTCGTCTGGTAGGCTAGTGTCACTGGGCAGCTCGCGGCTGGGTTTTCCCTAGTAATCCATGATAGTTTGCGATCCCTGCCATATCCAACGAGTGTCAGAGCTGGCATACTAGGATTTGATCTTAGCCTTGTATTGACACATTGCCTGTTTGATGGCTCGTCGGAGGTCGTAGCGGGATTTCTTATAAGCATCCAGATTAATGTCCCACAGCTTGAAAGCGGAAGCTCTAGCCTTTAGCTCGGTGCAGATGTTGCCTGTTATTCATGGCTTCAGTTTTGGATATGTAAGTATGGTCACTGTGGGCAAGATGTCATCGATGCACTCATTAATGAAGCAGGTGACTGATGTGGTAAACTCCTCAATGTTATTGGATGAATCCCAGAACATATTCCAGTCTGTGCTAGTGAAACAGTCCTGTAGTTTAGCATCCGCTTCATCGGACCACTTCCGAATTGAGCGTGTCACTGGTACTTCCTGCTTTGCATTTAAGCAGGAATCAGTAGGATAGAGTTATGGTCAGATTCGCCATATGGAGGGTGAAGGAGAGCCTTTTATGCATTTTTGTGTGTGGAGTAAAGGTGATGCTGACATGCTGGTAAAAATGATTTCCCTGCATTTCCCTGCAGTTTCCCTGCATTAAAATCACCAGCCATGAGAAGCGTCGCCTCTGGATGTGCATTTTCTTGTTTATTTATGGTCCTATACAGCTCGTTGAGTGTGGTCTTAGTTCCAGCATCGGTTTGTGGTGGTAAATAGACAGCTACGAAAAATTGGTGAGTAATATGGTCTGCAGCTTATAATGAGGTATTCTAACTCAGGCGAGCAAAAACTCTAGGCTTCCTTAATATTAGAGATTGTGCACCAGCTGCTGTTGACAAAGAGACACACCCCTCCCCATTATGCTTACCTACCTGAGGCTGCCGTCTGGTCTAGACAATGCATGGAGGAACCCGCAAGATATACAGTGCATTGCGAAAGTATTCGGCCCCCTTGAACTTTGCGACCTTTTGCCACATTTCAGGCTTCAAACATAAAGATATAAAACTGTATTTTTTGTGAAGAATCAACAACAAGTGGGACACAATCATGAAGTGGAACGACATTTATTGGATATTTCAAACTTTTTTAACAAATCAAAAACTGAAAAATTGGGCGTGCAAAATTATTCAGCCCCTTTACTTTCAGTGCAGCAAACAGGCCCAAACAGCAAACAGGCCCAAACCATGATGCTGCCACCACCATGTTTGACAGTGGGGATGGTGTGTTCAGGGTGATGAGCTGTGTTGCTTTTACGCCAAACATAACGTTTTGCATTGTTGCCAAAAAGTTACATTTTGGTTTCATCTGACCAGAGCACCTTCTTCCACATGTTTGGTGTCTATATAATAATAATAACATGCCATTTAGCAGACGCTTTTATCCAAAGCGACTTACAGTCATGTGTGCATACATTCTACGTATGGGTGGTCCCGGGAATCGAACCCACTACCCTGGCGTTACAAGCTCCATGCTCTACCAACTGAGCTACAGAAGGACCATGGTGTGTCTCCCAGGTGGCTTGTGGCAAACCTTAAACAACACTTTTTATGGATATCTTTAAGAAATGGCTTTCTTCTTGCCACTCTTCCATAAAGGCCAGATTTGTGCAATATACGACTGATTGTTGTCCTATGGACAGAGTCTCCCACCTCAGCTGTAGATCTCTGCAGTTCATCCAGAGTGATCATGGGCCTCTTGGCTGCATCTCTGATCAGTCTTCTCCTTGTATGAGCTGAAAGTTTAGAGGGACGGCCAGGTCTTGGTAGATTTGCAGTGGTCTGATACTCCTTCCATTTTAATATTATCGCTTGCACAGTGCTCCTTGGGATGTTTAAAGCTTGGGAAATCTTTTTGTATCCAAATCCGGCTTTAAACTTCTTCACAACAGTATCTCGGATCTGCCTGGTGTGTTGCTTGTTCTTCATGATGCTCTCTGCGCTTTTAACGGACCTCTGAGACTATCACAGTGCAGGTGCATTTATACGGAGACTTGATTACACACAGGTGGATTGTATTTATCATCATTAGTCATTTAGGTCAACATTGGATCATTCAGAGATCCTCACTGAACTTCTGGAGAGAGTTTGCTGCACTGAAAGTAAAGGGGCTGAATAATTTTGCACGCCCAATTTTTCAGTTTTTGATTTGTTAAAAAAGTTTGAAATATCCAATAAATGTCGTTCCACTTCATGATTGTGTCCCACTTGTTGTTGATTCTTCACAAAAAAATACAATTTTATATCTTTATGTTTGAAGCCTGAAATTTGGCAAAAGGTCGCAAAGTTCAAGGGGGACGAATACGTTCGCAAGGCACTGTATTTTATCCATGTCCTTGTTCAGCCAAGAGAAACAAATAATATTACAGTTCTTCAGGTCCCGTTGATAGGACTGTCTCGAACGGAGTTCATCCAGTTTGTTCTCCAGTGACTGCACATTCGACAACAGAACACAGGTCAATGGCGGTCTATTTGTTTGCCGAACTAATCTCGTTTAGGAGACCGCCTCACCTGCCTCTTTTTCGCTACCGCCTCCTCTTTTGAGTCCCGGGGATTAGAGCTTGGTCTGGAGTAAACGTCCAGAGCTGCCAACTCGTTGAAGTAGAAATCTTCATCCAAATCGAGGTTAGTGATCACTGTTCTGATGTCCAGAAGCTGTTTTGGGTCATAGGAAGTGATGGCAGAGACATTGTGTACAAAAAAAGTTAAGATTAGCATTAAAAACGAAAAAGCAGAATTGGTCAGGAGCCCGTAAAATGGCCACTATCCACTGCAGCAGCATAAAAATAAAATAAAATAATTGTAGCGACCCGCACAGACAGCTGTGTGTTATGTGTTAGGCTAGGAGATGGTTGTGTTGTACTGACCAGTACCCGGTGTTCGCAATGTAATGACCTGACTAGATCATAAATGAACAATTGTCCAGACAGAGGCTTGAGTTTGCGAATTGACGGTTTATTAAACCAACTTTACACAGGCTACTGTTTGGGCCGTAGCACACGCCAAATAGATGACAGATAACCCACAAGCCAATCGTGACCTTCTCTTGTGAAGCCCAGACGTAAGAGAGAGAGAACAAAGGCGGAACCTGGTCTTAACTTCCAATGTTCCACCCCCCTGCCCAACCCCCCTCCACGTCACTCCGCCAACCACCAGGATGCCCGGCATCAGAACATTCCAGGCATTCCCGTGATTGGCAGATAGCAGGTTGATTGACATGTCGGACCCCCGCGAACACCGGGTACTGGTCAGTACAACACAACCACCTCCTAGCCTAACACATAACACACAGCTGTCTGTGCGGGTCGCTACACAGCGGGTCGCTACATAATAATACATTTTTCGATTCCCCCTGTCACAGGGGGATTTGTGGATGATTTAACTCTGTTACTTTATTTAGCACTTAATAGGCACTTACTGATATGGGAAAATGCGTTTTTATTGAACATGTACATTTTATGACAGAATGGTAACATTTGGTGAAATATTTTTTTAAATGTAACTACTGAAAAGGCACAGAATTGGTGAAACAACCCTTCTATTTACCATGGACCCTACTGTACATCACATTGTTCAGTTGAATAGATTGTAGATCCTTGTAAGGTGTTCAAATGCTTGAGTATAAATATCATTAGATATCAGAAAGCAGCCAATGAAGCAGGAGACATTCCACCCATTCTGTAGCTAATGAACAGAGCTTTTTGACAGAGGATGAGAAGGCCTGGCTGCCATGGTAACATTGTCACACTGGCAGCCCAAGTCGGGGGTGGAATCAGCCACGCCACAAATGTGTCTGGAATAGAACAGCTCCTTTTTTTGCCTGTTGAATTATAGGGAACTTGAGAACTGAATGGAAATCCAATTTGTAGGAGTTTACAGTTTCTTGCATTTCAGGGTTGACTTGAGTTCCATCTAAATTCCCACTGTGGTGGAATCTTATCATCTGTACCCAGTGTTTTTACCCCTTTGTTATTCTGTGTAGATTGTTCGAGAGCCATTCAACTCAACTCAGAAACATTATTTACATAGCTACAGAACTACAGAACACTGCTCCCTCACAGTACCCTGCATCACTACCAGATACGCACAACATCTCTTGCAATGTGTAACCAGCAGAGGAGGCTGGTAAGAGGAGGATGGGCTCATGGTAATGGCTGGAACAGAATAAATTGAATGGTCTCAAACACACCAAACGCCTGGTACCATTAATTCCATTCTATTCATTATTATGAGCCATCCTCCTCTTACCAGCCTCCTCTGCTGGTTACACATTGCAAGAGATGTTGTGCGTATCTGGTAGTGATGCAGGGTACTGTGAGGGAGCAGTGTTCTGTAGCTATCCCAGAAAAGGTCACTTGTGTGATCAAAATGTGCCACTCACGGTCTGAGATCAGATGAGCTTATTAATATCCTGGGTGGTATTTTTCTCTTCACAGTGATACTATTACTCAAAACCTTGTTTACGGTTGGATGTAATTGAAAATAGAGTATATACACAGAATAATATATCTCCCATAAATATGCACAGTCTTTGTCATGCCTGTCTTTGTGTTTGCTGTTGATTAGCTGACAGCGAGTCGCTTCCCTTTCACTGCAGGATTAAGTTTGGATGTTTGGCAGGACTAATGATGACAGGACTGCTGACATATCATTCACTTGTCCCACAATGTGCAGAGCTGTCATTTCTTATGAATGTGCTATGTTGTGATAAAGGCCTGCATCCTTTAGACAGGAATTTCCTGAAACAATTCTAATGGGGACTAGTTGTCCTGCATATTTATGCAAAAGTCCATCTGCAGGTCAAATAGTTAATGGCTTGTTTGCACAAAAAGATGCCAATAACAGTTTGACTATGAACGGCAAAAGAAAATTCACCCTTTTCAGCACTTTATAGTAAACAGGTTTATGTTCACTATGATGCTGAACTGAACCTCTTGCCCCCTTAATTAATTAAACTACCTTAACTTCCGTCCACAGACCCTCTCCATCACCATGTCAGTGAAGACGGATGGGAAGAGGAAGTGGGCGGCGGTGAGGGGCCATCTGGGCTCCTCCCAGGACTCAGACACCCAGCTGGAGGCCAACCTGGAGAGTGCCGACCCAGAGCTGTGCATCCGCATGCTCCAGGTGCCCAGTGTGGTCAACTACTCTGGGCTGAAGCGTCGTCTGGAGGGCAGCGAGGAGTCCTGGATGGTCCAGTTCCTGGAGCTGAGTGGGCTGGACCTGCTGCTGGAGGCCCTGGACAGGCTATCTGGGAGGGGCTGCTCCCGCATCACAGATGCCCTGCTGCAGCTTACCTGTGTCAGCTGTGTCCGGGCCGTCATGAACTCCTCGGCTGGGATCCACTTTATCGTGGAGAATGAGGGCTATATCCGCAAACTCTCCCAAGGTTCTACATCACCTAGGAATGAGGAGAAATGCAGTGTTTAAAAATGTTTCCACTGATAATTTAATTATTTTATTTCCGCGTCGTACACCAATTGGTGCCCAGCCCGTATGGGTTTATGAAACAGGATATCAAGTATGTGTGCACAAAACAAAAAAATATATACAGTATACATGGCACGTTGTGTTAGTTCAAAAGTTTGGTGTCACTTAGAAATGTCCTTGTTTTCTATGAAAACGTACATAAAATGAGTTGCAAAATGAAAGGAAATATAGTCAAGATGTTGACAAGGTTATAAATAACAATTTTTAATTGAAATAATAATTGTGTCCTTCAAACTTTGCTTCGTCAAAGAATCCTCCATTTACAGCAATTATAGCCTTGAAGACCTTTGGCATTATAGTTATCAAGTTGTTGAGGTAACCTGAAGAGATTTCACCCCATGCTTCCTGAATCACATCCCACAAGTTGGATTGGCTTGATGGGCACTTCTTACAGTCAAGCTGCTCCCACAACAGATCGATAGGGTTGAGATCTGGTGACCAGTGTGTGTTATTTTGCCCATCTTGATCTTTTCATTTTATTGGCCAGTCTGAGATATGGCTTTTTCTTTGCAACTCTGCCTAGAAGGCCAGCATTCCGGAGTCGGCTCTTCACTGTTGACGTTGAGACTGGTGCTTTGCGGATAGTATTTAATGAATCTGCCAGTTAAGGACATGTGAAGCGTCTGTTTCTCAAATTAGACACTCTAATGTACTTGTCCTCTTGCTCAGTAATGCACAGCGTTGTACGAGATCTTCAGTTTCTTGGCAATTTCTCACATGAAATAGCCTTCATTTCTCAGAACAAGAACAGACTGACATGTTTCAGAATTGTTTTTTTGTTTCTGGCCATTTTGAGCCTGTAATCGAACCCACAAATGCTGATGCTCCAGATACTTAACTAGTCTAAAGAAGGCCAGTTTTATTGCTTCTTTAATTAGAATAACAGTTTTCAGCTGTGCTAACATAATTGCAAAATGGTTTTCTAATGATCAATTAGCCTTTTAAAATTATGAACTTCGATTAACTAATACAACGTGCCATTGGAACATAGGAGTGATAGTTGCTGATAATGGGCCTCTGTACGCCTATGTAGATATTCCATTAAAAATCTGCCATTTCGAGCAACATAAGTAATTTACAACATTAATAATGTCTACACTGTATATCTGATCAATTCAATGTTATTTAAATGGACAAAAAATTGCTTTTCTTTCAAAAACAAGTAAACTTCTGAACAGTAGTGTATATACAGTACCAGTCAAAAGTTTGAACACACCTACTCACTCAAGGTTTTTCTTTATTTTACTATTTTCTACATTGTATAATAGTAGTGAAGACATCAAAACTATGAAATAACACATATGGATTCATGTAGTAACCAAAAAAGTGTTAAACAAATGAAAATACAGTTTATATTTGAGATTCTTCAAAGTAGCCACCCTTAGCCTTGATGACAGGTTTGCACTCTTTTTTTTGTTATTTGTAAAAAATATATATATATATATTTATATTTTAGGGGGTGTATCAGCTTTAATATTTCTGATAGATTGTTGCTTCCATCAATGTAATTGTCTGCATCATTTCCTATCCACCATATATATTTATTAAAAAATGTATATATATATATATATATATATATATATATATATATATATATATATATATACACACATAAGCATTCAGACATTTACACATATACAGTTGAAGTCAGAAGTTTAAATACACCTTAGACAAATACATTTAAACTCCGTTTTTCACAATTCCTGACATTTAATCAGTGTAAAAATTCCCTGTCTTCTGTCAGTTAGGATCACCACTTTATTTTAATGTGAAATGTCAGAATAATAGTAGAGAAAATTATTTATTTCAGCTTTTATTTCCCATTGTGTCAGAAGTTTGCATACACTCAATTACTATTTGGTAGCATTGGCTTTAAATTGTTTAACTTGGGTGAAAAGTTATGGGTAGCATTCCACAAGCTTCCCACAATAAGTTGGGTGAATTTTGGCCCATTCCTCCTGACAGAGCTGGTGTAACTGGGTCAGGTATGTAAGCCTCCTTGCTCACATGCGCTTTTTCAGTTCTGCCCACAAATTTTCTATTGAGGTCAGGGCTTTGTGATGGCCACTCCAATACCTTGACTTTGTTGTCCTTAAGCCATTTTGCCACAACTTTGGAAGAATGCTTGGGGTCAATGTCAATTTGGAAGACCCATTTCTGACCAAGCTTTAACTTGATGTCTTGAGATGTTGCTTCAATATATCCACCTAATTGTCCTACCTCATGATGCCATCTATTTTGTGAAGTGCACCAGTCCCTCCTGCAGCAAAGCACCCCCACAACATGATGCTGCCAGCCCCGCGCTTCACGGTTGGAATGGGGTTCTTCGGCTTGCAAGCATCCCCATTTTTATTATGGCCAAATAGTTCTATTTTTGTTTCATCAGACCAGAGGACATTTCTCCAAAAAGTACGATGTTTGTCCCATGTGCAATTGCAAACCGTAGTCTTTCTTTTTTTAATGTGGGTTTTGGAGGAGTGGCTTCTTCCTGGCTGAGCAGCCTTTCAGGTTATGTCGATATAGGACTCGTTTTACTGTGGATATAGATACTTTTGTACCTGTTTCCTCCAGCATCTTCACAAGGTCCTTTGCTGTTGTTCTGAGATTGATTTGCACTTCTCAAACAAGGTTGAAAAACAAGTTTTAATGACTCCAACATAAGTGTATATATACTTCCGACTTCAACTGTATATATAAACTCAAGTCGTACTCTATCAAAAGCCTTTTCAAAATCAGCTATGAAAACCTGTAACTATCATCTGTGGAAGAAACAAAGTGCTGGCAGTAACTATCATCTGGCAGTCCGGACAGGAACTCTGGCAGCTCCGGACAGGAGGGCGACTCTGGCACCGGACAGGAGTGCAGGAGACTCTGGCAGCTCCGGACAGGAGGGCGACTCTGGCAGCTCCGGACAGGAGGGCGCTGGCAGCTCCGGACAGGAGGGCGACTCTGGCAGCTCCGGACAGGAGGGGACTCTGGCAGCTCCGGGAGGGCGACTCTGGCAGCTCCGGACAGGAGGGCGACTCTGGCAGCTCCGGACAGGAGGGCGACTCTGGCAGCTCCGGACAGGAGGGGGACTCTGGCAGCTCCGGACAGGAGGGCTGGTCCGTGGAGGAGGTACAGGACAGACCGGGCTGTGGGGGAGCACAGGAGATCTGGTGCGTAGCCTTGACACCACTACTCCAGGTTGAATGCCCACTCTAGCCCGGCACGTGCGGGGAGCTGGAACAGGCTGCACTGGGATCTCCTGGCGAACTGGGGAAACCATACCTAGAGCCGGCAGGGGATATCCTGGCCCGAGGACACGCACTGGAGGTCTGGAGAGCAGGGCTGGCACCATCCTCCTGGCTGGATCCTCACCCTAGTCCGGCAGATGCGGGGAGCTGGAATGTAGACCACCGGGCTAAGAACACGTACTGGAGATCTGTAGCGCCAAGCTGGCACAAGACGTGCAGGGCTGGGGAGGAGCACAGGAGGCCTGGTGCTTGGGGCTGGCACAGTCTTCACCAGACGGCTAGCACGCACCTCAGGATGAGAATGGAGAGCTGACTCAGGTGACATCAAATCGAGGACACGCTCCATCGGGCGGATGTTGTGCCTCATGCACCAACACAGCAACTCTCTCATTCCTCTCTCCTCCAATCTCCCCGTCAACTCCTTCACTGCTTCTGCTTTGCTGTCGTCGCTCACCTCCAATTTCACCCTGACTGGCTCTGGTTCCATCCTCTGCTCCGCCGACCGTCCCGTGTGCCCCCACAAAATAAATGATTGGGGCTGCCTCTCCTGGCCACACTGCATGGTCCTTTGGTGGTGGGTAGTTCTGTAACGATCATCTGTGGAAGAAGGTGTGGACCAAAGTGCAGTGTGGTACATGTTCATACTTTTATTTCAACTGAACACTGAAATAACTAAAATAACAAAGAAAATGAATGAAAACCAAAACAGTCCTGTCAGGTGCAGAAAGACACAAAACAGAAAACAACTACCCACAAAACACAGGTGGGAAAAGGCTACCTAAGTATGGTTCTCAATCAGAGACAACGATAGACAGCTGCCTCTGATTGAGAACCACAACCGGCCAAACACACAGAAATAGAAAACATAGAATGCCCACCCCAACTCATGCCCTGACCAAACCAAAATAGAGACATAAAAAGGATCTCTAAGGTCAGGGAGTTTAAACACCATGCCTGGTTTCCCCGATAATCCATAGTATTCTATTGTTTCCAGTACTCGTCTTAAATGATCTCCAATGTATCGTCCATATAAAAATCTGTTTGATTAGAATTAATAATATCTGACAAAACCTTTAAATTCTATGTGCCAAGCATTTAGCTAGAATTTTTCCATCACAACACTGAAGTTTAAGAGACCTCCAATTTTTTAAATGGACCACTTGGATCCTGTTTTAGTAATAATGAAATCAGACGTTCTTGTTGCGTGTCCGATAATCTGTCGTTTATATAGGAGTGGTTAAAACTTGCTAATATTGGGTCCACTTGTATGCCATCCAGGTTTGCACACGCTTGGCATTCTCTCAACCAGCTTCACCTGGAATGCTTTTCCAACAGTCTTGAAGGAGTTCCCACATCTGCTGAGCACTAGTTGGCTGCTTTTTCTTCACTCTGTGGTCCAACTCATCCCAAACCATCTCAATTGGGTTGAGGTCGGGTGATTTGGAGGCCAGGTCATCTGATGCAGCACTCTATTACTCTCCTTCTTGGTCAAATAGCCCTTTACACAGCCTGGAGGTGTGTTGGGTCATTGTGCTATTTAAAAACAACTGATAGTACCACTAAGCGCAAACCAGATGGGATGGCGTATCGCTGCAGAATGCTGTGGTAGCCATGCTGGTTAAGTGTGCCTTGAATTCTAAATAAATTACCGACAGTGTTAACAGCAAAGTTCGTTCACCTACTCTGCATCTCACAGCGGTTGGAACCAAAAATCTCAAATTTGGCCTCCTCAGACCAAAGGACAGATTTCCTCTGGTCTAATGTCCATTACTCATGTTTCTTGGCCCCAGCAAGTCTCTTATTATTATTTGTGTCCTTTAGTAGTGGTTTCTTTGCAGCAATTTGACCATGAAGGCCTGATTCATGCAGTCTCCTCTGAACAGTTGATGTTGAGATGTGTCTGATATTTGAACTCTGTGAAGCATTTATTTGGGCTGCAATTTCTGAGGCTGGTTACTCTAATGAACTTATCCTCTGCAGCAGAGGTAACTCTGGGTCTTCCTTTCATGTGACGGTCCTCATGAGAGCCAGTTTCATCATAGCGCTTGATGGTTTTTGCCTTAAAGTAATGATGGACTGTCGTTTCTTTTTGCTTAGTTGAGCTGTTCTTGCAAAAATATGGACTTGGTCTTTTACCAAATAGGGCTATATTCTGTATACCACTCCTAGCTTGTCACAACACAACTGATTGGCTCAAACGCATTAAGGAGGTAAGAAATTCCACAAATGAACTTTTAACAAGGCACACTGGTTAATTGAAACGCATTCCAGGTGACTACCTGGAACAAGGCAACGGTTGGCTACTTTGAAGAATCTCAAATATAAAATATATTTTGATTTGTTTAACACTTTTTTGGTTACTACATGATTCCATATGTGTTATTTCATAGTGTTGATGTCTTCACTACTATTCTACAATGTAGAAAGAATTGAATTGAATGAGTAGGTGTGTCCAAACATTTGACTGGTACTGTATATATAATGTAAAGGCCATAGTGAGCATAAATGCACATACATAACATTTTTATTCAGTTGTAGATTTAGGAGTACAATGGCAACATGGAACAATTCAGGTCAGATATAGGCTATTATGTCAGACAAAGTGTATAGAGTGAGACACTGTGTGGAGAGACAGTGCATTGCAACATCTTCACATACACTGACACACTTATCACAAACACAAAACGTTTTCAGAAAAGTGGCAAAGTTCATGTCACGTTTCCTTAAATTAAGCCATAACATTCTAGAGGTCACCAGACAAGGGAGAAAGAAAGATGCAGGATGTAATATGAGGACCATGACCATGGTTGTATTCATTACATCTTGCAACTGAAATCAAACCAAACAGAACCAAACAGAGCAAACGGAACAAAACAGGGAGGGACCTACCTGAATTTGTCCAATAGAAACTTTCAATGAAAAACATTTTCCGTTCCATTTCGGTTTTGCAACAGACAAAATGTTTTGCAACACGGTCAACATAATGAATACACCCTATGTGTACACTGACTGTGACAATGTCTTACCACAGCCTTGGACACGTCCAATACCATGGTGAAGAAGCAGGTGTTTGAGCTGCTTGCTGCCCTGAGCATGTTCTCCTCTGATGGGTACCGTCTGGCCCTGGATGCCCTGGACCATTACAAGGCAAGTGTCATACAGCCAGACAAGCTTTCACTAATGGACAGAGGCTATGGAAATTTATACCATTCATCTACAGGATAAGTTGCCTGATTGTGATTTAGGAAGGATAATGAGAGAGAAATGCTGGGGGGAAAGTACACATAACAATATGTGTGATTCTTGATGAAAGCTGACAAAAATCAGATATGACAAAAAAAGAATGTTACATGCTATTTCAGCTCAAAAAAATCTCATTAAATAGGATAATTAAAGTCATTTTTATTAATTCCATACATTACTGAATAACTATATGACTTAGCCCCCAGAAATGCCTTCTAGTGTACAGATTTTAGACTGCCTAAGTAACTTAATTCTGTTATCTAGTTACATCCATAGTTGTCAATACATTGATTAATGTTACTTTCTGATCAATATTAAACCATTCCGTGTGGGGGGTGGGGCTGTCCTCACACAGTGTGAGTGAATGATATACAGTATGTCTAATGTGTTCATTTGTCCCGTAGGGTGTGAAGACCCAGCTGTATCGCTTCAGTGTGATCATGAACGAGCTGCAGGCCACAGACAACATGCCCTACATGGTCACCCTCCTCAGTGTCATCAACGCCATCATCTTTGGGACAGACAACCTGCAACAGAGAGACAAGATCCGCAAGGAATTTATTGGTACAGCGCATTGTTTATCTTCACTACTCAGCCACTTGGCAGAGATTCAGCTCATCTGCAAGGTCACACAGTGGCACATTGTTAATGACAAAATGTATACTGAACAAAACTATAAAACGCAACATGCAACCATTTAAAAGATTTTACTGAGTTATAATTTAAATATATTCATTAGGCCCTAATCTAAGGATTTCACATGACTGGGAACACGTATATGCATCTCTTGGTTACAGATCACTTTAAAAAAGGTACGGGCGTGGATCAGAAAACCAGTCAGTATCTGGTGTGACCGCCATTTGCCTCATGCAGCGCAACACATCTCCTTCACATAGAGTTGATCAGGGTGTTTATTGTGGCCTGTGTAATGTTGTCCTACTCCTCTTCAATGGTTCGGGTTAGGCCCCTTAGTTCCTGTGATGGGAAATCTGAACGCTACAGCATACAATGACATTCAAGACAATTCCGTGCTTCCAACTTTGTGGCAACAGTTTGGAGAAGACCGTTTCCTGTTTCAGCATGACAATGCCCCATGCACAAAGTGAGGTCCATACAGAAATGGCTTGTCGAGAACAGTGTGGCAGAACTTGACTGGCCTGCACAGAGCCCTGACCTCAACCTCATCGAAAACCTTTGGGATGAATTAGAATGCCGACTGTGAGCCAGGCCTAATCTCCCAACATCAGTGCCCGACCTCACTAATGCTCTTGTGGCTGAATGGAATGGTCCCCATCGCAATGTTCCAATATCAAGTGGAATGCCTTCCCAGAAGAGTGGAGGCTGTTATAGCAGCAAAGTGGGGACCAATTCCATATTAATGCCCATGATTTTGGAGTGAGATGTTCGACAAGCAGGTGTACACATTATTTTTGTCATGTAGTGTATGTCACTATGTCCTTCTAGCTACTGTATATGCCTGTCCTCAATCTGTCCCCTATCTTGTCCCCAAACACCTGAATCTTGTGCAAACCTCATATTCAGGGATACAATTATGCATTTGTGTCTGGCATAGATGGTGTTACATTAATCTTTTTTTGTTTTTGAAAAATATGTGTTTTAATGAAGGGGAAATCAAGATTAGGCCTAGCTACAGTATGCTGTAGATTTGTGTGCTGAAATTGTTGAAGAAATATTGGCATAGTAGGCATATCAAAATTTGATAAACTCTAGTCTGTCATATATGTTATGCATAATATTATGGTTCTTGACAGGTTACAGTATTGTCTATCCCAATATTAGACCTCTGATTATGTATTTATGTAATAAGAAGAAGTCTAAGAACATTCCAAAGCGGTCTAATGCCACGTTCAAAACCACTCAGAACTCACCACTCAAAACTTGGCAATCTCCGACTTCTGACTTCAGTGCGTTCAAGACAACTGGGAACTCAGGGAAAAAACTAGCTCCGAATGGTCATCCAACTCGAAATTCCATGTCAGAAACTCGGGCATCTTTCTAGAGTGTTAACCTAAAGATCACTTACGTCATGATTTAACCTTTTCTTTTTTTTCAAATTCCCAGTTGTCTTGAGAGCACCATTATATTGGGCTAAGTAGGCTATTCTCTATGAACAGGCTTTGATTTATGCCTACCTTTTTATAATGGCCTATTGGCGGCAGTCTAACAAAAGCTTGTCTGAAGTCAAGTCGCCATTCCCTTTCTTTGTGATTTTGCTATTCACGATATATGTGAAATACATTTTTGATTTTTTTCAAAGAATTCTGTAAATGTAGCCTATTTGAAGTTGTTCCACATCTCCACTCTACTGCACTCTACTATTTTTGATGCATTCAAAACAACTGGGAACTGAAAAAAGCGAGCTCATGGAGAGAAATTAAGAAGTCATTGATCTTCAGGTAGGAGAATGCTGCATTAGTAACCAAGTGGGAAGGGGAATTTACCACATACGACTGGGAAAATTCCTTTGAACGGACCTCCAACTGGTAATTACTGGTGGGAAACTCATCTATCATCCTGAGTTCCCACTTCTCCCAGATGCTGACCTCTGACGTCACCTAATAAGGAAATGACCTCTGGCAGTTAAATGCAGCAGTTAAATGCAGCAGTTAAATGCAGCAACAAAACATTATTTATAAAATGCAATCTATTAATATGATTTTTTAACACTATAATTTCTTTACAAGCATGATAGCTGTACTTTTAGTTTATGGTTTACACAGCTTGTTTGCCATTCAGTGTTTCTCAATGAATTCAACCACCTGAATGCATCCAACTGGTAAATTCCTACTTTCCACTTGGTTATGAATGCAGCAGAAGTCAAAGCTCTGATATGATGTCTGAGTTTTCGACTTGTATGCCACGCTCAAAACAACTGGGAACTCGGAACTCAGAAATATCAGACTTTCGACTTTAGTGGGTTGGAAAAAAACGAGCTCTGACTGGGAAAAATAGTTTTGAACGCTGGTCATCCAACTCCAGTTCCCAGTTGTCTTGAACGCACTGAAGTCTGAGGTCGAAGATTTCCGAGTTGTCTTGAACGCACCATAATTATGTCCTAATCGCTCACCTGCAATCGACTTCACTCGCTGATTCCAGATCATATTTCACAGTGTTCCAACTTTTTAATAACCTAATACAAAGTAGGAAACTGATCAATTGGGAGTTGGATCGTTGTTTTTGTGACTGTCTTTATTAAATGCAGTGTTTCTGTTTTATAGGATTACAATTACTTGATATACTGCCCAAATTTAGGTGAGTGCCTTGACTTACTTCCTCGTTTCATTGTGACTTTTTTGTCATGTGCAGATAAGAAATGCCCATGCATTGGTCAAGTACAATAGTACAATACATAGTTTTAGTGAAATGTTAAACAAAACCTTTGTTACCTGCACATTTGTCAATAATTTTGTTGATTTGATGTGCAAGTGGGAAATAAACATTGTAAACAGGCTACTTGTTCAATAGGCCCTTTTTAATTGTGTGTGTGTGTGAGACAGAGATGAGGAGGATGAGGACTTGATCATTCAGTGTGAGGCGTTTGAAGAGGCCATGTCTGAGGATGAGGAGGAGCTGCTGAGGGTCTATGGAGGCATAGACATGAGCAGTCACCAGGAGGTGTTCATCACCCTCTTCAACAAAGTGAGCACAGCTGTCGGCTGCACTGCCATAACACTGCATGTCACCTACTCATGGCTAGTTCCGTAAACAACAAAATTACAAGTGCACTCAAAATAAGGTTTGGTTGTGTGTTGTTCAACCTCAAGGTGAGCAGCTCTCCGTCGTCCCGCCAGCTGCTGTCCATCCTACAAGCCCTGCTGCTCCTGGGGCCCGAGAGGGCTGACATCTGGCAAGCCTTGGAGGCCATCACTAACCGGGCCATTCTGCTGGATCAAGACTGTGAGTCATCACGCTCCTGACACATTTAATAGTTCAATAAGCTGACCTCTAAGAGAGTTATGGGCAAAGGACTGCAGTCTGGGTGAACAGCGTGCGTAGGAAAAATGTTTGTCTTGGTTACATGTCAACAAAATTCAGTAGATTTGAGTGTTTGTGTGATTTCTGTGCTCCAGCTCATATGGACTCTTGTGAGATTATTATGCAACGCCTGGTGTTCTCCAAGCGCAGGACAGCTGGTGTCGATGCTGTGGATGGTCTGCCACCCAAGAAGATTGATAAGGCTGTTCAGACCGACATGGTGGACAACGACCAAGAAAGACTGACCAAATGCTCCACAAAAGTGTCCCCTCCTCCACCTTTCCTATATCCCAATTTGATGGGACCAGGTCCCCTTCAGTGCCCACCTCCCCCTCCTCCACCCCCCACTCCACCATTACAACACATTGGAGGTAGAGTACCCCCACCACCAACTCCTCTACCAGGGATGCAGGTGCCCCCAGGGTGCCCTCCCCCTCCTCCACCCCCACCAGGAATAGGCGGTGGAGGACCTCCACCACCCCCACCCTTGCCCGGTATGCCAGGCCTGCCTCCTCCACCACCACCTCCCCCTGGCATAGGTGGTATTGTGGTGGCCCAGAGTAGCCAGTCCCTGGGGTGTGCCTCTGCTGCTGCCTCCAAGGCAGGCCGTTGCCCCACCCTGAGGATGAAGAAGCTCAACTGGCAGAAACTCAGAGCTGTCACTGGTGAGTGGAAAACCTTGGCATCTCTCTTTAATGATCCTCCCCTGTGTTTACAGAGGCAGTCTGCTCTATGTAGGATGGGAAAAGATTGTCTGGTTGGATACTTTTTTGCGAGGTAATTCCAGATGTGTTGTGGTTATTCTGTCCCTCCTTTAACATACACACAGATGGTCATTCCATGTGGACTTCTGCTCAGAAAGACGCTCCTCTGGAGCCCAACTACTCCAGCATTGAACAGCTGTTCTGTCTCCCAGTGACCGAACACAAAGACAAGGGGGCAGCTGCTCCTGTCAAAAAGGAGCCTAAAGAGGTGCACTGGTCAACACTCATTACAGCTCTCGTATCTGGAGCACACCAGAAACATGGCTCATTATGAATCCTAAAACAACCTCCCTAACAAAATGTCTATTCCCCTCTTCTCTCTACAGATCTCCTTTATTGACGCAAAGAAGAACTTGAATTTGAACATATTTCTCAAGCAATTCAAATGGTAATTTGTCATTAAGTTGGTATTGATTTCAATGTTTTTACCCCATTGAGCTTACTTTTTTCTCCATGCTTCTATCTAGCTCTCATGATGAGTTTGTGGTGTTGATTCAGAGTGGGGATCGCTCTAAGTTCGATGTGGAGGTCTTGAAGCAGCTTATTAAACTCTTACCTGAGAAACACGAGGTACTGTAGGTACCAGAGACTTTCACAATGTTTGCAAATCACCTTTATTAATACAGCAAACATGGTGGTCTGACTAAAGAGCCTCCCTTTTCTGTCTCAATTTAGATAGATAACCTGAAATCCTTCCTGGGAGAAAAATTAAAGTTGGCCAATGTAGACCGATTCTACATCTCTCTCCTGGCTGTACCATGGTAACTGCTGTTCCTTTTCTCTTTTCATAATTCCTGGCACCTCACTGGAAACAGGATGTAGAGAAGAATCTCTGGCTGTGATAGTTAACGGAATCTGATGTCTGTTTTTGTTTGGCACTTGTCTTTCTTAATTCCAAATGGTATCTCTCTTTCCTGCCATACCATCCCTACTTCGTATCCTCGCTCTCGTGTTTACCCACAGTTACCAGCTGAGGATAGACTGTATGTTGCTGTGTGAGGAGACCACCTCAGTACTGGACATGCTCAAGCCCAAAGCAGAGGTGGTTGAATCAGCATGCCAGTGTAAGTCAACACCAACTTTCCTGTATAAACACCAGTGGTGGAAAAAGTACCCAATAATCATACTTGAGTAAAAGTAAAGATACCTTTTTTATAGAGAATGACTAATGTGAAAGTCACTGAGTAAAAAACTACTAAAGAAACAGTATTTGGTTTTAAATATACTTAAGTATAAAAAGTACATTTCATTTCTAAGATATACGTAAGGATCTATCGTAAAAACATTCCTTATATTAAGCAAACCAGGCGGTACAGTTTTTAGAAATGTACGGATAGCCAGGGGCACACTCCAACACTCAGACATAATTTACAAACAAAACATTTGTTAAGTGAGTCCGCCAGATTAAAGGCAGTAGGGATGACCAGGGATGTTCTCTTGATAAGTGCGTCAATTGGACAATTTTTCTATCCTGCTAATCATTCAAAATGTACCAAGTACTTTTGGGTGTCAGGAAAAATGTATGGAATAAAAAGTACATTATTTTCTTTAGTAATGTAGTGAAGTAAAAGTTGTCAAATATAAGTAGTAAAATACAGAACCCCAAAAATTACTTAAGTAGTACTTTAAAGTGTTTTTACTTAAGTACTTTACACCACTGAAACTCATGTTACAATGATTTCCTTATGAATCCATTGCATTTTTTGTAAGCTAGCAGAGGACACAGTAAGGTTTATTATGAATAATTGTGTTTGTTAGAACTGTCAAGAGTGGTAACTATTATATGCTGTTCTATGTAGAACAAATTGTTGCTTTGTGCTGGAAATGTTTTAACTATTCAAGTGTTGGTTTTTCAAAATGTCTAAAAGACTATTTTTTTGCGTAGAATGTTTCATAAAAAAAAAAATCTCCTCAGGTCTCAGAATGAGCACTCTCATGCCTAGTTTCTGCAGGCTCATCCTTGATGTGGGAAACTTCCTCAACTATGTAAGTAAGGACTCTCCAAAGTATGGCATTCCTACCTGACAAAGTAATGTTAGGATATCAGTTAGCCTGTAATAGCTTTCGTACCGAACCCACAAGTGTTTCAGGTGCCAAGTTTATGGTCATTTTGCAGTTGGTAGGGGGATTCCTAGATGTGTGCAGGAGGGCATGGGACTAAGGAATGTGTAGTATTGGTGAAAAAAAGGTGTGTGTTAACTATAGAGGTGCCCATGTTGCTGAGGATCAGAAGTGTCTGGTGCGAGAGAGACCGGTTGAGGTTGTCAGTCAGTTGTACTGAAGGCATTGTATCCTGAGGCAGTGAAGAAAGTAGAGGAAGATGGGTCAATGTTGAGGGATGATAAGAGGCTCCCAGTGGGTAGTAGACTTTTGCCAGTACAGAATGATAGGTCTACGAATTAAATGTGCTTCAGTAAGGCTGGCTTTTTGGTGTTCATTGCCATGGTTATCAACTGTAACGCTGAAATGGAACGTAAATCACAGAAAATAGGTTTTGTGGTAGCAGCTGCAGAGAAGTACTTGGGTTTACGAGATTTTACTGCAGAAGACTTACAGGGAGTGTTGAATGGGAGTGTCCCGTTCTCCCAGACCGTCGATCAAATAGGGTGGTGGGTTTTTAATGAATGTAGGGTTAGTTGGCAGGCTAATTTGTTTTTTTTCCCTTTTTCCTCTTTTTGCATCACAAAGTATAATGGATTTATACTCCAGTCCAGTTGGTGGTGGTAATGTACCATTAATATTGAATGTCAACAATCGTTAAACCCCACCGATGAAGGATGATGACATTCCACTCACCCGTAAACATGCAACACTTATGCAGTCTGAAAAGCTCTAACTCCTGACTCTCTGCTTGCTCACAGGGAAGTCACACAGGGAACGCTGAGGGCTTTAAGATCAGCTCTCTGCTGAAGCTGACTGAGACTAAGGCCAACAAGAGCCGCATTACCCTGCTCCATCACATTCTGGAGGTAACCCTATCATAAATAATAGCGCTTTAGTGCTTTTCTGAGGATAAAAACAACTTTGTGGTCAGTGCTCCTCACAGAAACCAAACATACTTCACATGGACAATGAAATCAAAGTTGGAAATCATAAATAAACTCATGACTTGTTTACAGGAGACAGAGCTGAACCACCCAGAGCTGTTGAACCTTCCTGACGACATTGAGATTTGTGAAAAGGCAGCTGGGTATAAAACCCTTTTTATTCAAACAATTGTTATGAGCTCTGCAATTGATAAACAAATGACTAAATGACATTAAAACATTTATAAATATAGCCTTTTATCCATCAGAGTCAACCTTGACTCCATTCAGGCAGAAGCCAGTGCCTTAGTAAAACGACTGAAAGAAGCGGCAAAGAAAGTCACCAACTCTGTGGACGATGTAAAGAAGCAGTTCGAAAAGGTCATTGAGGTATGAAACCAGTGAATTGTATTCTATTGTGGTTGCCTCCCAATAATTACTTTTAAAAAACTATTTTGGAGGTCAACTATACACTAGTGTTCTTTAAAAGGCAATGGTTCAACCTCGTTTCCCTCCCCAAGGAAAACCTGGAGGCCTGCCTGGATTTGGAAAAGCGGTTTGCAGAAATTGTGAGGAAGAAGGGTGACCTGGCACTCTACCTGTGTGAGGATGCAAACCAACTCTCCCTGGAAGAGCTCTTCGGCACCATTAAGACCTTCAGGGGCTTTTCATCAAAGCCTTAAAGGTCAGAGGAGCACATCACTAATAGACGGAATTCCACAAGTTTGGATAAATGTTGATAATGCATACTGATTTCCATCACTAGTACATTGAAAACCGGTTTGGTTATGAATTTGCCTCAAATCATATTTCTCAATGTTCTATGTACTTCAATGTTCTATGTATGTTCCTTGTTCTATGCACAGGAAAACAAGAGCAGAAAAGAGCAGGCTGTAAAGGCGGAGAAAAGGAAGAAGCAGCTTGAGGAGGAGGAATCCAAGAGACAGAAGGGGGAGAATGGAAAAATAAGTGAGTTCTTCTGATGGTCCATATCTCCTGTCTGTCAGGAGTCTATGTTTTGTATTCTCACTAAGACGATAGAGTAGCCTGCCATGTGGTATCTTAATACATCTCTCTATCCTCTGTCACCAGTCCGGAAAGGACCCCCGCCACAGGACGATGGCTGTATTATCGACCACCTCCTTAATGATATCCGGAAAGGCTTTCATCTCAGGAAGACCCGGCCCAGGTGCGAAACGGATAGCCCCCTCTCTTGTGAAATGAATAGGGATACGGGCCAGCCTGGTAAGGACAAGACGACTCTGACCCTGTCCTGTCTCCAGCTTCACTCCTATACTGAACCATAACCAGGCTTCGCCGATATATAGTACCAGTCAAAAGTTTGGAAACACCATTCAATTCTTTATTTTGACTAATTTCTACATTGTAGAATAATAGTGAAGACATCTGTCGTGTCTTTGGCTATGGCAGATTAAGTGATATGACATGCTATTCTATAAAGCAATTTCTCCGTAATGAATATTACCTGGATTGAGCTAATCATGTAAATGTAATTAACTAGAGAGTCGGGCACCACAAAATAATATTTATAGAGCTGTTATCTTCCGAATAAACTCTTAAAGACCTAGTAATATTTTACATCAATAGCGGTCAATATTAATCGTCATCTTAATTCAGTCTCATCTGAAAGTTGTAAATTCTTGGTTATCTGCACAAACCCTGGCTAACAAATTGAATCAGCAATACAAAATTGGGTTTAATTATTTATTTACTAAATACCTAACTAATTACACATACACATAATTAAATCATAACATGATTACAAATACGTCATAAAGGAAAATGGGCGGAACAGATATGACAGCTTGTTACACAAAAGAAAAGGGGCTGGGAAGACTGAGGAACAAAGGGCGAAGCTGTGCTATCGTAAATAGAGTATCTTATGCATTCTAAATTACCGCCCATTTGGAAAAGGAAAATGCAATAAATATTTACTCTGAGCTGCGCTTCGGTAGGTTGGTGGTAGATGGAAGGCCGTTTTGCCCAACCGAGTCCTTTGAAGAATGTCTCTGGTGGTCAATTGGATATGTTGTAGTAACGTCGTTGGGTGACAGACGGAATACTCTGTCTGTTCCTTCCTAACCCTCGTTTGCATCTGCTGTTGCTAACTCAACGGCTAGGAGGCATCACTTCTGTAGTGAATAAGAGTTCAATGTTCATACCATTCGCAACCAAAGCTCACGCTAATGTTGGCTTCGTTCTGTAGTTATTATCTGAACCATTCTGACATAGGACCGTCGTCCTCACTTCTTCGGAACAGGAGGTTATATTGTGGTCAAGGGCCTATATAGGAAGGGAGAGGAGGACATGAAAAAGGGCGTTTGAAAAGTTTTATAGCCTATGTCCCTTCACAGGGGCGGGCCACTGATTGAGCAGAGCCCTACCTTATGAAAACCCAAATCTCACATTTTAGAAGCTAAAATCACATTTCATCCCATCACGAATAATTTCATATTCAAACATTTAAATTGAACAACAATTCTATGTGAATCCGATAACTCTGTGTAGACTTTCCACTGTAGAGTTTGTCATCTTATCATTGATGAGAATGTCTCAGATGACAACCGAACTGACAAGATTTGCCTTGACAGCTTTGCACACTCTTGGCATTCTCTCAACCAGCTTCACCTGGAATGCTTTTCCAACGGTCTTGAAGGAGTTCCAACATATGCTGAGCACTTGTTAGCTGCTTTCTCTTCACTCTGTGATCCAACTCATCCCAAACCATCTCAATTGGGTTGAGGTCAGGTGATTGTGGAGTCCAGGTCATTTGATGCAGCACTCCATCACTCTTCTTCTTGGTCAAATAGCCCTTACACAGCCTGGAGATGTGTTGGGTCCTTGTCCTGTTGAAAAACAAATGATCGTCCCACTAAGCGCAACCCAGATGGGATGGCGTATCGCTGCAGAATGCTGTGGTAGCCATGCTGGTTAAGTGTGCCTTGAATTCTAAATAAATCACTGACAGTGTCATCAGCAAAGCACCACCACACCCCTCCTTCTGCATACTTCACGGTGGGAACCACACATGCAGAGATCATCCGTTCACCTACTCTACGTCTCACAAAGAAAAGGCGGTTGGAACCACAAATCTCAAATTTGGACTCCTCAGACCAAAGGACATATTTCCACCAGTGTCCACTAATGTCCATTGCTCATGTTTCTTGGCCCAAGCAAGTCCCTTCTAGTAGTGGTTTATTTGACCATGAAGGCCTGATTAACACAGTCTCCTCTGAACAGTTGATGTTGATGTCTGTTACTTGAACTTCAAGAAGCAGTTATTTGGGCTGCAATCTGAGGTGCCGTTAACTTTTAATGACCTTATCCTCTACAGCAGAGGTAACTCTGAGTCTTCCTCTCCTGTGGCGGTCCTCATGAGCCAGTTTCATCATATCGCTTGATGGTTTCTGCGACTGCAATTTTCCGCATTGACTGACCTTCATGTATTAAAGTAATGGACTGTCGTTTCTTTGCTTATTTGAACTGTTCTTATCATAATATGGACTTTGTCTTTTACCAAATAGTGCTATCTTCTGTATACCACCAATACCTTGTCACCAACACAACTGATTGGCTCAAACGCATTAAGAAGGAAAACAATTCCACAAATTTAAGGTACACCTGTTAATTGAAACGTGTTCCAGGTGACTACCTCATGAATCTGGTTGTGAGAATGCCATCATGGCAAAGGGTGGCTACTTTGAAGAATTGCAAATATAAAATATATTTTGATTTGTTCAACACTTTTTTTTGGTTACTACATGATTCCATATGTGCTATTTGATAGTTTTTTCACTATTCTACAATGTAGAAAATAGTACAAATAAAGAAGCCCTTGAATGAGTGTCAACTTTTGACTGGTACTGTATATTAGGGGGTAGATTAGCTTTAATATTGCGGATGGTTTGTGGCTTCCGTCAATGTAAATGTCTGCTTCATTTCCAGTCTCCCATATATTTTCCCCTAACTCTACCATCCCTCCCCTAATTGGAGTAAACTAATGGACAACAACACTTAGGCTTCTACTTCCAGTATATACATACTATATACATTTTACAGACAGTGTATATTTTACAATAGTTGTTTTGTTTTTAATCCCTTCAGCTACATTCAGCCCCTCCACTCTCTCTGACCACCCTCTCGTTTTGATTCATATTTTTCAACTCTGATGTTTCACAAAAGTTCTGAACCTTTCTATTCTCAAAAGTTTCTACAAATTGTAAATTAAAGAAACATCTTTGCTAAGAGTTATTGCTCTATTACTTTTTAAATAATCCTCTGTGCTTACATTTGAGCTTTATTGCAGCCACTACCAATTACACCTGCTTAATTTCATCAAGAATGTGTGCTTGGTTGTGCTTCTTTGTGTATTTTATTTAACAGCACTTGCCAGATTTAAACATTGCCTGCTTAATTAAGAATGATGGAATGTTAGGAATGCCTGGTACAGTAGACCTGCTCTTCCTCTCTTCAAGCATTAACAGAACCTCTCACCTGCAGGATCAAGTGTCAAGCCTGTAAAAAAAGATGTCGAAGCCTCGGTCTCAGAAGTCTCCAGCACTCAGATTCCCACCCAACCCCAGGCAGAGGAGAGGGCACCAAGAGAAGGAGTGAACGGATTCCCCAGCATACCCAAAGAAATATACCCCCAAAAAACAGCTTTGTCAAAGACTAACCGGCTCCCAGCTGAATCCCAGGATGGAGGGGAGCCTCTGCGAAGCCTCCCCACAGACAATTCGCCACCTCCGGCAATATTAGGAATGGATGTCCTAAATAACACCCCAAGCCCCTCTACCTTCACAGACCTGGCTGAAATCAACCAGAATGTCAACAGTGGCCTGGTGACGGAGGAATTGATGCCCGAGTGCTCACAGAGCAATGGAGAGGGTCAACTTAATGGAGCCTGCACACTGGCTGTCGCTGATATGGACATGATTATAGAGCGCAAGCTGATGGGAAAAACCATTGGCCAAGATGACGTTGAAGGTGAGAGGAGCAGCATGATGGTAAAGACTCTTAGACCAGTGGAGACTGGGGATGACATGGTGGTGAAGATGGTGGCACAGGATAAGGGTTTAACTAACGGACAACAAGACACCAATGGCAATACAGACACCAATGGCAACAAGTGTTTGGTCAGTGCAGTGCAAAGCGTTGGAGTGGACTCTAAAGATCTGCTCTCATCGGTATCTGAAGCTCTGCCTTCTTTTGAGTCGGGACCCCTAACACCAGAGGATAAAAAACAGCAGAAGCTCTTTAGAAGAAACAAAAATAAGAGTAATGAAGGTAATGTATTAATTCATTCTAATAAAGATGTTTGGAACTGTGGTCTCCTGATGTGTATGAAAGGGAGATGTTGTCCCCTTTTTTTATGTGGTTTTATTGCATTTTACTTTATATATAGTGTCTGATCATTTGGTGCTGTTTTTAAAAGTTAAGTTTTGGCATGAATGTACTGTTTTTGGAAACCGATCTTAAAAGCTTCCCATTTTACATCTTATTGAGTTCTTTCATGATCAAATAGTTTGTTTTTCGTGTTTGTTTTTCTTTGACTCTCTAAAGAACAAGGTAACACTGGAAAGCGACACCCTAAATGTAAAAAGGGGTGTGTGTTGCAGTGAGGTAGGTCAAACAACTGGATGGAAAACTAACTGGTGCAAGAGGGACATTTTTATTCAACCCATCAGCACCAAGCCATAATTTCAATTAACAGACGTCGGTCTAACCAGGATCTGGTTTAATCTGTGTCTTGTCCTGCTATTAACACTGTCCTCTTCAGTAAACATCTTTAAAATCCCTGGTAATTTTTTTTGTAATAAACCACTTTGTCTGGCATTTTGGCTGCTACTTTATGCCCTTATGTCAGCCTGAATCTTATATCTTGACAAATCTTAAGATCAACCTGACACCTCAAACACCACAGTTGAACATTTATCATTTATATCCAAGTACACTTCAATGTCATACCTCAGTAGGAAGAACTTGCTTAGCATTTCTGCTCTGTGTGTAATCTTTTTGAAGGAGTTTGTCTTTGTTTCCTGTACCTCCGTACCCATATGTTGTTGAACTGCCCAACCTCGCAACAACCTAAACAGCTAAATGGATTATTTAACCTACTAACACAATTACTTTTTTTGTGCTTCCTGTAAACTGTGTCGTTTTGTAAGTCTGTCTTTGCTGAAAGATGTTTTAATTTAAATTAATTTAGTGCTTTAATGATTGATGCAACCAGTAGCACTATATGATTATTTTGGAAATGAAATGGCATAAGAAACATAATAAAAGTCCATTCTCACCCCTGCCAAGCCTCTTTCTGATCCATCAAATGCAATCGTAACTACAAATGTCGGGATATTATCTGCATACTATTTTAAAGTCATTGGTATGTCATTTTTATTCCTTCAATCTATTAATTTCAGTCTGTCCTCTCCCTAGGCGATTCCAGGAAGAGGAAGTCAAGAGGGAAGGAAATGTTGAGATGATATTTTTTTCTTCTCCCATACATGGTTTGTGCACATTGCAATGGACTAGATCTACGATATATTGGACTAAATTGATTCCTCCAAGATGATATCGGCATGTTCTTTCTTCCTTTGGATGATTTAGAGTTCTTAAAAATATTGAAATCAACTGAAAAGCTGCCATTGTTCCCTGGCCAGGTTGATTTGTAGCCGACCAAGAAGCTGAGTCATGAACACGTTCCCATGCAGCCTGTTATGTTCCATTAGGCTACTACTGTCTGTGGTCTCTGCACAGCCACAATCCCAGCAAACCTACTGTCACTTTTGAAATAAATGAATGATATGTTAAATAATATAAAATTCCCTTATTTTTACATTATGGATTATTTGAACATCTATGACAGCTGAGTTCATCTGACTCTGGGGAAGTAGATAAAGGGCCACATTGCCAAAATCCCAAAGTATCCCTTTAACTATGGTCTGTCTTTCGCCTTGCAGTTCATGCCCTCTGCCTCTTTAGAACCTGTAGTCAGTCCACATGTGTTTAGGGTCGAGCACCTCTGTTAGGGCTTAAAATGTGAGCAGGGATTCGATTACTGGCCCGGGTTGCCCCACTGGGAGCAGTTTGCAACAGATTGCCTACTGTATGCTAGACTAAGCACATGGAGTAGTGAGTAGGTCTGTGTTTTCACATGTGAAAGTGATTGCTTTTGATAAAAACGCATTATCTGCAATCACAATGAAAACAACTAGTTTGAAAATTCTAACATTTTAAGGGAAAAAATGTTTCTGAAAGATGCACCATGCTGCCTTGTCGACAACATGACAGAGTGGCACAAATTACTGTTAGATTTGAGAAGGGCACTCCTCCCTCACAGATTTGTCCCTTTCATGCTATGGGTCATAGACCAGTGCACCACGGCTCAGGTTAATAGAACTCCCTCGTTGTTTACCAATTCTATTGACCCTGTTGACTCATCAGTAGGAAAGATTTGTTTCTCTTTTGGTCCATTCAACAACAGAGAGATGCGAACATTGTTTCAGCAGGATGTTGTATCTATACCTTATGTCATGCCTTATTGGAATGGATTTATTGATAATATCTGTTGGAAAAAAGTTTGGATGTTGCTACAAATGTTAACCAAATTACATGTTAACCAAATTAAGGAAGTTTCCTTTTAAATTATTCACAAATATTATCCTGCCAACCACTATATGAAGAAATTTAAGGAAAACAACTCAAATTGCTCCTTTTGTAATGTAACATTTTGTTGCGTATTTTTTGCCATTGTATTGTAACGACCCTGGGTTTATAACCGCAGAAATCGGCTCTACCGTTCGAGAATCCTTTTGCGACACGGTCGATAGCGCGCCGGACCTCGGGCTCGAAGGTCGACGGTTCGAGACCTGCTCCCTGCTGTTCCATTACACTGGTGTCAGAAGTGATCGGTCCTCGCATCCATGACAGTGCGTGTGCTTGTCCGGTGAGCGCGTTCCTGTAAGACGTAGAGTCGCAAGCTAGCGCGCTCCTTGAAAGGAGGGAGTAGTGTAACGACCCTGGGTTTATAACCGCAGAAATCGGCTCTACCGTTCGAGAATTCTTTTGCGGCACAGTCGATAGCGCGCCGGACCTCCGACTCGAAGGTCGAGCTCCTTGCTGTTTCATCACAGTATGCATGTAAGAAAACTGTGGCAAGACATCAGTAAGTTTATAATTGAACACTTTTATGAAGATTTTACACTATTATGGAGAGATGTACTGTTTGTTTTACATACAATAGAAATAAGCTGAAACAGTTTTATGTCATTAATTTCATTATTCTTTTGGCCAAATTTCATATACACAAATGTAAATTTACAAACAGAAAACCACATTTTCGTACAATACAAAAAGAAATGGAACTGTATTTTAAGACGGTTAAATGCTCTACTAACAGAAAAGCTGTTAGAATTGTAAGTATATGTATGGGACTTACAATTCAAACAGCGTTTTTGTTAGTAGAGCATTTAACCGTCTTAAAATACAGTTCAATTTATTTTTGTAGGGTACGAAAATGTGGTTTTCATAAGTGTTTAATGTTGCTTTTCATAGCTTGCACTTCCGTCACTGGGTCACGTCATGCCATTGTGATGAACGTTTTCAAGCCGCCCTCTGCCGGCGGCGCCATAGTGGTGCCCAAAAATCGTGATAGACGGAAGCTAATGACTGTTTCATCGAAATTACACTATAGGGGCATGGACATATGATGACATTGCCAAAGTATGCAAATGTTTTGTTGGAAACAACTTTTCCATTATTATCAAGTTGTCGCTATTCATAACTAGCTACAATAGTGATCCCCTCAAGAGTAGCTAATGTCAGTTCATCATTCATATAGCTTGCTAGCTAGATAACTGGCTGTGCTAGAAATGATAAAGTCATGCTAATAGTTTCATGCACCTTCCAAATGTGAAATTACAACACAAAAGGACACTTACCAAAGGCTGTTCGTCTATGTGCTCTTGGATGTGAAGGTAGTTAGCTTAGTGAGGGAATGCAAAATAATATATACAGTACCAGTAAAACGTTTGGACACACCTACTAATTGTTTTATTTAAAATTCTAAATGTATTTATTTGTACTCTTTTATACACTGAAGAATAATAGTGAAGACAACAAAACTATGAAAGAACACATATGGAATCATGTAGTAACCAAAAAAGTGTTAAAAAATATTTGTTATAGTTCAGATTCTTCAAAGTAGCCACCCTTTGCCTTGATGACAGCTTTGCACACTCTCAGCATTCTCTCAATCAGCTTCATGGGGTATTCACATGGAATGCATTTCAATTAACAGGTGTGTCTTGTTAAGATGTAATTTGTGGAACGTCGTTCCTTCTTAATGCATTTGAGACAATCAGTTGTGTTGTGATAAGGTAGAAGACATCCCTATTTGGTAAAATACCAAGTCCATATTATGGCAAGAAATTTCAGCACAAACAAATGCTTCACAGAGTTCAAGTAACAGACACATCTCAATATCAACTGTTCAGAGGAGATTGTGTGAATAAGGCCTTCATTGTCTAATTGCTGCAAAGAAACCACTACTAAAGGACACCAATAAGAAGAAGGGACTTGCTTGGGCCAAGAAACATGACCAATGGACATTAGACTGGTGGAAGTCTGTCCTTTGGTCTGAGGAGTCCAAATTTGAGATTTGTGGTTCCAACCATTGTGTCTTTGTGAGACGCAGAATAGGTGAACGGATGATCTCCGCATGTGTAGTTCCCACCGTGAAGCACGGAGGAGGAGGTGTGGGGGTGCTTTACTGGTGACACTGTCAGTGATTTATTTAGAATTCAAGGCACACTTAACCAGCATGGCTACCACGGCATTCTGCAGCGATACGCCATTCCAATCTGGTTTGTGCTTAGTGGGACTATCATTTATTTTCAACAGGACAATGACCCAACATACCTACAGGCTGTGTAAGGGCTATTTGACAAGAAGGAGAGTGATGGAGTGACCTGGTTTGGGATGAGTTAGACCACAGAGTGAAAGAAAGCAGCCAAAAAGTGCTCAGCATATGTGGGAACTCCTTCAAGACTGTTGGGAAAGCATTCCAGGTGAAGCTGGTTGAGAGAATGCCAAGAGTGTGCAAAGCTGTCATCAAGGCAAAGGGTGGCTTTTAAAGGATGGCTACTAAAATATATTTTGATTTGTTGGTTACTACATGATTCCATATGTGTTAATTCATAGTGTGGAATAAGTAGGCGTGTCCAAACGTTTGACTGGTACTATATATACACTACCGTTCAAAAGTTTGGGTCACTTAGAAATGTCCTTGTTTTTGAAAGAAAATGTTTTTTTTGTCCATTTAAATAACATGAAATTGATCAGAATACAGTGAAGACATTGTTAAGGTTGTAAATGACTATTTTAGCTGGAAACGGCTGATTTTTTTAATGGAATATCTACATAGGCATGCAGAGGCCCATTATCAGCAACTATCACTCCTGTGTTCCAATGACACGTTGTGTTAGCTAATCCAAGTTGATCATTTTAAAAGGCTAGTTGGTCATTAGAAAACCCTTTTGCAATTATGTTAGCACAGCTTAAAACTGTTATTCTGTCACGTTCTGACCTTAGTTCCTTTGTTTTGTCTTTGTTTTAGTATGGTCAGGGCGTGAGTTGGGGTGGGCAGTCTATGTTCTTTTTTTCTATAATTTGGTATTTCTGTGTTTGGCCTGAAATTGTTCTCAATCAGAGGCAGCTGTCAATCGTTGTCCCTGATTGAGAACCATAATTAGGCAGCCTGTTTTGCACCCTTGATTTGTGGGTGATTATTTTCTGTTCTGTGTTTTGCTGCACTGTTCAGGACTGTTTTTTGTTGTTGTTTTATTGTTTTTGTTCAAGTGTTCAGTATTTGTATTAAATAGAATATGCACACCTACCACGCTGCGCATTGGTCCTCACATTCTCCAACCCACAACGAACGTTACATATTCTGATTAAAGAAGCAATAAAACTGGCCTACTTTAGACTAGAATACGTGGACAACTACAAATACCTAGGTGTCTGGCTAGACTGTAACTCTCCTTCCAGACTCATATTAAACATCTCCAATCCAAAATCAAATCTAGAATCGGCTTTCTATTTAGCAACAAAGCCTCCACTCACGCCGCCAAACTTATCTTAGTAAAACTGACTGTCCTACCGATCCTCGACTTCGGCGATGTCATCTACAAAATAGCTTCCAAAACTGTGACCTGTATGCTCTAGTCTGCTCTAGTTGGCTGGCCCTCGCTACATATTCGTCAACAGACCCACTGGCTCCAGGTCATCTATAATTCTATGCTAGGTAAAGCTCCACCTTATCTCAGCAGGTATATCTCACTGGACATCCCCAAAGCCAATACCTCCTTTGGCCACCTTTCCTTCCAGTTCTCTGCTGCTAGTGACTGCAACGAATTGCAAAAATCTCTGAAGCTAGAGACTTACATTTCCCTCACTAACTTTAAACATCAGCTATCTGAGCAGCTAACCGATCGCTACAGCTGTACATAGTCCATCTGTAATTAGCCCACCCAATCTACCTACCTCATCACCATATTGTTTTTATTTACTTTGCTGCTCTTTTGCACACCAGTATCACCACTTACACACCATCTGCTCATCTATCACTCCAGTGTTACTCTGCTAAATTGTAATTACTTTGCTACTATGGCCTATTTATTGCCTTACCTCCTCATGCCGTTTGCACACACTGTATATAGACTTTATTTTTTCTATTGTGTTATTGACTGTACGCTTGTTTATTCCATGTGTAACTCTGTGTTGTTGTTTCTGTCGCACTGCGTTATCTTGGCCAGGTCGCAGTTGTAAATGAGAACTTGTTCTCAACTAGCTTACCTGGTTAAATAAAGGTGAAGTATATATTTATATTTTTTAATTTAAAAAACTCTATAGTTGAGTATCTGGAGCATCAGCATTTATGGGTTCGATTACAGGCTCAAAATGGCCAGAAACAAATAACTTTCTTCTGCAACTTGTCAGTCTGTTCTTGTTCTGAGAAATGAAGGCTATTCCATGCGAGACATTGCCAAGAAACGGAAGATCTGGCACAAAGCTGTGTACTGCTCCCTTCACAGAACACTGCAAACTGTCTCTAACCAGAATAGAAACAGGAGTGGGAGGCCCCGGTGCACAACTGAGCAAGAGGACAAGTGTCTAGTTTGAGAAATGGATGCCTCACAAGTCCTCAACTGGCAGCTTCCTTAAATAGTATCCGCAAAACACCAGTCTCAACATCAACAGCGAAGAGACGACTCCGGGATGGTGGCCTTCTAGGCAGAGTTGCAAAGAAAAAGCCATATCTCAGACTGGCCAATAAAAAGAAAAGGTTCAAATCGATAAAATATCACAGATATGCCTTATTCATGTGACAAATGCAGACGGGCAAATCCAAATTGAGCTGTGCACACACATTATGATGAACATCTCGGAAAGAGGTACAATGAGACTACGTTGGTGGGAAGCTCAGGAGACAATGACACACATGGTACACTGTGGGCCTATGCCCATTCCACAAGTGTGGCTTCATATTGCTGGTGTCGGCAACCTTTGTGGAGTGCCAATTTAGGTCTACAATTTATCCTACTTTTCGAAAGATTAGAGTGCCAGTTATGAATTTCATATAAGCATTGTAATCTTCCTAACTGCCCAAAACAGGTCTAACTGCCCACCAACGGAATAATTATATTTGCCTTTCTTTTTATTGACATCAAACGAGTTTTATATTAACATGTGGACTTGAGAGACAGGGCTCCTCCCAATGCAGGCGCTGTTCGAGATCTGGGGGGAATTCATTCGGCCGAATCTGTTGCAAAACGTTTATTGAACGGAAGCTAACAGTACGAAACGGGGAGGGACCTACCTGAATGTGTCCAATAGAAACAACTGTTTGAACTAATAATCATGCCTACTGCGGTCCGTGCGTCCTGACATCACGGAGACATTGATATGGCAATACGACTCTTGGAAACATTCTAGTCTGTTTCGGACGGACAGCATAAGCAACATCATGTCGTTTAGCTGTTCAGCAAAAGACCACAAGAGTTATACAAATCCACCCTCCAACCCAACCCAAGGGCTGAAGCGGCCACGGAAAGAAACAGGGAACAAAGTGACAGTAGTGCTCGGTGCGCAATGGGGAGATGAAGGCAAAGGAAAAGTCGTCGATTTATTGGCGACTGAGTCTGACCTTGTTTGCAGATGTCAGGTAATATCGTGTGTATATGATACGATATTAATGCAACATTCACATACTTGAACTGACAAAAGTTATATCATCTTGTCATTGAATTATAAGCATGGATGCTGTAAAATACATGGTGAGTCTTTAGCAAATAGTGTTCCAACACATCGGAATCAGTGACTGTCACTGTAGCATATTGAACTACAATGTGACCGGTGTGGGGTAGGTATTGGAAAATGGTTGAAATAGCACATGTTTTTTTGCCCTAAATGTTCTGTTATGTGATGTCCTCGAGGTTATAAGGGAATTTAGGATCAATAAAGTTCCGTTGTGTTTTCTATTTTATCATTGCAGGAAATTAGTTTAGATTGAATTGTTTAAATAATTTTAAAATTCCTTGGTGGACTATTACCCGTTCTTCAATTTCAACTGAATTTGTATTTATTGACTTGACTGGAGTTTAAATTAAACTTTTCAAATTGGAATGCTATTGACTGGTTATTTGTCTCTTCTTATGACATGATCATTACAAGCATATTCTCTCAACTGGGGATCTATACCTCACACATCACTAAATTGTATCTATCTGAAGACCAATACAGTAAAATGCTCAAATAGACCAAAGTACCAACATATGGCAAAAAGCTAAATTCACACAGTACTGCTGGGGGAAGGAAGCATTAGAGCACAATTAGACCAATACTCATAGAATTACAAAGGGTTATTGATATAATAAAGAGGGTGTCATAAACTATTCTACTTTATAGAGCTTGACCTCCTTAATGAAGATGATGTCAATAATGACACTTAGGCAATGTTTCTTAAGATCAAAGTTTCTCTTTGACCAGCAAAGAAAAGCAAAACTTGCTCATAAATCATTTATTGGGGGACTAACAGTGTAAAGTCCATTACACAATTGTTGTGTTGTACTCTCCATTGACAGTAGGTCACAGCACTGAGCACTCTGTGTACTTCTTCAGCCAGCCCCACCCACTGGGCTGGTGCAGGGTCACATTCCCAGTGTGACTTGACATTGAGAAGGCCAGGTCTTAGCCGGGGTGACGGAGTGTAGGGTCTGGCAGTCAAGTCTGTTAAAATAGTTGGTAGGGGGTAGCTTTGTGACAAGGAGGGGGCTTAGACTCTATTACACACTGACTCAAATAAGATTCTACGTTTGCTCTGGATGCATGGCCAGTGGATGTCCTGACAGTTTTATGTCCATGTTCTGCTGACCCTTTTTGCAAAACAGCCATCAATCAAATCAATAACTGTCCTTTGGTGAAATCAAGCTGCTTGACTTTGGTGACAGTTGGAGGTTTGCTAAACACAATCTTGTTTTGATCTTTTAGGGCGGTAACAATGCAGGCCACACAGTGGTAGTGGAAGGCAAAGAGTATGACTTTCACCTTCTCCCCAGTGGAATTATCAACCCCAAAAGTATATGTGTCATTGGTGAGTGTTTCTCTACTCTTTATCCCCATTTCCACTAATTCCAGTAGGCAATGGTCAGTATGCTCTTATCTAGCATATGTTCCCTTGTAGGTAATGGCGTAGTCATACACCTACCAGGTTTGTTTGAGGAGGCGGAGAACAATGAGAAGAAAGGTAAATTAAATATTTTTAGAATAACAGTCAATGCTGTAGTTGTCAAGTGACGCGGAAGCCATTAAAATTACTTTTTTTCTCAATTCTCTGACCAGGTCTCAAAGGCTGGGAGAAGAGACTAATAGTCTCTGACAGAGCTCACCTTGGTATGTGTGTATTTTTCTGGTTCCACAAATGAAGCGAAGATGTATACAGAATATGTGATATTTTTATCTGCATAATGTACTAAGTGTACAAAACATTAAGAACACCTGCTCTTTCCATGAGATAGACTGACTAGGTGAATCCAGGTAAAAGCTATGATCCCCTATGATCCCACTTCAATCAATGTAGATGAAGGGGAGGAAACAGGTTAAAGAAGTATTTTTAAGCCTTGAGACAATTGCGACATGGATCATGTTTGTGTGTCATTCAGAGGGTGACTGGGCCAGACAAAAGATTTAAAGGAAAAGTACATCTTTGGGTATTTGTTTCATTAGTCCATTGTTGACATAGTCCCAAAATGTTTTGCTTGTCACCAATCAAGTTTTCAAGATGTATAACTTAAAAAATACAGAAATCATCCCCGTATGATGCATTTTGCATTATATGATGCTGAATTTGGAAAAATACAAAATTAAGCATACAGGAATGATTTCTGTATTTTGCAACTCAATATTAGAAGGTGTTCCTAATGTTTGGTATACTCAGTGTATATTTGTGTATTGGGCTTGGAGAAAGGATGACATTTATTTTGCTTTTATCTTTCAACAGTGTTTGATTTCCATCAGGTTGTGGATGGAATTCAGGAGACCCAGAGACAAGCAACAGAGGGAAAGATGTAAGGGTAGGGAAGGCAATGGTTGCTTACATAAAGGTAGAGAGTACAATGGCTCACTGTCAATAGAAATCCCAGGACTTCAGTCAATCACTTTCACAGCTGATGTAAAATTGCAAATGCTACTTTGTAATCCCCTCAACTAAAACAGGTGTGTTTTTCTCATGACAGAATTGGAACAACCAAGAAAGGCATTGGACCCACATATGCCAGCAAGGCATCTCGCACAGGACTGCGTGTCTGTGACCTGCTGGGAGACTTCAAGGAGTTCTCTACCAAGTATGCTTACTGACAGATAGGACACAATATAAACATCTAAACCTGACATACAATAAACATTTTGAGAGTCCAACAGTATATGGTTGTAGCTGTCTCAAGACTTTACTCTTGAACTAAATTGACCCACTAAAGTGAAAGGTAATAGAGATTGAGATGATTTGGGAGTTTCTTTCAGATTCAAGAACCTTGTCGAACAGTACCAGTCCATGTACTCATCCCTGACAGTTGATACTGAAAGTCAGCTGAAAAAACTGAAGGTATGTGGTAAATCCCCTCTGAATGAATAGTCATGGACTATAGATATATTAGATCTATGAAACTTCTTGTTGTCTTGTACTGTGCAGGAGTATGGAGAGAGGTTGCGGCCGATGGTTCGGGATGGAGTCTATTACATGTACGAGGCTCTTCATGGACCCCCAAAGAAAATTCTGGTGGAAGGGGCCAACGCTGCCCTCCTCGACATTGACTTTGGTAAGAAATGTCATGGTCCCATTGCGGATTGTTATAAAAAATAAATAGAGTCCGCACACTCCTAAGCTCCAACGTGGGCCTTTATTCACAAACAAACAATCTTACATTAAGGATCGTGCCAATGATAAGATGGATAAGAAAGTGTGATGGTTACATGGACAACTCATCTGTATGTACATTTATTTCCACTTTCTCTATTCCCTTTAGGCACATATCCTTTTGTGACCTCATCAAACTGCACCGTTGGTGGGGCATGCACTGGTCTTGGCATCCCTCCCCTGAATATTGGTGAAGTGTATGGTGTATCAAAGGCCTACACCACCAGGGTGGGAATTGGTGCCTTCCCCACAGAACAACTCAATGTAAGTGCTCATTCATCTATATAGACATTCTTGACTCTCTCAATAAGGAGATTATATTGTAACGAATAAAGATGAACAGCCATAGCAAGACTTGAACCGGTGACCTTGAGTGAGAGAGTACACTATCACCTGTGCCATGAAGGTGAAGACCTCTTAGCAGAGGTTGTAGTGCATTTACATACAGGAAGGGTTAGTAGTTTGATATATACAGTTTGTTTGGACATGTTCTTTTCATTTGAGGTACAAGTTGAGTTGGATATGTATAGTAAACCTAGTGCTTAAGATCATATGACTCTCACACATGTAGGAAGCCTGGTATCAAAAGGCGCTGCCTCTGTGGCCAGCTGTCAGATTGTGTGAGAGGCCTGTTATAACACTCTTCAGCTCTCATGCTGATCACATGTTCAAGGCCTAAATTTAGGCCAGAGTCAGGGTTCAAGATAGACATACTGTCTGGTCTGGGGTTATGTAACCTAACATGAGAACTGTCCATGGGGTTTCTGGTCAACGTGTTTCAGCTTGATCCCTCACTCCAACTGTAAATGTATTGCTTTACTAACCTTTTACTGAAATCAATCACATTTATTTTATAAAGCACTTATACAGAATAGATACTGGGGACTGACAATGTGGCTCCGTCCAAAGTTACCTCTGGACAGGGCCAACCAGGCAGGATGTTACCCCACCCACTTTGCCAAAGCACAGCCCCCACACCACCAACTTTATATCAACAGACCACTAACTAACTTCCCTAAGACAAGGCTGAGTATAGCCCACACAAATCTCCCCCACCGCACAAGTGTTTATTTTCAATACTTTTTTGTAATAAAAACGATTAAGACTGGTGTCCATAAGTGGACAACACTGAAGTATTTAACTATTGATCAATCAAATTATCTATTCTAAACTGAGTGGGTTTTGTGCAGGTGACAGGTGAGCTGCTGCAGACAAGGGGTCATGAGGTGGGCGTGACCACAGGCAGGAAACGTCGCTGTGGCTGGCTGGACCTGGTCATCCTGAGATACGCTCACATGATCAATGGCTTCACTGCGTGAGTGGATATGACTGAAAGGCAGGCTGCCAAATCTTAACTCTTTTTGAATATCTGACCCTACTCTTTACTACATTGACATTCTACATGTTAGTCATTTTGCAGACACTCTTATCCAGTGAGACTTACAGTTAGTGCATTCATTTTAAGATAGCTAGGTGGGACAATCACATATCTCAGTCATAGTAAGTATATTTTTCCTAAATAAAGTAACTATCAGCAAAGTCAGTGCTAATAGGGGATAAAAAAGTCAGGGGCGAGTGTTAGTTCACGAAAGGAAGGTTATTTGATTTGTTATTTCTTTATCTGCCTTGTTCAAAGTGCTGTATCTGTCTGTGACTGCTCCTCTGAATGTAACTCTTGTAGTAGTTTTCATCTCTTTCCTGAAATGTGTTAAACAAATAACATTGCTTCCTTAAAGCATTGCTTTGACAAAACTTGACATCCTTGATGTGCTGGATGAGATCAAAGTAGGAGTGGCCTACAAAATCAATGGCAAAAGAATTCCCCATTTCCCAGGTATGCTCTCTAAATTCGATTCAAAAGTACTGTACCAAACTAGGCCTACCCTGTAAAATAGACATTTATAGAATTCATGAAGTATTATCTATTCAAAAACATTTAATTTCTCCTCTGATTTATGATCTTCATCCTTCACTCACATAGCTGACATGGAGCTGTTGCACAAAGTGGAGGTAGAGTATGAGACCTTCCCCGGCTGGAAGAGTGACACGTCTGCAGCGAGGAAGTGGAATAATCTTCCCCAGAAGGCTCAGAACTACATCCGCTTTGTGGAGAACCACATTGGAGTACCCAGTAAGTTACATATAGGATAGAGGGTGTTCCTGCTGACCCAAACTGATAACAAAATAAATCCTTCTTATTGGACAAGTAAGCCTATAGGTCGTAGTAGTAGTACCTCCATTTCAAAACATTTTCTTCAGTTGCATGTCTACTGAACATGACCCAGTTTTAACCATACCATAGTCCAGCATACTATTACTGACCCCTATATAGGAAACTGAAGAGCCAACTGAGTACCAGGGACATGGCTTAAATGTGCCAGTAGGGGCACTATACTATATCATAACTAGTACCCAGTTCTGCAAGGATGATACTTGTCTAGTGCAAATGTTTTGGGGATGTGTTCATGTTTTTTGAAATGTCCTTTGTCATTTCTCTCTACAGTTAAGTGGGTCGGTGTAGGAAAGTCCAGAGAGTGCATGATCCAGATGTTCTAGAGAGTTTACCTCCTCTCTCCTCAAGATGGACGCACAAAGATATGGCATGATGTGACATATGTTTGCAACCCCCAAACTGTCTAATATTGTGGTAAAAAAAACAACTTATGCCAACAGATTTGTGTAGCTTTGAAACAATGTTGACTGGTAATGTTGGTAACTTTACATCTATCTATGCAGTGCTTCTCATCAGTAAGTTGCCTTGTGATGATGTCGGCCAGAAAGTCCTATTACTGACCAAGGAGTAAATCTTACCTTGTGCCACACAACAAACATGAAATATAAAAACACATCCAATAACTTTTCCTCCTGTGTAACCTTACCTGCCTTACATCTACTGTTTCAGTCTTTTTTACTCATTTATCAAACCAGCAGACTACACATATTTTGTACCAACCAGCTGTTTGTTTGCACATGTTTAGGAGTGAAACAGTGTGATAAATAATTGTCATCCTTGTAAATGCAAGTCATTTTGTAGTAGGCTAATATGGAATTTGATTTGTCTTTGCTAGCTACAAGTTCATAAGCAAGACCTAACAAAGCATGAGTAAATGAGATGCTGCCTCACTGGAAGCTTTGAAATAAAACGTATATGATAGCTACATAACTTGGTATTTTTATGCATTGAGGAATGATAGTATGTAACTAGTAGTGATATTAAAACGTGAGTTTTCTTAAACATTGTAACAGAATGCATCACTAACATTCATAAACTTGCGATTGTGGTTTGAGACACTGGTTTGAGCAGGGTTTGCGTGAGAAAACACACAGTGTCATGTGATAAGAGGTCCAAGATCGGATTGGTTAGTTAGCGTGCTAATGTATTTTTCGCTGAGGTAGCTGGCTATAAGATTTTTTTTTTGTCCCTGTGTTGAAGCAAGCAAATTTGGTCGCGTGTTCTTTGTAGAAATGACTAAAAGAGCGTATCCTTTCGCTGAGTCATTCTCATCACAGTATAAAATTCACGTTGGACAAAAGGAGTTGAATCATCACGGCGTATTTGGGAACACGTACAGGCAAGAGGTCTTCGGTAATGTTTGCTGGCTAGCTAACCAATTATTCATCTATTCGCTAATTTAGCAATGCTAGCCCTACGCTGTTTTGTTGTTTAGCTAGCTTGTACCAGATAAAACAGTATTCGCTAGATCACATACTGTTAACTAGCTGTCTACGCCAAATATTAATGTCAATTGATTAGCTACTTGATAGTAACGTTAGCTATATAGCTAATCCACCCATGACAGGCATTTAATGCAGTGTATGCCTTTGGTGGCTATTTCTAGGTAGCCACTACCTAGTTACAAGTCTTAACAAATCGCTGGGTGGATCTTTAATCTAGCCAACGTTACGTGAATGTCTCATGCGCGACAGTACTGTAGTTGGCTAGCTAATACGAGGGACGTTTGCATTTGGCCATGCTCTCTGGCAGCTAGTTAACTATGGTGTCTTATTTTGTCACTTAATCCGACTACATGACCATAACTATGTGGACACATTCGCTCGTCAAATCTCATTCAAAGTCATGCCCATTAATTTGGAGTTGGTCCCCCCCCTCCCCATTCTGCTATAACAGCCTCCACTCTTCTGGGAAGGCTTTCCATAGCAATGTTCCAACATCTAGTGGGGACTTGATTCCATTCTGTCACAATTATATAGACTTTTTTATTTTTTGTACTGTGTTATTGATTACTCCATGTGTAAATCTGTGTTGTCTGTTCACACTGCTATGCTTTATCTTGGCCAGGTCGCAGTTGTAAATGAGAACCTGTTCTCAACTAGCCTACCTGGTTAAATAAAGGTGAAATAAAAAATTTTTTTTTTTTTAAATCATCCCAAAGGTTTTTGATGGGGTTGAGGTCAGGGCCCTGTGCACGGCAGTGAAGTTCTTCACCGATCTCAACAAACCATTTTTGTGTAGAACTCGCATTGTGCACGGGTCGTTGGGGGGAGAAAAACGGACCATTATTTTTCCAAACCTTTACAGTTGGCACTATGCGTTCCGGCAGAACCTTCTCCTGACATCCATCAAACAAAAAGTGTGGGAGCTGCTTTGTTACATTTACATTTAAGTCATTTAGCAGACGCTCTTATCCAGAGCGACTTACAAATTGGTGCATTCACCTTATGACATCCAGTGGAACAGTCACTTTACAATAGTGCATCTAAATCTTAAGGGGGGGGGGTGAGAGGGATTACTTATCCTATCCTAGGTATTCCTTAAAGAGGTGGGGTTTCAGGTGTCTCCGGAAGGTGGTGATTGACTCCGCTGTCCTGGCGTCGTGAGGGAGTTTGTTCCACCATTGGGGGGCCAGGGCATCAGTGCGTTAGACATCAGTGCGGCTTTTGACATTATCGATCATAGTCTGCTGCTAAAAACTTGTGTTATGTCTTTACACTAGAGGTCGACCGATTTATGATTTTTTTTTAACGCCGATACCAATTATTGGAGGACCAAAAAAAAGCTGATACCGATTTTAATTGGCTTCTTTTATATATATATATATATATATGAAATAATGACAATTACAACAATACTGAATTAACACTAACTTAATATAATACATAAATAAAAATCTCAAATATGTTTAAATAATGCAGAAACCGTGTTGGAGGAGAAATTAAAAGTGCAACATGTACCATGTGAAAAAAATCTAACTTAAGTTCCTTGCTCAGAACATGTGAAAGCTGGTGGTTCTTTTTAAGTCTTCAATATTCCCAGCTAAGAAGTTTTAGGTTGTAGTTATTATAGGACTATTTCTCTCTATACCATTTGTATTTCATAGACCTTTGACAATTGGATGTTCTTATAGGCACCATAGTATTGCCAGGCTAATCTCGGGAATTGATGGGCTTGAAGGCACTGCTTCAAGCATTGCGAAGAGCTGCTGGCAAACGCAGGAAAGTGCCGTTTGAATGAATGCTTATGAGCCTGCTGCTGCCTACCACCGCTCAGACTGCTCTATCAAATTATAGACTTAATTATAATATAATAAACACACAGAAATACGAGCCTTAGTTTCCAGATTTGACCATATTAATGACCTATCATTTCGAAAACAAAATGTTTATTCTTTCCGCAAAATACGGAATCATTCTGTATTTTATCGAACGGGTGGTAACATTAAGTTTAAATATTGCTGTTACATTGCATAATTATGTCAAATTCTATTAAATTAACTACGGTCTTTGTTAGTAAGAAATGGTCTTCACACAGTTCAATGAGCCAGGCGGCACAAACTGCTGCATATACCCTGATTCTGCTTGCGCTGAACACAAGAGGAGTCGCACAACTTCCCTAGTTAGTATTGCCTGCTGACATGAATTTCTTAAATAAATATGCAGGTTTAAAAATATATACTTGTGTATTGATTTTAAGAAAGGCATTGACGTTCATGGTTAGGTACATTGGTGCAATGATTGTGCTTTCTTTGCGAATGTGCTTTTGTGAAATCACCCGTTTGGCGAAGTTGAAGTAGGCTGTAATTCAATGATAAATTAACAGGCACCGCATTGATTATATGCAACGCAGGACAAGCTAGTTAAACTAGTAATATCGTCAACCATGTGTAGTTAACTAGTGATTATGTTAAGGTTGTTTTTTTATAAGGTAAGTTTAAGGCTAGCTAGCAACTTACCTTGGTTCCTTGCGGCACTCGCGTAACAGGTGGTCTGCCTGCCACGCAGTCTCCTCGTGGATTGCAATGTAATCGGCCATAATAGGCGTCCAAAAATGCAGATTACCAATTGTTATGACAACTTGAAATTGGCCATGCCGATTAATCGGTCGACCTCTACTTTACATCCCCTGCTATATTGTGGATAGTTACCTGTCTAACAGAACAGAAGGTTTTCTTTAACTTCTTATGGCTTAGATCCTGCTAACGGGATCGATATGACAACAGCCAGTGAAAGTGCAGGGCACCAAATTCAAAACAGAAATCTCATAATTAAAATTCCTCAAACATACAAGTATTTTACACTATTTTAAAGATACACTTCTTGTTAATCCCATCAGTGTCCGATTTCAAAAAGGCTTTACGACAAAAGCACACCAAACGATTATGTTAGGTCTGCAGCTAGTCACAGAAAAACACAGCCATTTTTTCCAGCCAAAGAGAGGAGTCACAAAAAGCAGAAATAGAGAGAAAATTAATCACTAACCTTTGATCTTCATCAGATGACTTCATGTTACACAATACATGTATGTTTTGTTCGCTAAAGTTCATATTTGTATCCCAAAATTTGTTTACATTGGCGTTCAGTAATGTTTTGCTTCCAAAACATCCGGTGATTTTGCAGAGAGCCACATCAATTTACAGAAATACTCATCAATGTTGATGAAAATACAAGTGTTATGCATGGCACTTTAGATACACTTCTCCTTAATGCAACCGCTGTGTCAGATTTCCGAAAAAGCACACCATGCAATAATCTGAGTACAGAGCTCAGAGACTAGAACAAGCCATACAGATATCTGCCACGTTGTGCAGTCAACAGAAGTCAGAAATAGCATTATAAATATTCACTTACCTTTGATCTTCATCAGAATGCACTCCCAGGAATCCCAGTTCCACAAAAGTTTGATTTATTTGCCAAATGCACAGAATACAACAACAAATGTAGACTACCATGAAATGCTTACTTACAAGCCCTTTAACCAACAGTGGCATTCAAGAAGAAGAAAATATTTGCCAAGTAGGCAAAAAAAGGTAGTAATAACACAAGTATAACGATAACTAGGATATATACAGGGGGCACCGGTACAGAGTCAGTGTGCAGGGGTACAGGCTAGTTGAGGTAATCTGTACATGTAGGTGGGGGTGAAGTGACTATGCATAGGTAACAAATAAACAGCACGTAGCAGCAGTGTAATGTAAATTATGAATTGTTCAGCAGTCGAATGGCTTGGGGGTAGAAGCTTTTGAGGAGCCTTTTGGTCCTGGACTTGGCACTCTGGTACCATTTGCCATGCGGTAGCAGAGAACAGTCTTTGAGACCAGTCACCCAAGTCTTGACAATTTTATGGTCTTTCCTCTGACACCGCCTAGTATATAGGTCCTGGATGGCAGGAAGCTTGTCCCCAGTGATGTACTGGGCCATTCGCACTACCCTCTAGCGCCTTGTGGTCAGATACTGAGAGGTTGCCATACCAGGCAGTGATGCAACCAGTCAGGATGCTCTCGATGGTGCAGCAGTAGAACCTTTTGAGGATCTGGGGACCCATACCAAAGCTTTTCCTTCTCCTGAGGGGGGAAGAGGTTTTGTCTTGACATCTTCACGTCTGTCTTGGTATGTTTGGACTATGATAGTTCATTGGTGATGTGGACACCAAGGAACTTGAAGCTCTCAACCTGCTCCACTACAGCCCTGTCAATGTTAATGGGGGCCTGTTCGGCCTGCCTTTTCCTGTAATCCATGATCCGCTCCTTTGTATTGCTCACATTGAGGGAAAGGTTGTTGTCCTGGCACTGCCAGTTCTCCTACCTCCTCCCTATATGCTGTCTCATCGTTGATCAGGCCTACCACTGTGTCGTCAGCAAACTTAATGATGGTGTTGGAGTCGTGTTTGGCCACGCAGTCGTGGGTGAACAGGGAATAAAGGAGGGGACTAAGTACACACCCCAGTGTTGAGGATCAGTATGGCAGACGTTCTTGCCTAGTCTTTCCACCTGGGGGCGGCCCGTCAGTAAGTCCAGGATGCAGTTGCAGAGGGAAGTGTTTAGTCCTTAGCTTAGTGGTGAGCTTTGTATGAACTAGTTTTGAACGCTGACCTGTAGTCAATGAACAGCATTCTCAGATAGGTGTGCCTTTTCCAGGTGGGAAAGGCCAGTGTGGAGTGCGCTTGAGATTGCGTCATCTGTGGATCTGTTGGGGTGGTATGCAAATTGGAGTGGGTTTAGGGAGTCCGGGAGGATGCTGTTGTGAGCCATGACCAGCCTTTCAAAGCACTTCATGGCTACTGACGGGAGTTCCATGGGGCAGTAATCATTTAGGCAGGTTACCTTCACTTCCTTGGGCACAGGGACTCGGGTGGTCCGCTTGAAACATGTAGGTATTTCAGACTTTGTCAGGGAGATTGTAAATGTCAGTGAAGACACTTGACAGTTGGTCCGCTTGCTTTGAGTACACGTCCTGGTAATCCGTCTGGCCCAGCGGCTTTGTGAATGTTGACCTGTTTAAAGGTTTTGTTCACATTGGCTACCGAGAGCGTTATCAGTCATCCAGAACAGCTGGTGCACTCGTGCATGCTTCAGTGTTGCTTGCCTCAAAGCTAGCATAAAATGCATTTAGCTTGTCTAGTAGGTTCACGTCACTCGGCAGCTCGCATCTGGATTTTCCTTTTGTAGTCCGTAATAGTTTTCAAGCCTTGCCACATCTGATGAACGTCAGAGCCGAAAGTAGTAGGATTCAGTCTTAATCTCGTGTTGACGCTTTGCTTGTTTGATGGTTCGTCTGAGAGCATAGCTTGATTTCTTATAAGCGTCCAGATTAGTGTCCTGCTCCTTGAAAGCGGCAGCTGTAGCGTTTAGCTCGATGCGGATATTGCCTGTAGTCCATGGCTTCTGGTTGGGATATGTACGTACAGTCACTGTGGGGACGACATCATCGATGCACTTATTGATGAAGCCGATGCCATTGGATGAATCCCGGAACGTATTCCAGTCTGTGATAGCAAAACATTCCTGTAGTGTAGCATCCGCGTCATCTGACCACTTCCGCATTGAGCAAGTTTCTGGTACTTCTTGCTTTCGTTTTTGCTTGTAAGCAGGAACCGGGAGGATAGAATTATGGTCAGATTTGCCAAATGGAGGGAGAGCTTTGTATGCATCTCTGGACTAAAGGTGGTCTAGGATTTATTTTTCCCCTGGTTGCACGTGACATGCTAGTAAAAATTTGATGAAACTTAAGTTTGCCTGCATTAAAGTCCCAGGCCACTAGGAGTGCCGCTTCTGGGTGAGCATTTTGTTCTTTGCTTATGGCCTTATAGAGTTGGTTGAGAGCGGTCTTAGTGCCAGCTTCGCTTTGTGGTGGTAAATGGACGAATAATACACATAGTGTGGTCGACAGCTTATCATAAGGTACTCTGCCTCAGGCGAGAAATACCTTGATACTACTTTAATATTAGACATTGCGCACCCGCTGTTATTGACAAAGACACACACCCCCACCCCTTGTCTTACCAGAGGTAGCATCTCTGTTCTGCTGGTGCTTGGAAAATCCTGCCAGCTGTATATTGTCAGTTTCTTTGTTCAGCTACGTCTTGGTGAAACATAAGATAGAACTGCTAAAGGGGTCGTAGTTAGCCTGCAGAGTTCTGTCCCACTATCCAGGTCTATGCCCAAACAGTTCGAGCTACTACTTTTAAAAGTCCATCTCTAAAGAAATAAATACCTCCGCTGTTTTCAACCAGGATCTCAGTGATCATTGTCTGCGTCCGTTATAGGTCCACGGTCAAACGACCACCCCTCATCACTGTCAAATGCTCCCTAAAACACTTTCTAATCGACCTGGCTCGGACATCCTGGAAGGATATTGACCTCATCCCGTCAGAGGATGCCTGGTTGTTCTTCAAAAGTGCCTTCCTCACCATCTTAAATAAGCATGCCCCTTCCAAAAAATGTAGAACAAAGAACAGATATAGCCCTTGGTTCACCCCATACTTGACTGCCCATGACCAGCACAAAAACATCCTGTGGTGCACTGCACTAGCTTTGAATAGTCCCTGCTATATGCAACTTTTCAGTTAAGTTAGGAACCCATATAAACAGACAGTTAGGAAAGCAAAGGTTAGCTTTTTCAAACAGAAATTTGCATCCTGCAGCACAAACTCCAAAAAGTTCTGGGACACTAAAGTCCATGGCGAATAAGAGCACCTCAGCTATCCACTACACTGAGGCTAGGAAATGCTGTCACCACCGATAAAGCCACTATAATCCAATTTCAATAAGCATTTTTCTACGGCTGGCCATGCTTTCCACTTAGCTACCCCTACCCCGGCCAACATCTCAGCACCCCCCCCCCCCAGACAGACAGCTGATGTTCTGAAAGAGTTGCAAATTCTGGATCCCTACAAATCAGCTGGGCTAGACAACCTGGAGCCTCTCTTTCTAAAATTATCCACTGAAATTGTTGCAACCCCTATTACTTGCTTGTTCAACCTCTTTCGTATCGTCTGAGATCCCCAAAGATTGGAACGCTGCCGCAGTCATGCCCCTCTTCAAAGGGGGAGACACTCTAGACCCAAACTGTTAGACCAATTGCTGCCCGCCTGACTAGCATCACTACTCTGGACGGTTCTGACTTAGAATATATGGACAACTACAAATACCTAGGTGTCTGGTTAGACTGTAAACTCCCCTTCCAGACTCTCATTAAGCATCTCCAATCTAAAATTAAATCAATCTGCTTCCTATTTTGCAACAGACTCCTTCACTCATTTTGCAATACATACCCTTGTAAAACTGAATATCCTTCGGTGATCATGTACAAAATAGTCTCCAATACTCTACTCAGACGACATCCAATTTGCTATGACAGTGCCATCCGTTTTGTCACCAAAGCCCCATATACTACCCACCACTGCGATCTGTATGCTCTTGTTGGCTGGCCCTTGCTACATATTCGTCGCCAAACCCACTGGCTCCAGGTCATCTATAAGTCTTTGCTAGATAAAGCTCCGCCTTATCTCAGCTCACTGGTCACCGTAGCAGCACCCACCCGTAGCACGTGCTGCTGCAGGAATATTTCACTGGTCATCCCCAAAGCCAGCACCTACTTTGGCCGCCTTTCCTTCCAGTTCTCTGCTGCCAATGACTGGAATGAATTGGAAAAAACACTGAAGCTGGAGATTTATACCTCCCTCTCTAACTTTAAGCATCAGCTGTCAGAGCACCTTACGATCACTAAACCTGTACACCGCCCATCTGTAAATAGCACACCCAACTAACTCATCCTCATATTGTTACTTATCCTCTTGCTCTTACCTCTTGCTCTTTTGCACCCCAGTATCTCTACTTGCACATCTCACTCCAGTGTTAATGCTAAATTGTAATTATTTAGCCTCTATGGCCTATTTGTTGCCTTACCTCCCTAATCTTACTGCATTTGCACACACTGTACATAGATTGTTCTATTGTGTTATTGACTGTACATTTTGTACATTTATCCCATGTAACTGTTGTTTTTGTCGCACTACTTTATTTAATCTTGGCAAGGTCGCAGTTGTAAATGAGAACTTGTTCCCAACTGGCCTACCTGGTTAAATAAAGGTGAAATAAAAATAATAAACTGCTAGTATGTTAATGTCTCGGCACCTCTCTTCCAGAAAAGACGAAGGACCTGCTCTTCAATGGGACCAAAATCCGGAATATAGATGCAGAGAAGTGCTCAGCAATACAGCCATCGGGGTCAGGTATGAAACCTGATGTGAGCCAGACACTCCTGAGGGGACAGACACTGATTGGGCAGGATGGCAGACTACAGAGAACTACACCTGTTCAAGGTAATGAGCTTCTCATGTAAACTGCAACCTTTCACCCACATCTGAGAGTGGGCTGAAGGAAACCACTACTATCAGACTTGGAATCGCCATTCCAACTTCATTTCAGGAAATGATTACTGTGTAGTACAGGGGTGTCAAACTGCTGGTTGTTTTTTACCTTTTTAGAGGTAAAAAAATAAACACCGCAGACGACCGGGTCTATTAGAAACCATATGTATGTAAATATTGTGTGCCATGGGTTGTAAAATAAGTTGGATGACATGTTTGTTTCAACATTAGGGCTGTTTTTCTTAAAGAAGTTAAATCCACTTCGTGTTTTTATTCCTTGCTGCGGTACTGGTATTGTCCCAGCCCTATATACAACCAGTTGATGTGATTTTCGGACTCATCTGTGACCTTACAGGGGAGTGTGAACCCACAGATACTTGGCTCTCTGTGTAATGAGTTTGACACCTGTGCGTTAGTACATGAGACGGACACTTGCCCACAATTGGGATATTTTGTAATTTCCAGAATGGTCTGTGTGTATGGTTGTCTCAGGTTCAGCGTTGACTCCAGTGGGGTGCTGTGTGTGTCAGAAGGCCCAGGGCACCAGGAGGCCGTGCTCCCAGTGTGACCGCCCAGCCTGCCCCTCCTGCATCCAGCAGTGCGCCAGCTGCTCCAGATCCTGCTGCTCTGTCTGCACCGTCATCGAGTAAGTGACTCCTCACCCTTCTCCTTTCATCCACTGAATTTGCCCTTTTTTTAATCGAGTCAGAGGGAGCATCTCCGAGTTGAGTAAAAACGGCAAGCACTGCATCTACTGCGATTTCGCTATCGTAGTGTAATGACCTCAGGAAGTTAAATAAATTAAATAATTTCCATGGTATATGGAGTTCTCGACTTAGTTTATTCTCAATGCTCACACAGGGTACCGTGTGGGCAACGCCAAATCTAATAAAATCAACAGGAAGTTCACTTTGTCAGGATGTACTAAAGGGGCAGAACAATAGACTGCATGGTCATATAACATAACCTGCACTGCCCCCCCCCCCCCCCCCCAATTTAATTGGTTTTTGCTCAATATCAAAATGCCTGTAACGCAAGAATCAAGGTTTCTTTGAATTCATGTTTATGCATTTTATATTGGTTTGTTCTCGTAGTTATGGTCTCGCAGCCTTCACTCCTGTGCTGTGCTCCTTCCCATTTACACAAGAGTTCTGTATATAATGGCGAGAGGATCATGTCTCCGCCCTAACAATGAAAGTCGTTATCCCAAAGGCACGTGACAAGCTTAGGTCCAAAATAAGCCCATAGAAACGCATTGGGCTTATTTTGGCGAGAGTGAAACCTCTCGCTTCGCCTCTTCCTTTGTTTACACACCAAGCCCCTCTCTCTGCAACTCACACTAACAAAATTGAGAGGTTACCTCTTCCCCTCTGACGAGCGGTTTCAATTTGCTATTTGCATGAGCGGTTTGGTCCAACAATCGGTCATGGACACCGAAACAGATTGAGACATTATTTTACTGTAATAGAAAATGTACCTTTTCTAACGATACATGTTTGTCTCAACTACTCAAATTGCGCGCAGAGCACACATTACTAAAGCAGGAGTATCAATGAACATTGATTCTGGAAATGTAATACTCAGTCTGTCACATTGCTGTACCGCTAGCAGCATTTTAGTCTGTATAGTCTGTTTATAAATGTGCAATAAGCATAACACTACTGTAAGGATTTGGCAACATGTTCTCATTCTGAGAAATAATGTAGGCCTCTTGATTTTTACGTCTGCCTCGTTAGCTTGCAAATAGATCCAAGTTGGTTAAACTTGAAATATAAAGATTAGCTGGCTACTCACTAGCACGTTTACTTGAGATTGTGACGTGTTAATTTCCTATAATGCCTGTTACAATAAATTAGTCATTATTAGTGAATGTGCGTCATGCATGGTTTTGGTTTTAAATTTGTAACTGGGCATTTTCACAGACTTGCAAGCCACATCAGTGATTATTGCAAAAAAGCAGGTTAAACTAATTTGATAAAATAAATTGATTAGTGAGGCTTATTTAGCTTAATTTCACACACCTTGAATTCATTAGATTATTGCTGACTGAAATGCCTTGTATTTGAGCTTTAAATGTACAAGAGCTTATTTAGTAAATCTATAGTGAATTGCCTAATTTTCTTTATTTTTAAATCAATGATTTTTCGGCCGTATCACCCAGCCCTAGACTGGACTCTGCTAAACCCTGCATAACTGGTACATGTGTGCTGACAACACAGGCGCAACTTTCCATGAGGGTACCTATGATGGTATGCAGGATTTTATGATTTAAGCAAGCAGTGCAGAGCATCTAATGTCTCTTGTACTTTATTTAGCCTGTTACTCATTGTTTTCTCTTTATCCTCCTCAGCTACAGTGGACAGTATGATCAAGTGCTGTGCTGTGGCTGCGCATCATAATCAAGGATCAAGGATTGTTTTTATACATTTTAGTTAACATTTAATGTGAAATGACAACTCTCAAATGTTATACGTGTGTATTTTTGTATATATGTAGTTTGTGGAATAAATACTTTGCTTGCTTCTTTGCTTGTCATGCACAGTTTACATGGAGCTCTCATGAATGTTCAATATCAATCATGACTTCTTATGCTGCCCGTAACAGAAGTGTATGTAGATCAAGGTTCCACCAAGTAATCTAGTGGACCAGCAGGTGGCAGTGTACATCAAGGCCTGATTTCAGACATAGCTGGGAAAAGATTCCTGTGACAGCTAAATACACTGGCAACACTTTCTTTTTTGCCTTCAATCAGTGACTGATTTCAGGGTCACTTATTATGCTCTGGGTAATTGTTCACAGTTGTGGATATACCCGGATGTGCAGATTACCAGTCTAACAGGATTCAATCATGTCACCCAGGCCCTAGCCTGCTCCCTTGGACACTTGTGTAAATCATAATGGATTGTAATACTCTAAAACCCGAATAAGGCACTAAAGCCAGTGCAAAATACACCTGCTAAATCTTGACTGGAACCTCATGCGATCAGATTACTCCAGTATTAGCATCTACGCTGGCTTTCTGTTATGGCTAAGGCTGATTTCAAGGTTTTACTGGTAACTTGAAAAGTATTTAATGGACTTGCTAAGATTTGGTCCTTCCCTACATATACTTACTCTACGGTTATAGATGCAGGCCTCATTGTTCCTACAATTTCTAAGCAAACAACTGGAGACATGGCTCTCCCCTATAGAGCCTCTTTCTTATGGAATGTTCTGCCGATCTATATGAGGGACACAGACTGTCTCAACCTTTAAATTAAAGCTCCGGGATGCTGGCCTTCTAGGCAAAGTTGCAAAGACAAATCTATCTCGGACTAGCCAATAAAAATAAAATATTAAGATTGGCCAAAGAACAGACACTGGACAGAGGAACACACAAATGTTGATGCTCCAGCTACTCAACTAGTCTAAAGCATGCCAGTTTTATTGCTTCTTTAATCAGAACACAGTTTCCAGCTGTGCTAATGTAATTGCAAAAGTTTTCTAATGACAAATTAGCCTTTAAAATGGTCAATTGGATTAGCTAACACAACCTGCCATTGGAACACAGGAGTGAGGGTTGGTGATAATGGGCCTATGTAGATATTCCATTTAAAAAATCTGCCGTTTCTAGCTGCAATAGTCACGACATTAACGATGTCTAAACAGTATTTCTGATCAAGTTATTTTGATGGACAAAAAAATGCTTTTCTTTCAAAAACAAGGACATTTCTAAGTGACCTCAAACTTTTGAACGTGTGTGTGGAAGCCACTTGAAATGAGTGGATTCGGCTATTTCAGCCACACCCGTTGCGGACGGGTATAAAATCGAGCACACAGCCATGCAATCTCCATAGGAAACATTGGCAGTAGACTGGCCTTCCTGAAGAGCTCAGTCACTTTCAATGTGGCACTGTCATATGATGCAACAATTCAGTTCATCAAATTTCTGCCCTGCTAGAGCTGCCCAGGTCAACTAAGTGCTGTTGTGAAGTGGGAAGTCTAGGCGCGACAATGGCTCAGCAGTGAAGTGGTAGGCCACACAAGCTTACAGAACGGGACCGCCAAGTGCTGAACCACGTACAAATCGTCTGTCCTTGGTTGCAACACAGCTTTATGAAATGGGTTTCCATGGCCGAGCAGCCACATACAAGCCAAGAATCACCATGACAAGTGTCTGCTGGAGTGGTGTAATGCTCGCTGCCATTGGGCTCTGGAGCAGTGGAAATGTGTTCTCTGGAGTGATTGTCGGCTAATGGGGATCCTAATAAATCAAATGAATCATGCTTCACCATCTGGCAGATCGAAGGATGAATTTGGGTTTGGCGGATGCCAGGAGAACACCACCTGCCCAAATGCATAGTGCCAACTGTAAAGTTTTGTTCGGGCTAGGCCCCTAAGTTCCAGTGAAGAGATCTTGAATCCACAGCATACAATGACATTCTAGATGATTCGGTGCTTCCAACTTTGGCAGCCGTTTGGGAAAGGCCCTTTCCTGTATCAGCATGACAATGCCCCAGTGAACAAAGCGAGGTCCATACAGAAATGGTTTGTCGAGATCGGTGTGGAAGAACTTCACAGAAGATTCTTGATCACAACCCCATCGAACACCTTTGGGATGAATTGGAACCCGACTGCGAGCCAGGCCTAATTGCCCAACCTCACTAATGCTCTTGTGGCTGAATTGGAAGCAAGGCCTCGCAGCAGTATTCCAGTATCTAGTGGAATGCCTTCCCAGAAGAGTGGAGGCTGATATGTAAGCAAAGGGAAGACCAACTCCATATTAATGCCCATGATTCTGTTATGAGATGTTTGACTAGCAGGTGTCCACATACTTTTGGCAATGTAGTGTATCTACCTGAAATTACATGATCTAAGTGATTGATATATTGTATTCAGCAGTCATAAAAGTATGCCTTATTTACTTTGAAGAACTACAAAATAGTGATTATCAGACCGCATAGGCAGCAGCTCTATAGAGATGAGATGACTTGGAATGAAATAGTCATCAAATAAAACAAACGTGATATACACAACTAAAACATTGGAATAAAGTAATGTGAATAAATTATTGTTAATAAGTGAAGCAGAAATGGCTAGTCACTACCATCATTGGACTTTTATTGTTTTATTCTGTGTTATAGCACTCAACCCACAAAATGCATTTAATGTTTGAAAAATTATTTTGTATTACAAACTGGCTGGTTCAAGACCTGAATGCTGATAAGCTGACAGCTGTGGTATATCAGACCTTATACCACAGGTATGACAAAACATTCATTTTTACTGCTCTAATTATGTTGGTAACCAGTTTATATTAGCAATAAGGTACCTCGGGGGTTTGTAAACTCAGCAAAAAAAGGAACGTCCCTTTTTCAGGACTCTTTGTCTGTCAAAGATAATTAGTAAAAATCCAACTAAGTTCACAGATCTTCATTGTAAAGGGATTAAACACTTTCCCCATGCTTGTTCAATGAACCATAAACAATTAATGAACATGCACCTGTGGAACGGTTATTACGACACTAACAGCTTACAGACAGTAGGCAATTAAGGTCAAAGTTATGAAAACGTAGGACACTAAAGAGGCCTTTCTAATGACTGGAAAACATAAAAATAAAGATGCCCAGGGTCTCTGCTCATCTGCGTGAACGTGCCTTATGCATGCTGCATGAAGGCATGAGGACTGCAGATGTGGCCAGGGCAATAAATTGCAATGTCCGTACTGTGAGACGACTAAGACAGGGAGACAGGACGGACAGCTGATCGTCCTCGCAGTGGCAGACCACGTGTAACAACATCTGCACAGGATCGGTACATCCAAACATCACACCTAGGGGACAGGTACAGGATGGCAACAACAACTGTCCGAGTTACACCAGGAACACACATTCCCTCCATCAGTGCTCAGACTGTTCACAATAGGCTGAGAGAAGCTGGACTGAGGGCTTGTAGGCCTGTTGTAAGGCAGGTCCTCACCAGACATCACCGGCAACAACATCGCCTATGGGCACAAACCCACCGTCACTGGACCAGACAGGACTAGCAAAAAAGTGCTCTTCACTGACGAGTCGCGGTTTTGTCTCACCAGAGGTGATGGTCGGATCCGCGTCGAAGGAATGAGCGTTACACCGAGGCCTGTACTCTGGAGCTGGATCGATCTGGAGGTGGAGGGTCCATCATGGTCTAGGGCGGTGTGTCACAGCATCATCGGACTGAGCTTGTTGTCATTGCAAGCAATCTGAACACTGCGTTACAGGGAAGACATCCTCCTCCCTCACGTGGTACCCTTCCTGTAGGCTCATCCTGACATGACCCTCCAGCATTACAATTCCACCAGCCATACTGCTCGTTCTGTGCGTGATTTCCTGCAAGACAGGAATGTCAGTGTTCTGCCATGGCCAGCGAAGAGCCCTGATCTCAATCTCATTGAGCATGTCTGGGACCTGCTGTATCGGAGGGCTAGGGCCATTCCCCACAGAAATGTCCAGGAACTTGCAGGTGCCTTGGTGGAAAAGTGCAGTAACATCTCACAGCAAGAACTGGCAAATCTGATGCATCCATGAGGAGGAGATGCACTGCTGGGCTTAATGCAGCTGGTGGCCACACCAGATACTGACTGTTCCTTTTGATTTTAACCCCCCCCCCCCCCCCTTTGTTCAGGGACACATTAATCCATTTCTGTTAAGTCACATGTCGGTGAAACGTATTCAGTTTATGTCTGTTGTTGAAACTTGTCATGTTCATACAAACATTTACACATGTTAAGTTTGCTGAAAATAAATGCAGTTGACAGGGAGAGGGCGTTTTTTTGTTGTTGTTGCTGAGTTTGGTATATGACCAATATACCATGGCTAAGGGCTGTATCCAGGCACACTCCACCTTGTGTCATACATAAGATCACCACTTAGCCGTGGTATTTTGGCCATATACCCCACCCCCTCGTGTCTTATTGATTAATTATACCATGGCATTGTTGAATACTCGTTTCTGATTGGCTTGAAGGGAATTCTAGAGCATGCATTATTTCCTTATAACCCATGGTATATTTGCACAGTAGAATTCAATGGATATGGTTCATTCTTACATGTTCTATATTTGAGCTGCTTTTGAAAGCAATAGTCGAAATGAAAACATTATTGGCATTGTTGAATTTTATTTTCATAATAGCAAGCCAGGACTGATGGTTTGGTTAGCTAAACTAGCAAGTCTGTTTGTTTTGTTACCAAGGCAACTACTGTCGCTATCTAGTAAACTTGCTAACTACTTCAGTGGATATTGAACACATTTCTAGCGGCAAATGTGTTCAAATATAGCCATTGTATAAAAGGGATAATCAACACATGGCTGTGCGTTCTCTGAAAAATAATGCAACTCCGTGGAAGGTCAGTTCCACTCTGCTCGCGCGTCGTGGAACTCACCTTCCACGTTGTTCATTATTTTCCATAGAACGCATAGATCCTCTTGATTATCCCTTACATAATCGAACTGAAAGCACTAATGCCTCAACACTAGTTAACGGTAAGGCACTGGAGTGATGAACCACTCAAGCTGTCTCTGCCTGGCCGGATCCACTCCACTGGGATTTTCTGCCTCTGAGTCACTGGCCTTGCTCACGCTATCCCATGCCGTCCCTCACTTCATGCCAGGATTTTTTCGCTATACTCAATTTGAGTGCGTTGAGTCACTGGCTTGATCGTCCTGTCCAGGTATGCGCTCCTCATGCTTGTGCGGTGGGGGAGATATTTGTGGGCCCCAGAAATCCAAATCAAATTTTATTGGTCACATTTAGCAGATGTTGTTGGAGGTGAAGCGAAATGCTTGTATTTTTAACAAAAACATTACTGGGATAATAATGTAAGAAATAACACACCGGGCCTACTTTTTACTCTGTATTTATCAATGATGTCGCTCTTGCTGCTGGTGATTCTCTGATCCACCTCTACACAGACGACACTATTCTGTATACATCTGGCCCTTCTTTGGACACTGTGTTAACAAAACTCCAAAGAAGATTCAATGCCATACAACACTCCTTCCGTGGCTTCCAACTGCTTTTAAATGCTAGTAAAACTAAATGCATGCTCTTCAACTGATTGCTGCTCACACCCTCCCGCCTGACTAGCATCACCAAAGGCCATATACTGCCCACCACTGCGACCTGTATGCACTCGTTGGCTGGCCCTTGCTACATATTCGTTGCCAAACCCACTGGCTCCAGGTCATCTATAATTCTTTGCTAGGTAAAGCCCCGCCTTATCTCAGCTCACTGGTCACCATAGCAACACCTACCTGTAGCACGCACTCCAGCAGGTATATTTCACTGGTCATCCCCAAAGCCAACACTTCCTTTGGCCGCCTTTCCTTTCAGTTCTCTGCTGTCAATGACTGGAATGAATTGAAAAAATCACTGAAGCTGGAGACTTATACCTCCCTCTCTAACTTTAAGCATCAGCTGTCAGAGAAGCTTACCGATCACTGTACCTGTACACAGCCCATCTGTAAATAGCACACCCAACTACCTCATCCCCATATTATTATTATTATTTTTGCTCTTTTGTACCCCAGTATCTCTACTTACACATCATCATCTGCACATATATCACTCCAGTATTAATGCTAAATTGTAATTATTTTGCCTCTATGGCCTATTTTTTGCCTTACCTCCCTAATCTTACCACATTTGCACACACTGAACATAGACTTTTCTATTGTGTTATTGACTGTACGTTTGTTTATCCCATGTGTAACTCTGTGTTGCTTTTGTCACACTGCTTTGCTTTATCTTGGCCAGGTCGCAGTTGTAAATGAGAACTTGTTCTCAACTGGCTTACCTGGTTAAATAAAGGTGAAATAAAATAAAAAGTGCTCCCTATAATTATCCTGTCTGTCTCTCTCGGTCTCCCGTCCCGGAGGACCTGAGCCTTAAGACCATGCTTCAGGCCTACCTGACCGTACCTGGCCTGACAACTCCTGGCTGTCCCTGTCCCCAGTCCACCTGATTGTGCTGCTGATCCAGTTTCTGTTGTTCTGCCTGCGGCTATGGAACCCTTACCTGTTCACCCGACGTGCAACCTTGTCCTGGACTTAATGTTTTGACTTTCTATTTCTCTCTCTCGCGCTCTCTCTACCAGACAAGCTGCCTCGACCTCTGAATGCTCGGCTATGAAAAGCCAACTGACATTTACTCCTGAGGTGTTGACCTGTTGCACCCTATGGTAACCACTATAATTATTTGACCCTGCTGGTCAGCTTTGAACGTTTGTTCTTCAAGATATTCAACCTAGCCTTAATGGCCACGTACTCTTATAATCTACACCCTGCACAGACAGAAGAGGGCTGTTCCTCTAGGTTTCTTCCTAGGTTCCTGCCTTTCTAGGGAGTTTTTCCTAGCCACTGTGCTTCTACATCTGCAACGCTTGCTCTTTGGGGTTGTAGGCTAGGTATCAGTATAAGCACTTTGTGACAACTGCTGATGGAAAAGGGCTTTAAAAATCTATGTGATTGAATTTGATAGGCCAGATGGAATTATCACCACATTGCTTATCAGAGACGACAGTGGTGCCACTTCTGTATAGATTTTTACCTATCTAATTCTTTGCTGACCTCAAGTGCTTTGGGGGTTCATCAGTCGAAGCACATTTGTTGGAAAATAAATCTTCAAAAACTGGCAACACATCACTGGAAGTAGTCTGCTGGGGCTATCTCAAGTTAGGCGTGGGTCAAATATTAGCCATCCTAGTAAACACATTGCAGAGTGTACATGCCTGGCTGTCATCTGAAACATTTACTTGAATTATTCTCTGTTCATTTATTATAAGGTGGATGCCAGAGCTGGGGTTATTCTCCCTTTGCTCGCTCTGAACTCTGTAATGGCATTGTGTTAATGCACTCTTAAAATGGGAACGTGCAGCTGTCAGGGTTCAACACATCCCTACATCTGTCACTCTAATGTAACTCTGAAGTTCACAGTTTTCCTCCTAAGATTGTTCCTCTCCCCCTAGCATATGTATGGGGCCCTATGAGGAGAAGAGGCCGACTGGTCAGGCTTGGACACCAACTGCAGTGGGAGCGTGTGGCTTTGTCTTTCACCCATTCTTTTGGGGACCAGCTGTGCCCGGAGTGCGAGCGCCGAGCACAGCGATGCTACTGCTATAAATATGCGTCAGTGAGTGAGTGACAGCTGTGCAGTGGACCAAGGACACACTCTCTTGGCACTCCACGGACGAGTCACTCCAAACAAGGCAACCCCAGCGTGACCTGAACACCAGTGATATATATCCAACTGTCTAGCTAATTGTCATTCATGTATTCAATTTCATAATGTAAGTTATGTATTGCAGAAGCATTTGAATGAAGCCAAACCAATTCTGTGACAAAATAAAAGGAAATGTAACTGAGAAAAACATTTTACGACAATGTCTATTTTTATTGTTACTGTTTCTGAGAGCAGTGTGATGCTGAGTCGATGTAAGTGAAAATCATGTCTATACCGCAGACTATATAGAGAAACGAGGCTGTGTTTTTGTACCAAGCTGTTTGTTTCTTTGTGTGTGTGTGTGCCCTTTTCAAGTGTTACCACCTGTCTTTTGTTAAGAAATAAATAAATAAACATGGACCACACCAGCTGTCCCTGGCAGTCCGTTCAGAGGTCAAGGGCTCCCACCGCTGGCCTTGTGAGGTGGTGGACACTTACAACTTTCATCTAAACAACTTCCTCCAAGTCTGCCTCTAAACTGGGGAATAAATAAATACAGAGAGTATTGTAGAGGTCCAAAACCATCTAAATGTACCCGGCTTAAAAGCCTTGGAAAGGAATGTTTTCAATATTCAATGATTTAAATCAGACATCACAGCCCTGCCATCTAGCAGTTAATCCTTATCACACGGACCATACTTTCCATACTCAGGTTTGGTTCATGTAGAAATCCATGTGATGGCCAAGTGCAGATATAACATGCTGATAGTGATGTGAATACCCTGAGAACTGAAGAAATGTTTACAGTGTGAGGTCCCTTATTTACTGGGAGGTAGTGGAGGCCGTTTGGTGTTTTTGAATGATCTTGGGAGGCCATTGTTTTCTTTGTGCTGTGGTTGGCTGGTCAGTGCGGGCGGCAGTGTCGTCTGTTTGTGCAACCAGTTAGTGCTCGGAAGTGGGAGCAGACAGAGTGCCTGAGCTACTACCCAGTGACTGGATGAGGCCAAGGATGGGGCAGTAATTCGGGGCTGGGTGGATGCTGCCTTGTCTATGAACCACAGAATTGATGTGCTGGGGAGAGTAGTGGGAACTCCCAACCCATCCCCGAATGCATAGCAGAGTAGCTGGAGCAGAGTAGCTTTGCAGCGGTGGAATAATTAATACCCCTCCACAAAGAAAATGACCAGTGAATTGACATGGAGATTTTTTTTGTTTGTTTGCTCACTTATGCAGTTTACTTTCATTAAAGAAAATGAAAAGGTGATTAATATGACAACAATTGAAAGTTCTGGAAGAATGACATGCCCCCGCTAAAGATCCCCTGCAGGTTATGGGTTCAGTGGGATAGAGAAGACCAACAATATTACCACATTGTGTTGTCTGTATACAGTCCTCTCACTACTAACACACACACTTATCGGGTGTTGCTTGTGCAAAGGCAACAATAAAGACTCTCCTTGACAATATGTAAAGGTCGACAGTGGAAAAACCTCTTTCACCAGTTTGATTGCGTATTTCAATTTCCCATGCCAATTATTATATGGATTTATTGCCACAAATCCTGTCTTAGTTTAGTGTGTCTTGGTCAGTAGAACACAAAACATAGGATTGGACAACTAAATCCCAAAGTGGGAAGAGTTGTGCCCCTAAACATGTTAACATGGTAATATCAGGAAACGCACAAGAAAGACATCCACACGAGGCACAGAAAAGTATCCTGTTTAATCTATGCATAATCTTAATAAAGACCTAACTCAAGATTGTCACATCTCCACAGCACGCACACACACTCTCTGAAAGCACAAACAAAACACACAAAAAAGCACATACAATTACAGATCAAAATAAATTGCCTCAGGTTCTACACAATGTCAATTCTGAATAAGATTGACCCCTAAGCTTTAAACCACTAACACAGAAGCAATTGATTAATATAAAATATAACTTTCTTATTAAAAAATTATATTAAATTCTAATGGCACTTCTACAAATTCTAATATTACCATTGACATTTATCAGCATCTTTCATTTTACAAATCAAATAATTGAGTCAAAATGTTGCACAAGAAACAATTCAATAAATATTTCTCATGATTGTACACAATTTCACAGTCTTAACCTGCCAAATACACTAATTCCAGTATTAATGTAACCCAATACTCAGTTTTAGACTTAAATTCTACAGCATGAATTAGAAAAACAGAACCCCCCCTGATCAGGAGCAGTAGAATGAGTTTTCATTCGTCATAACTATCTCTGTGTTTCACATTAAACATGACATTATGGAAAACAATTAGGTTCATTCCCAAACATAGACTTAACTTAGAGCCAAACAAAAATACTTGCATTCAGTTTGCTTAACATTAAATTGAATTCCAGATTAAAAACCTTTACAAAAGTAATTCATTTAACAGTAGCAAAACTCCAACCCTGAAACTCATCTCTAAAAGCAGCAGAAAACAGGCTGAGTTGACATTTTGATAAGGTGAAAGGGAAAAAAAAAGAAAAATTGTATAGCCTGAATATCATCACAGCAGTCTGTGGCAAATGTATGAAAGGGGCAACTCCAGGTGCAACACTTGTCTCTGTTTCTACAAGGCACATTCTGTAACAATCCTGGAGATATAAATAATGACTGAGAAACCATCAAAAAAAGAATTTACTGTTCGTTTTCTAAGCCTGTACAACTACATGTGTACATTAGAGAAACAATACATCAATGTTTCAACTGCATCACATAAGAAATGTTCCTTTCAAAAGAGTGAGAAAATATGCAACAAACTACATTCCTGTATTTCGATTGAAATACCACAAATTGAACACTACATGACATCTAAAAAAAGGAAACACAGCTTCATGAAATATTGGGAAACTCATTCCAGGGGGAGGAAGGGTACATAATTGGATGTTAATAAATACTACCTACATACTAAAGTTCAGATGAATCAGTGTTGCGATACCTCATCTCAAAAAGGTTCTTGAAAATCAGGCAACACCAACACTTGAAAAGAGAAATACGCTTACAATTATAGTGATTGTGTTGCTAAAGACGCTATGGAGTCACTGTAGTATCCTCTCCACATAAAATAACAATGAAGCACTTATTTAATGCATGCTGGGAATCGAGGGCTGTTCTTCGATGCCTCCAGACAATGCACCTGTTTACCGTCTTCCAGGTCTCCCTTTGCCTAATACATTTCTCACATTCCGACGGCTCCATTCAATACAAAAAGTGCAAAGAGAGACTCATGGTGCCTTTTTTTCCCCCCACAGTGAGGGCAGACATGCACAATGATCCCTTGAGAACTACCTGGGACAGGAGAACAATGCTTGTATTGTATGACTTCTATAGATATTCTACACCATATCGGTGTGTTTGTTCTTGTGAACAACTGCTTCCTCTGCCGGAACAGCAGTCATAGCAGTATTACTCCCTGTTTTGTTCTGGAGTGAAGACATGGCCTGTGAGACATTACATCTGAAAAGGAAGCCAAGTTCACTGGAGTGAGACAGGAAAAGGAAACCCAAATCACGGTGGGAGGGAAGACATGAAACTCTTACCTAAGAGATTGAAGCCTTAGTAAAACACCTTGATAATCAACTCTACCGTGTTCTTCTAATACAGAGAAACAGCATACATACTGATAAATATAATATATATTTACATTAAATATACAAATAGTAAGAAATAGCAGCCTAGACAATATCAGTGTTGAAACTATATGCATGCTCAAAACAAGTGCTTCGGTGAGAATACGCAATTTAAGATTTGTGTGTAAGATACATTAACAGACCATTTCTTTACAGTAACAGGATTTGCAGAAATGAATAAACGACCCCAATATCAATTCCATAGTACCAAGATGACAAGGCATCAAAACTCTCTAAGCTTAGAGAAATCAGCTCATCTTTATAGGTCACACCTAAAGTAAACCCTGAACCAAGTTAAACGAATAAATCCTTCAGATCAAGTCTTCTCAGGACAGATGAAACCATTATCTTGGACTTTTAGTGCTACTCACCTTGTAGGAATCATATGTATAGCATCAAAATGAACCCAACTACAATGAAATCTTTCCAACACACAACAGGCCCATTAAACCCACATTCTGTCCAAAGATTCTGTCAAGCAAAGTTCCACCAAAGGATTCACTCAAACATTAAAATCAGACATCAGTAGTACTTCAACATGAACAGAACAATAGATAGGATACTTTATAAGAGCAAACACAAGGGGCAAAATGAACTCAGTAGATTTAGCATTTTGAGCTACGTGTTCTGATGAACGGACAGTGTGGCAACAAGACATCCACAGGACACCATCTCCTCAGAGAAGCACTGAGGCACACCGAGAGTATACTTTGACCATCTCTCCCACTCTCTGCCCTGTCTATCAGGGCATGTCTCCAGCATTATTATATGGACAGCAAAGGAATATGCAAATGTGGTTACCCTTTCTTTTACAGTGCTGTAATACAGACAAATAACCCAGAAATTGAACTTACTAAATAGAAGTCAACAATTGTTAATTAATAAAGAGCTTGATTTTAAACCACATGTATTACATTATTGTATGTACACTCATGAATCAATTGGCATACAAGTGCCAAGGGCTATCACTGAGTGACCAAGTTACTTAATGGTATTAAGGCACTGTAAAGGGAAAGTGCTGATCACATTTTTGAAGGCCCACAGATTAGTTGTATTGAAGGCAACAGGTCCTATGCTTGTATGAGAACAGGAGTGTCAATCATTTCAGTAGGCACCAGTGTTACAGGCATTAGCTGCAATCTTTAGTAATTACCACCCAAACTGTATATGCTAGAGCATAAAGGTGACAAAACAATTCACTTCTAAATGTTCATACAGCAGCCTTAACATTGAACATTGAAAGGCCAGTGCAGCAAAAACGTAATTCCTTCAGGACATGCTCAATCTTACTATATGAAAAACCCTTGCAACTCCTGTATTTATTTTCATCCTCTATTATAAAGAAACATCATGATGTCTGCTTCATTCCTACCATAAAGAAAACGACAATACTAGCTACCCCAAAAAAATTATCCAGTAGTCCAACTTCAAGTATTTTTTCACTGCCTTGTGATATTTCTTCCTGTTAAGCAGGTTGACTAATAAATAAGGTTGGATATAAAATAGATTGCTACTCTTGGGCAGTTTTAGTTTCCTCTTCCACATGTGCACTAACCAAATGTTAATCCGTTCAGGAGTGTGCGCTATAATTCACTTGCAGATATATGCGTAGAAATGTGTTTCTATTACCAGAATACACTTCATCAAGTTCAGCAGTTTTGCACTACCAAGACAGACAGAAATAAACAAGTGCAACTGATTTGTCCACCTTCACCATATATCCAGCTTGAGTGGAAAAACACCCCATCTTATTATTGTAAAACAAAATTATAAAGTCCAACATCCTTCCAGTGAAGTCCAGATTTGTGCATTATAAAGTTTCTACACTTTAACTTAAGAAATGCCACATGGATTAGAATTCCAAAAGGATATGTCTTTAACAATTTGTGAATATGTATAACTAGTACTTTACTGTGGAGGTATATGCAGTAGTAGTACTCAGGGAGTGATAAGACGTTACTCGGTCTTATTTCATGGCACTGGTGAGAGGGGTTTATCCAATGGCGAGGGTCTTGACAAGGCCACAGTGGAACTTGCGGATGTGGCGGTACAGGTCCCCAGACTGGGTGAAGCGCCGCTCACACCACTTGCAGGCGTGAGGCTTCTCACGTGTGTGAACCACGGCATGCCGGCTCAAGTTATGAGAGTACTGGAAGCTCTTGCCGCACTGGCCACAGGTGTATGGTTTCTCGCCAGAGTGTGTGCGCTCGTGCCGCTTCAAGGTATACATGCAGGAGAAGGTCTTGCCACACTGTGAGCAGGTGGGAACAGAACCGTCGGGGGAGAGCTTGGAGCGTGCCCCGTCCTTCTCGCGGAAATGCGAGCTGAGGTGCAGTTGGAGCACATGGGGACTGGGGAACACCTTGCTGCAGAGTGGACACACACACACCTGTTGCCCCGGGGGCAGCAGGACCCCACTGGAGGTGGAGATGTCTGAAGAGGCCAGGTCGTCCTCCTCCTCACTGTCCCCCAACAGCCTCCCCCTCCTCTCATCGCCCTCTCTGCCCCTCGTGCCCCCCCTTCCTCCACTGCCCACCCCCTCCTCCATCAGGTCTTCCTCCTGGGAGAGCAGGGCCGATGTGGAGCCGTTGTTGCCTGGGAAGAGGGCAGCGAACCCTGTCACCACTGAGCTCCTGGCACTATTCCCAAAGCGCTGGCTCTCCGGGCTCATCGCCTCACTGTCCTCCTGCTCTGACAGCAAGTCGTGTTCATCTTTAACAAGTGGCTCAGTGCCCTGCTGCTGGCTGTCGAGGGCCAGCTGTCCCGAGATGTAGGTGGGGTGTATGGGATCTCTGCTAGACAGTGGCTTGAAAGACAAATCCAGAGCACAGTCCATGTCAACTGAAGCCCGGGACCTCTGGGACAGCAATACTGTGCAACTACTGACATCAGCTTTTGTTTTTCCAGCTGTTTGGACGCAGGGCTCGGCCTCTGCTGACACATAATTGACACCTACAAGGTCCGGGGACCTGCCAGGGTGACCATTTGCCTTCTGCCTGCTCTGTGCAGACCTATCACAATCTGTGACAGCCAGCCTGACTTTGCTGTTGTCCATGTCAAACTCCTCTGCCGGGGGGGCTCTCTGGGGCAGCTGCTGTGTCTGTCGCCGGCCTGGCCCTGGCTGCTTGCTCTGCAGCTCGCTGTCTGAGGAGCTCTCCTTTTCCAGACAGCTCAGTGCTATCACCTCGCTAACCTTCTCATCCAGGTAGCACAGTTCCTTATCTTTCAGCTTGCTTTTGCACACTTTCACTATATCATACATGTGAAGGTAACTGGCCGCAGCCAGAACATCCTCCACTGGCAGAGTGTTGAATTCCAGCTTCCCCTCATACATAAACTCAAGGAGCAGACTGAAAGCCGGGGCTGTCACAATGTCACTGTTCAGATGCACAACGTCCCTTTTGTCTGGCTGGTCCCTGTAGAAGAGATGGAAGTACATGCTGCATGAGGCCAGCACAGCTCTGTGTGCTTTGAATCGCGCCTCCCCAACGAGAACAGTGCAGTCACAGAGGAAACCTTGGTGACGCTGCTGACTCAGGCAATGCAGCAACTGGCGGCTATGGTCTGGGAACTCCATTCTTCCGTCATAACCTAATGAAAAACAGGAAAAACTGGATATTAAATCAACGAAATACTGCCATATAGAGGGCACCACAGAGTGTCAGCAACACATCTGGTGTTCAAGGAAACTACAAACAAAAGTAAACCAACCCCAAACGAAATGTACAGGAAAAGAATACAACTGGCAGAAAATGCCACAAAGTAGTCTACCAATGCAAACATTAGCAATTAAAATGCATAGACATAGTTGTTTAAAATGTTTAAGACTACATTTCCATTGAATGTTAAATATAAGCGCCATCCCTATTACAATATGATAAAGGGGTCCTTATCATATAGACTTCTTTACGCATCAATAGGGCTACTTAAATCAAAATAAATATTGTTATTTTATTCTCGATTAGTCTACAGATTGAGGTGTGTGTGTGTTTTTCAGTGTTGTCCTTTTGAACTCTCCTACCTTTCTCTCAAGTTACCAACAGCAGTCTGATTAGTCGCGCTAGTTCTTGAGCTTCACATGGAAATGCGAAACGGACGGACCGGGTACAGTCGCACGCACGCTTCCACACAGACAAAAACGATCGCTACTCAGCCGTTGTTCGTGTATACTGAACAATGATCAGGAACCGTTCATTTACCAAGCATGCAAACAGAGACAGGCAAAAACTCAGGCTTGTGGATACCAGCACTCGCCCATCGGGCAAGGTTAAGAAAGACGCCAGGGGAGTGAGTAAACTGGTGCTCTGTTAGCTAATTACACTGCAAGCTGTAGAGTCAGCTGCTCTGACATCACCGCAATGGAAACGCTACCTCCAGCTGTGCTCCACTTTAAGCCATATGTTACTCTGAGTCGAGTTACGTACAATAGACACACAAACTTGTTTCAGATGTTGCATCAGTCCCAACACTAAAATATTATACACTTAATAAGAACATTTTATTTTAGGATTAAAGGACACTTGACAACAGTCGAAATATAGATAACTTTATAACGCATCGTTGTTCCTTTTGCGCACTAGTCAGCCACAACTTTAATGACACATACTTTTGTTCTATTGGTGTAAAGTTATTAAAATAACAATGGACCAGACTACAGACAACAAACAAATGTCCCTATGAACTTTTAATTAGGCCTAACCAATAATAATCCGAAAATACAAATGTTTGCTTTTCGCGAACTAGTTTGCCCTGTTTTAACGAAAGGAAAACTGCAAACAGAGGCAAGAACGCAGGAAGATAACGCTACATGGTCGTAATTCATGGCTAGAAGCCTTTACACAGCAAAGGAGATCAGCAACTGTCGCTGACCAAGCCAGCTGCGCTGCACGGAGGTAGCGCTGAATATTATAACTTTCGGTTTCAACATTTTCATTGTCAAAACGCAATACTTACAAATATGTTCCTTATCTCCGTGTTTTCTTAAATGTTCTTACGTTCTTTCATGATGTACGGACAGATGTTCGCCTTTCCTGTCGTTTATTGAGCTCAGTTCGACCCTGGCAGGCAAGCTGCACTCAGTGCTGTGTGTCAAGCAGGTTGTTAATGGACCAGTCTCGCGATAACACCAACCACAATAAGTTCTGTACTACTGCATGAACTCACACAGTGGCAGCAAGTAGCAGTGTTCTTTGAGAACATAATTTGACCTACCTTAATCTACCACCTTTTTCTGGAATATCTCCACCTGGGAATTGATTGATGCTTTGAACAATGTCTGTTCGCACAGTGCATAATGTGTATCAAATGTTTTGATAATTTTCTTTCTTCTCTTTAATGTATATGGAAAAGACAATTATGCTCCCATTCTATATACAGTATTTTTTTTGTCTGAGGATGCAGAACAGAAGATATTCCAACAGATATGTATTTTTATCTTGTTGCTACAACTTATATTGGGTGAGACCAGGCTGCAAGAAATGGGAAGTCCAAAAGGAAGAACGTTTATATAAATAAAACAGGAAAATACATTTGGGGGGATCACAACTTGCCATACCCCCAACACTCTGTCACATCTATAATAAAATATACACTTTGATATTTTCTTTAGGAATGATGGAACCTGCTCAATAAACATGCTGCGTTTATCTATCAAAGAGGAGATGATCATAAGGATTCATTATGGAGAGTAATTAAGACCAAAATACAGATGTTTCTCATTTTCACTGGTCGTCATAGATTACTAATTCCATATTTTCAAAATACATATATTGAGGGAAAGAAGTGGCTTCAAGTTGCAGCTGCTCTTCTTGTGGCCCCCTCTCCACCCACCCTGCAACTGCTTCAGTCACCTTTGCCCTGTGTTCCAGCTGTCGTGTGTTTTGAAAGGGCCATTTGCTGTTACTCTCTGCCCCTTGACAGAGAGGGGAGTGAGCAATGTGACGGGAGACGGCAGGCACTGGTCAGAAGGGGACACTGGCTAAAGATCCAGTTACTGCTTTATTCCATTTTTAGTCTACCGTTGACAATTAAATCTATAATCACCATGGCATCTTGTCCCAAGCCTTAGCAAAGCTCAAAAGAACAGCAGGTTTATTTTTTTGTGTTCTGTCATCCTGTCGGACAATATTGATTTTAGTGGTAAAATATATATGATCTATTAAAGGCATGTACAATTTTTCTGTTTGGTCAAAAGGTCCAAATATGAGGAACCAGTAATATAAAATACACATAAGAAAGTAAGTATTATTGAGTGAATTTATATAATTTTCAAATACTTATTGCAATAAAAATGATCTAAAATCATTTCTAACATGTGTGCCAAATGCCAACAATGTTAGTTATTTATATTTGTTAGGCCAAGCCATGTAAAGAACAGCTATGTGTATAAGAATGGGATCACTGGCAGCCCCTGGGTCCCCGGCCACACAGACCCAGGCAGCAACCAGTAGAGGACGGGTGGTGGTGGTGTGGTATGTGTTTATGGGGTGAGACAAAGCAATGGATGTGCCCAGGGATTGTGGCCTTCGAGAGAGGCTCAGCATGGTCAAGTCTCTCACACAGAGAGAAAGAGAGAGGTATGGAGAGAGAGAGAGAGAGAGAGAGAGAGAGAGAGAGAGAGAGAGAGAGAGAGAGAGAGAGAGAGAGAGAGAGAGAGAGAGAGAGAGAGAGAGAGAGCACTTCCTGGAGATTCTTTCCACCTCTCTGCAATCATCAATGGCATTCTCCCTCTGACCTACTCTTCGCTCAGATAGACAAAGGCACTGCATTCCTCTGCAGTCTGACTGCCAGGCCTAGCCAGGTCCAATTTAAGCATATCACTCATTCCCCCTGGACCAATGGGCTCATCAGGGGGCTGGTCATGAATGATAATTCACAGGTTTTATGCATTTTAATTGTTACTATTTATATCAAACAATTTGTTCTACTGGTTTCCCCCCAATGTATTAAATTGTTTCTAGAATAACATTAATATGACAACTGTGGTTTTGTTACAGAGTTGAATGTATGAAATGTCATACTTTCTCTTCATCTAAGCCTTTGACATAATAAGCTGAACACTTTTATACACCTATACATACAGTACCAGTCAAAAGTTTGGACACACCTACTCATTCAAGGGTATTTCTTTATTTGTGCTATTTTTACATTGTCGAATAATAGTGAAGATATCAAAACTATGAAATAACAAATATGGAATCAAGTAGTAACCAAATAATTGTTAAACAAATCAATATATATTTAAGATTCTTCAAAGTAGCCACCCTTTGCCTTGATGACAGCTTTACACACTCTTAGCATTCTCTTAGCCAGCTTCATCTGGAATGCTTTTCCAACAGTCTTGAATGAGTTCCTACATATGCTGAGCACTTGTTGGCTGCTTTATCTTCACTCTGCGGTCCAACTCATCCCAAACCATCTCAATTGGGTTGAGGTCGGGTGATTGGAGTCCAGGTCATTTGATGCAGCACTCCATCACTCTTCTTCTTGGTCAAATAGCCCTTTACACAGCCTGGAGGTGTGTTGGGTCATTATCCTGTTGAAAAACAAATGATAGTCCCACTAAGCACAAACCAGATGGGATGGCGTATCGCTGCAGAATGCTGTGGTAGCCATGCTGGTTAAGTGTGCCTTGAGTCCTAAATAAATCACAGACAGTGTCACCAGCAAAGCACCCCCACGCCATCTGTTAATTGAAATGAATTCCAGGTGACTGCCTCATGAAGTGAATGCCGAGAGTGTGCAAAGCTGTCATCAAGGCAAATGGTGGCTACTTTGAAGAATCTCAAATAGAAAATATATTTTGATTCGTTTAACACTTTTTTTGGTTACTACATGATTCTATATGTGTTATTTCATAGTTTTGATGTCTTCACTATAATGTAGAAAATAATAATAAATAAAGAAATCAGGTGTGTCTTTTTTACATTATCTCAGATGTTGAATACAGTTTTCAAACCATTCCAAACCAAGTAATGTAGCACCAAACAGATGTAAAGCTAAGCACCGTTAGAGGAGCAAAGTATTTGAGTAAATACCTGTACAGAAACACAAAGAGACAATGTGAAATGGCAGTACACTGTCTGCTTTTCTCTGCCCCAAAATGTGTGGTGTTTATGATCAAAGAGAGAGGAAAAGTGAGACAGGCTGTGAAGAAGTAGGATGTATGCTTGTCTGGTAGCAGAGACTGAGTCAAAGAACTTAACATGGTCTTTTGACCTTATTATAGAAAGATCAGTTACATCCCAGGGTGCACAACACTACTCTCCACTGGGGCAAAGTTTCAAACCAGGGAGGACGGAGTCATCACCTAAAACATCAACAGCAGGTTATTGGTGGAGAAAAGGGGGGAGGAAGGCGGGGTGCCTTGTAAGAATTCGCAGACGAGTAGGTAAACCGCCACTACCCTCCGTATTATTGGCCAACATGTAATCCGAGGTTTCACCGAGGTTTCCCCTCACTCTTTTGTTTGGGCACAGCCCAGTGTTTTTGTATGCGTGTTTGTTTTGGGTGTATTAAAAACCCCTGTTGTGTATTCCTGTGCCTGTCTCCAAATCCTTTATACCAGCATGACAACCGCCATATAGCACTCACGTGGGTAGCCATGAAGTGCTTTGAAAGGCTGGTCATGGCTCACATCAACACCATCATGCCGGAAACCCTAGTCTTACTCCAATTCGCATACCCCCCCAACAGATCCACAGATGATGCAATCTCAATGGCACTCCACACTGCCCTTTCCCACCTGGACAAAAGGAACACCTATGTGAGAATGCTGTTCATTGACTACAGCTCAGCGTTCAACACTATAGTACCCACGAAGCTCATCGCTTCAACTGGATCCTGCCATTCCTGATGGGCTGCCCCCAGGTGGTAGGGGTATGCAACAGCACATCTTCCACGCTGATCCTCAACACTGGGGCCCCTCAGGAGTGCGTACTTAGTCCCCTCCTGTACTCCCTGTTCACCCACGTGTGCGTGGCCAAGCACGACTCCAACACCATCATTAAGTTTGCTGACGACACAACAGTGGTAGGCCTGATCACCGACAATAATGAGACAGCCTATTGGGAGGAGGTCAGAGACCTGGCTGTGTGGTGCCAGGACAACAACCTCTCCCTCAATGTGGGCAAGACAAAGGAGCTAATCGTAGACTATAGGAAAAGGAGGGCTGGACATGCCCCCATTAACATCGAGTTTCAAGTTCCTTGGTGTCCACATCTCCAACGAAACTATCATGGTCCAAACATACCAAGACAGTCTTGAAGAGGACACGACAACACCTTTTCCCCATCAGGAGGCTGAAAACATTTTGGCATGTGTCCCCAGATCCTCAAAAAGTTCTATGGCTGCACTATCGAGGGCATTCTGACCGGTTGCATCACCGCCTGGTATGGCAACTGCTCGGCATCTGACCGTAAGGTGCTACAGAGGGTAGTGCATACAGCACAGTACCTCACTGGGGCCAAGCTTCCTGACATTCAAGACCTATATACTAAATAGGCGGTGTCAGAGGAAGACCCAAAAAACTGTCAAAGACTCCAGTCACCCAAGTCATAGACTGTTCTCTCTGCTACCGCACGGCAAGTGGTACCGGAGTGTCAATTCTAGGACCAAAAGGCTCCTAAACAGTTTCTACCTCCAAGCCATTAGACTGCTGAATACTGCTGCTACTTGCTGTTTATTATATCCACATAGTCACTTTACAAATTACCTTGACTAACCTGCACCCCCGCACTTTGACTCGGTACCGGTACCCCCTTTATATAGCCTCGTTATTGTTATGTCATTTTGTTGTGTTATATTATTATATTATATTATTTTATTTTTTTAACTTTAGTTTATTTAGTCAATATTTTCTTAACTATTTCATGAGATGCATTGTTGGTTAAGGGCTTGAAAGTAAGCATTAAACAGTAAGGTGCATTCGGCGCATGTGACAAATAAAATATGATTTTATTTGGCTACAGTCGGTCAGCCCTGTTCCTATTATGTGGAGCAGCATGGAAGTATGAGTTGTGAAGAGCTCATTTACAGTACAAGTGACAATGAGAGGAAATGGCACAGAACTGGAGGGAGGAGGCAGTGGGTCAATATATCTTTCATCAAGGGGAAGGGTTTCCAGCAGCCCCATGCTCCTCCAACCCCCTGCCGTTGTGATATTACTCAATTATTACACAACCTTTCACCAAGTCTCTGTCAAAACAGTGGTGTTATTAGGGACAGCACAATAACATGCCCAATCTTAAACATACAGTGCATTCGGGAAAGTATTCAGACCCCTTGACTTTTTCCACATTTTGTTACGTTACAGCCTTATTCTAAAACGGATTAAATCTACATCAATCTACACACAGTACCTCATAATGACAAAGTGAAAACAGGTTTTTAGAAGATTTTTTTTCTTCAAAATTATTTTTTTAAATATATATAAAAAAACAGAAATACCTTATTAACATAACTATTCAGACCCTTTGCTATGAGACTCAAAATTGAGGTCAGGTGCATCCTGTTTCCATTGAGGATCCTTGAGATGTTTCTACAACTTGATTGGAGTACAACTGTGGTAAATTAAATTGATTGGACATGATTTGGAAAGACAGGATTGTGTCGGGGCACAGATCTGAGGAGGGGTACCAAAACATTTCTGCAGCATTGAAGGTCCCCAAGAAAACAGTGGCCTCCATCTTTCTTAGATGGAAGAAGTTTGGAAACACCAAGACTCTTCCTAGAGCTGGCCGCCCGACCAAACTGAGTAATCGGGGGAGAAGGGCCTTGGTCAGGGAGGTGGCAAAGCTCTAGAGTTCCTCTGTGGAGATGGGAGAACCTTCCAGAAGGACAACCATCTCTGCAGCACTCCACCAATCAGGCCTTTATGGTAGAGTTTCCAGACGGAAGCCACTCCTCAGTAAAAGGCACATGACAGCCCACTTGGAGTTTGCCAAAAGGCACCTAAAGAACTCTCAGACCATGAGAAACAAGATTCTCTGGTCTGATGAAACCAAGATTGAACTATTTGGCCTGAATGCCAAGCGTCACGCCTGGAGGAAATCTGGCACCATCCCTACAGTGAAGCATGGTGGTGGCAACATCATGCAGTGGGGATGTTTTTCAGCGACAGGGACTGGGAGACTAGTCAGGATTGAGGGAAAGATGAACGGAGCAAAGTTCAGAGAGATCCTTGATGAAAACCTGCTCCAGAATGCTCAGGGCCTCAGACTGGGGTGAAGGTTCACCGTCCAACAGGACAACAACCCTAAGCCCACAACCGAGACAACGCGGGAATGGCTTCGGGACAATCTCTGAATGTCCTTGAGTGTCTCAGCCAGAGCCTGGACTTGAACCCGATCAACTATCTCTGTAGAGATCTGAAAATAACTGTGCAGCCACACTCCTCATCGCACCTGACAAGGCTTGAGTGGATCTACAGAGAAGAATGGGAAAAACACCCCAAATATTGGTGTGCCAAACCTGTAATGTCATTCCCAAGCGACTCAAGGATGTTTTCAATGCCTAAGGTGCTGTAACAAAGTACTGAGTAAAGGGTCTGAATACTTATGTAAATGTAATATTTAAGTTTTCTAAAAAACTATTTTTGCATTGTCATTATGGAGTATTGTGTGTAGATTGATGAGGGCAAAAAAACGTTTTAATCAATTTTAGAATAAGGGTGTAATGTAACAAAATGTGGAAAAAGTCAAGGGGTCTGAATAATTTCTGAATACACTGTAGGATTGGTAGTAGCATACGCAGCAGGACATTCATTTCCTTGGAACCTCTGCCTTTGTACATTCATAACAAACATGTGGTGCAAATATGACATACATTCTGATTGGATCAGCAGGTTATGATATTTGTTCAGTTACATGTAATCTGATTACAAAAAAACTGTAACTGTAATCAGTTAGGTTACATGCAAAAATATTGTAATCAGATTACAGATACTTAAAAAAAAACTTGAGTATTACTTCTTGGAATACTTTTAAATTCAGAAAGGATGTTTGCAAAAAAAAAATACTTTCACACCTTTTACCTTGTTTTCTCAATGACATTCAATTTACATTTGAAAAAAGGTAAAAGTTTAAGTTTGTTCTGACCACAAATCAGAACAATGATGACACAGCAAATGCTTTGATGGATCCTTTTTGCCTTCTTCTAATGCCTCTTATGGGGAAAGTAATCCAAAGAAACTGAAAGTAATCAGATGACGTTAATTGAATTTGGGTAATCCAAAAGTCACATTACCGATGACAATTTTGGACAGGTAACTAGCAACTGCAATGGATTACATTTAGAAAGTAACCTACCCAACCCTGCAGACAGAACATCTATTGGTTTTACTTTTCTCATTACTTATGGACTACAAGCATTCTGTAGACTAGGCCATACATTAATTACATTTTTTATTTAAACTATATTTAACTAGGCAAGTCAGTTAAGAACAAATTATTATTTACAATGACGGCCTACCAAAAGGCAAAAGGCCTCCTGCGGGGACGAGGGCTGGGATTAAAAATAAATTATCTGCATATAAATTGGTGAAAGAGTTTCCTACTGCCTGAGCTATGTTGTTGATGTAAATTGAGAAGAGCGTGGGGCCTAGGTTCGAGCCTTGGGGTACTCCCTTGGAGACAGGCAGTGGCTGAGACAACAGATGTTCTGACTTTATACATTGCACTCCTAGTTATTAAACCAGGCCAAAGTCCCCTCAGAGACACCAATAATGGAAGAATGGAAGAATGGAATGGTCTACCATGTTAAAAAAGGGCAATAAAAATAGCAGCACAACATTGCTTAGATTCAAGGGCAATGGTGACATCACTGAGGATCTTATAGGTTTCAGTGATATATCCATAACCTGAGCGGAAACCTGATTGCATACCAGAGAGAGTACTATAGACATCAAGAAAGCCAGTCAGTTGATTATTGACAAGTTTTTCCAACACTTTTGATAAACAGGGCAAAATTGAAATGGGCCTAGATCAGCTTGATCTCCCCTTTAAATAAAGGACAAACCGTGGCTGCCTTCCAAGCAATGGGAATCTCCCCAGAAAGGAGAGACAGGTTAAAAAGGTCAGAGATAGGCTTGGCGATGATAGGGGCAGCAACCTTAAAGAAGAAAGGGTATAAACCATCTGACCCAGATGTTTTTTGTGGGTCAAGATTACATCAGCTAATCAACATGATTACAGGTGAAATGATGTGAAGATCAACTCAAACAAACCATATTTTAATGGGATGGTTTTGATGGCTCCATCCTACATTAAAACAATATTTTACCTTTATTTAACTAGACAAGTCAGTTAATGAACAAATTCTTATTTTCAATGACTGCCTAGGAACAGTGGGTTCACTGCCTGTTCCGACCTTGTCAGCTCGGGGGTTTGAACTTGCAAACTTCCGGTTTCTAGTCCAACGCTCTAACCACTAGGCTACCCTGCCGCCCCATAAAATGGTTTATTTATTATGAAAAGATATATAGATAAAACATATGTCCGGAATCTTTATCCGCCTCTGTGTGTAGCCCCCTCTCTGGATCGCAAACAGTCCGATCGGCGCTAGGACCTAGGAGATGCCACAGAATCATTGCAGACAGAACGTTTGGGAGGTGTTGTAGAAGAAAGGCAAAAGAAACCGAGTAAATGAGAGCACTTTTTGTACAGAATATTGAAGGATTTATCAGCTAAATAAATCGCCGAAACAGCTCATTATAATGCAACGGACACACTATTGAAATCCTGTCCAGGTAAAGGCCTGCATTTTGTTTCTCGTGTTGACTGAGGTCGATTGCTGCTAGAGCGGTTAGATCCCATTGTATAAAATAGGATGCGGTTATTCTCACTCAAACTGCCTTGCTAGGCCCCATATCCAGACTAAAATGAAGTGCATTCCTGACATCAGTTTGTTCTCGGGTATAGTTATGTTTACTGAAGAAGTTAGTCAAGTGTCCAAACTTCAGCCTTAGCAGAGACTGTGCCTCATAAACAAAAATAACAGATCGTATAACATTGTCATTTACTGACTATGCTTTTGAATTTGACACAATGTCCGCCTTTGAGACAGCCTACAGGCCGAACATGTTTATGTCGTTTTTACTGTACATTACTTTCATACAATTATAAGTCACCTATAGGAACGAACTATACGTTTTAGAAATGAACTTTATGGACATATAAATGCATTTGCAACGCGTCTTAAAAACAAACTATGTTGTGATCTTGCGGGTGGCCAGTTCAACACTACAACTCACTCATTCATTTATCTGCACGTTCGTCAACAAGACAATTGATTTCGTTTTGTGATATGTTCTTGTTTGTATGTCACACAAGATGAAACATCTTTTACTGGTTTCATTCAAAATTCCACGACTTCTAAACCGAATATTTTACGTTTTGATTATCTGAAGGCTGGCAGTCAAGTTGTTGCATTGTTGTTACAAGGTAGCAGTGACGGAAACAGAAATTGATACAAAGTATCCACCTTTTGCTTTGTTATGGCGTGTAGCCCAACCTGGTCCGTTCTGTCAGGCGAATACATGTATTGTATAGTAGATCTACAGTTGATGACTTTTGAAAGCATACTTCCTTTATTCTTGGATGACAGTTGTATGCTTTCTGGGACATGCCTCAGTAATGTTCCTTTATTTTCCATTAGCACAATTATCCTTGAATAAGCATCCCCCAAATCCCCTAACATTCAATCCCCACTGTGCTCCCTATTTTCCATCTATCTTTTAGATGTAATTTTTCATAACATATTTTACATTTTGACTAAATGATGAATACTCTTATGATTCACTGTGCACTTTATTTTTTTAAAGTTTTGGGTAGTCATTTTCAATATGTTTTGTTGTTATGTGTGCATTTAAAGTAACTCTCACACTGAACAGTAGTCATCCCCAAGCATGTTGTGTGCCATGCATGTCTTAAATGTGATAATTTGTTTTGAGTCATGAGGCCGACCATGACTAGCCACAGTCTGAATGTGAAGGGACCCAGGCAGGCAGCACAGCAGCAACATGTGACATTAGTCTGAGGGTGGTTAAGTGTTGTTGTTACTGTTTGACTCACTCACCCTGTTCTTCCTGGGAGATGTTGACATCCTTGGCTCCCATTGGTATGGGAAAGAACTTTAAGTTTCTCTAGCCTTGTTGATGCAAATGTGCCACCGGTTGTATGCAGAATCTGAGGAATGCTGTTTGAAATCTGCCCTTACACAGTCAGGTGTATTGTGGCTAATCTGAGGGCTGTACGCCACAGGAGCTAGGAGACTTTATCAGTGTAATGGGTCCACACACTTCCTGGCCCTCCATGCACATCATATGACTTGTCCTCTCCCTGCTCTCTCTGTGTCACAGTCATAGACAGCACTGCTTCCTCTGCTGCTGCCCATGTGGCTGCAAGCAAGTTGTTTACATTCTGAACTTCAAGCCCTCAAGTCAGAACCAATAGCATAGATGGAATTAGGGGATGACCTGAACGGATACAAGATGTTGATGAAGTGTCACCAACAGTAATATTTTTGAAGAGGTGACTGGAGAACAATAGGAGGGTTTCTGCCAAGTTACACCATATAAAAGGTGCCTTTTCTATTCAAAACAGACTTTACCCAACTCTCTTATTTAGTATGTGTAGATCCATTTGAATGGGCTTTCATTTTGTCTGTCTGTGAATTTGTATACAGTACCAGTCAAATGTTTGGACACACCTACTCATTCAAGGATTTTCCTTTATTTTTACTATTTTCTACATTGTAGAATAATAGTGAAGACATCAAAACGATGAAATAATACATATGGAATCATGTAGTAACTCATTTAAAAAACAAAATCTAAATATATTTTAGATTCTTCAAACCCTTTGTCTTGATGACAGCTTTGCACAGTCTTAGCATTCTCTCGACCAGCTTCATGAGGAATGCTTTTCAAACTGTCTTGAAGGAGTTCCCACATATGTTTTCCTTCACTCTGTGGTCCAACTCATCCCAAACGATCTCAATTGGCTTGAGGTTGGGTGATTGTGTAGGCCAGGTCATTTGATGCAGCACCATGACTCTCCTTCTTGGTCAAATAGCCCTTGCACAGCCTGGAGGTGTGTTTTGGGTCATTGTCCTGTTGAAAAACAAATGAGTTCCCGAAGTCCCGGTTGGAGATTTCCCAGAATAAGCAGGAAATATGTAATTCTCCAACCAGGATTTCTGGAAAACCAGGGAATTTATTGAAAGTTCCCAGAATTTTGCATCTCTAGAACCAACACATGCAGAGATAATCCGTTCACCTACTCTGCATCTCACAAAGACACAGCGGTTGGAACCAAAAATCTCACATTTGGATTCATCAGACCAAAGGACAGATTTCCACCAGTCTGATGTCCATTGCTCATGTTTCTTGGCCCAAGCAAGTCTCTTCTTATTATTGGGGTGTCCTTTTAGTAGTGGTTTCTTTGAAGCAATTTGACGATGAAGGCCTGATTCACGCAGTCTCCTCTGAACAGTTGATGTTGAGATGTCTCGCACTTAACTCTAATGAACTTATCCTCTGCAGGTAACTCTGGGGCTTCCTTTCCTGTGACGGTCCTCATGAGAGCCAGTTTCATCATAGAGCTTGATGGTTTTTGCGACTGCACTTGAAGAAACTTGAAGAATCTGATTGGCTGAAACGCATTAAGGTGGAAAGAAATTCCACAAATTAACTTTTAACAAGACACATCTGTTAATTGAAATGCATTCCAGGTGACTACCTCATGAAGCTGGTTGAGAGAATGCCAAGAGTGTGCAATTCTGTCATCAAGGCAAAAGGTGGCTACTTTGAAGAATCTCAATTATAAAATATATTTTGATTTGTTTAACACGTTTTTGGTTACTAAGTGATTCCATGTGTTATTGCATAGTTTTGATGTCTTCACTATTATTCTACAATGTAAAATAAAAAAAATCCCTTAATGAGTAGGTGTGTCCAAACTTTTTATTTGTGTATGCTAATGTCAGTTGCTTTATGCTCTTCTCTTTCCCTGTAATTGTGATTGTCCTGCTGGAACAGACACCAGGAATAAACTTGATTGTGTGTGGAGGCATGACTAGTCATTTGACCTGTCTACCTTTTTATGTGTACATCTTGTTTGAAGGAAAATTGCATAGATGCATATTGGTATTACTATTTAGTAAACATTTCCTTTGATGCACAGTAGTATTGGGACACTGCTTACCTGCAACCTTCTACTAGGACTCCAAGACAAAGCCAATATAGGCACAGAGAATGGATTCACATTGTTGATATAGAAGACAATACAACAAATGATATCGGTCAACCTGCTGCCTCCATACACAGCCTCTTTGCTTGAACCCAGCCAAGTCTCAAGACTAGTCTGGGATTATACCCAGTGGACTACATTAATCAACAATTGTTTGTATGACTGGCTCTGTGTGTGGCTTCCATACTGCATGACACTGATTTGCATTGTGGGAGGCCCTGGAACGAGAGCCAGAATGATGAATGATTGAAAGTCAAGCAGGCAAGGCAGGCAGTCAGGAAGAGACAGCATGAGAGAGTGAAGCAGGCAGGTAAGGAAAGAGCAAGTGAAGCAGTCAGGCAGTAGCCCGGGCCCCTGGACCATGTGACCTGCTGTTAGGGTACTAGGTTCATTCACTGGCTACAGTTCTGGCTGCGGCCCAGCTTTTCCACACAGCCCAGAGTAGCGACGGCTCGGTCACATTAAACATCAACACTGTGTTGTGGCTCCAGAGCCGGACCTCTGTGTGTGTGTGTGTGTGTGTGTGTGTGTGTGTGTGTGTGTGTGTGTGTGTGTGTGTGTGTGTGTGTGTGTGTGTGTGTGTGTGTGTGTGTGTGTGTGTGTGTGTGTGTGTCAAAGTCAGAGTGCATGCTGAGAGCACAGAGGCTTGGTTTGTGATTGTGATCAAAGTTTGAATTGGTCTCAGTAGGGTATACACTGCACTAGTGGACAGGCCTGTTCTCCAGAGCTCATCTCTCTATCTCTCTCTCTCTACTGTGACAGGCCCAGCCACAGCCAGAGATGACTGGAGCACAACGCACTGCTGGCCCAGCCACAGCCAGAGAGGACTGGAGCACAATGTGCTGCTGCCAGTACTCAGAGCATGTGGGACCAACTGGCAGGTGTCATTTTTAATCTCTCCTGACCGAGTCTGCAGGAACTACATGTTTCAATCAGACCACCATAGTCCCTGTGCCCAAGAAAGCGAAGGTAACCTGCCTAAATGACTACCACCCCGTAGCACTCAAGTCGGTAGCCATGAAGTGCTTTGAAAGTCATGGCTCACATCAACACCATCATCCCGGAAAATCTCGATCCAATTCGCATACGGCTCCAATAGATCCACAGATGATGCAATCTCAATGGCACTCCACACTGGACTTTCTCACCTGGACAAAAGGAACACCTATGTGAGAATGCTGTTCATTGACTACAGCTCAGTATACAACACCATAGTGCCCTCAAAGCTTATCACTAAGCTAAGGATCCTGGACAAAACACCTCCCTCTGCAACTGGATCCTGGACTTCCTGACAGGCTGCCCCAGGTGGTAAGGGTAGGCAACAACACATCTATCACGCTGATCCTCAACATGGGGGCCCCTCAGGGGTGCGTGCTTAGTCCCCTCCTGTACTCCCTGTTCACCCATGACTGCGTGGCCAAGCACGACTCCAACACCATCATTAAGTTTGCTGACGACACAATAGTAGTAAGGGCACTGCGTTCATCCACCTCTGGCCTGCTCGCCTCCCTACCACTGAGGAAGTACAGTTCCCGCTCAGCCCAGTCAAAACTGTTCGCTGCTCTGGCTCCCCAATGGTGGAACAAACTCCCTCACGACGCCAGGACAGCGGAGTCAATCACCACCTTCCGGAGACACCTGAAACCCCACCTCTTTAAGGAATACCTAGGATAGGATAAAGTAATCCTTCTCACCCCCCCTTAAAATATTTAGATGCACTATTGTAAAGTGGCTGTTCCACTGGATGTCATAAGGTGAATGCACCAATTTGTAAGTCGCTCTGGATAAGAGCGTCTGCTAAATGACTTAAATGTAAATGTAAATGTAGTAGTAGGCCTGGTCACCGACAACAATGAGACAGCCTATCAGGTCAGAGACCTGGCTGTGTGGTGCCAGAACAACAACCTCTCCCTCAACGTAAGCAAGACAAATGAGCTTATCGTGGACTACAGGAAAACAAACAAGCCCCCATTAACATTGATGCGGCTATAGTGGAGCGGATCGAGAGTTTCAAGTTCCTTGGTGTCCAAGGAACTTCATCAACAAACTATCCTGGTGCAAACACACCAAGACAGCCGTGAAGAGGGCACAGCAACACCTTTTCCCCTTCAGGAGACTGAAAAGATTTGTGATGGGTCTCAGAACCTCAAAAAGTTCTAAAGCTGCATCATCGAGAGCATCCTGACTGGTTGCATCACCGCCTGGTATGGCAACTGCTCTGCATCTGACTGCAAGGCGCTACAGAGGGTAGTGCGTACGGCCCAGTACATCACTGTGGTCAAGCTTCCTGACATCCAGGACCTATATACTAGGCGGTGTCAGAGGAAGGCACATAAAATTGTCATAGACTCCAGCCACCCTAGTCATAGACTGTTCTCTCTGCTACTGCATGGCAAGCGGTACCGGAGCGCCAAATCTAGGTACAAGAGGTGACTCCTTAACAGCTTCTACCCCCCAAGCCATAAGACTGCTGAACAATTAATCAAATGGCCACCCAAACTATTTACATTGATGACCCCCACCCCCCCCCCCCCCCTTTGTTTTTACACTGCTGCTACTCACTGTTTATTATCTATGCATAGTCACCTTACCCCTAGCTACATTTACAAATTACCTCAACTAATATGTACCCCCTGTACATTGACTCGGTACCGGTACCCCTGTATTGTTATTGTTATTTTGTGTTTCTTTTTATTACATATTTTACTTTTGTTTATTTAGTAAATATTTTCTTAACTACATTTCTTGAACTGCATTGTTGGTTAAGTGCCATTAAGTAAGCATTTCACGCTACGGTCTACACCTTTTGTATTCGGCACATGTGTAAAAACTTTCCAGTGAGTAAAAAGTGTTTCCAATTAATATGAGTTCACTCAACAATTTGTAAACACAATGGATGTTAAAGGCTCCTATCATGCTGGTTTAATGGGGGATGTATTAGGCCTGGGGCTCTAACTCCCAGCCTGTCAATAGCCACTGCTTCCTGTTGTTTTCCTCTGCAGTCACTGATGAGGTCACATTAACAGGCCTGTCTTGTGATGATGAGCTCTAGAGGATAAATTGATTTCAGTGGATGGTCAGAGATAGCCATCCGCACACTGGTCACAGAACTTAGTCATTCGTTTTGAAGTGTTTGGCCCTATGGTGAGTTTGTGGATACTGTCTTTAACTCTAGTTCCTCATTTAGGAGTGATGCCACATGCTCATACTGAACTGGAATAATACCCATCTGGTATGTGGCACAACTATTTTCCACTGTCTGGACAGACCACAGAAGTATGGAACCAACGTGTTTCCAGTTTCTACTGAGTTGCACTGATGTTGACTGGTGAAGTTAATATTCAGACAGGTGGAGAGGAAATGTTTTACTTCCAGATGAGGCTAATTTTTACTCTTCCCTTTACACTAAAAGGAAACTGGTGAAAAGGCGACTACAGGCTCCTGCCCTGGACTGAGTGAAGGACGCTTGGGGAACAGAGCTGTGTCTCTCCCTGTCAGAATCCTGGACACACTAACCTGCCCACCAACATGACCGATGTGACGATAGTGAAGGAGGGATGGCTGCACAAAAGAGGTGAGTGGGTTTGGACTATTTCCTGTATCAACAAATGCTTTGCTCCGTATTTGACTACAACATGACCATGAGTGCTGATGTGATTTTGGTATTATTTGTATAGTTTCCGGTATGTGATTCCTATTTCCTAGTCAACAGTATACAGTATGCCCCAGTATCCCTCTTGCCCAGATAGCTACTTTGTGTGGTATGGCAGGCGTGAGTGCCGTTGTTTGGATGAGGAGGCATTCCTCACATACCTGCTGGCTTTGAGCGGGGGGTGGTGTGTGTGTGTGTGTGTGTGTGTGTGTGTGTGTGTGTGTGTGTGTGTGTGTGTGTGTGTGTGTGTGTGTGTGTGTGTGTGTGTGTGTGTGTGTGTGTGTGTGTGTGTGTGTGTGTGTGTGTGTGTGTGTGTGTGTGTGTGTGTGTGTGCGCGCATGTGGACTCCTCTGGCACAGAGAGAGAGCAGGGGTGTGGTACCTGGGACAGAGACACAGGCTCATGGGACAGACAGACATGGGGAACACGTCACTAGGAGTGGAGAGTCCCAGATGCTGTAACCCAGGGAACAGCATTCTACTCAGTACGCTCTCCCTCGAAGGCCTCAGGAGGAACATAACAGGGGCTTGTGTCTTAACAGAGTCATCCTGGGTTAGCTGCGCAGGTAGACCCAGGCCCACGCAGACCGATGCAGCCCCTGGTCCTGACAACGCTTCCCTGGAGTGGAAAGAGCAATGCTAGCTCGGTACTACTGACTGCTCATTTAAAAAATAACCTCTGTGATTTACCTAAAACAGCAGATCGCCCTGGGATTCTTGGTACATGTATAGAGGCTGAGGAACACATATCACTCTGATGTTTTCTGATGTAAGAGATATTTGTCTAAATAACAAGGAAACAGGAAACAGCATTTGCCTTATTGGAAGGAAACGAACCAAAGTTGATCATTTAGAAAAGTTCTGATTTAATAACAAACATGGCAGCTAAGGGAGGGTCTTTCCAAGGGTGTCTAGTTCTTCTGAAACTTTTTTAAATCATGCATGTGTTTTTACCTTCTTTACCTTATGCATGGTCTGTTGGCACATTTGACGTGCAGTATGTGATGCAGTATAACATGCACTATGTCGTTTCGACTGCTCCTTGCCAGAGTGATAAGAAGGGAAGCAGGAAGGTTTCTGACAGATTGCCAGTGTAAAATGTAATGGCCCAAGGACTGTCAAATAGTGACCAGTGAGAAAAACAAACTCCTTTGATCTCAAGTCACATCTTAACCTTGAATTATTGAAGAACAAAGCCAACACACAAACAGACTGAACAAAACAAGCCTTCAGGAATACTGAGTTGGCATGCTGTCATACCCTAGCAGCTGTGCCCGGTGAAATGTCACCCAGAGCAACACTGTTTGGATTGGAGGGCTTCTGCCTGCTTGCTGAGCGTATCTTGACAGGACGGGTTTTAATGTCACGTCACTGTCACCCAGTCTCTGTCCCAGTTTAACAGCACAGAAGGTGAGTCTGCAATAACAATGTTCTGCTGCCCATCACTTCAGCTAACCACCCTCTTCCTGTGAATCTTTTCATTTTAGCCCATCCTCTAACCTCACTACTAAGATTTTGGACTGCAGTCACAGAACATTTCACTGACTGATTGCATTGTGTGTTTGTTGGCATGGGATTGAGGCAGGCCTCTGCAGCACTGAAGGGTCATACAGGTAGGTGGTGGCCTGCCTGGGAGCTGAGAACGTCCATGCCACCCTTAACCCTCCTAACCCTGATTCCTATCTGATTAGTCATGCTGGGCATGCAACTGTAAGCTGGTTTTGTGGTATCCTTTTGCTGCCAGACAATGGCAGAGTACAGAAAGTGAAGCAGCAAACTTGGTTTCTTATGTGGACTAAGTCCAGCCAGCCTATTCCACAGAACAGCCATATTCCCAACCTTGGAGTGTTCGGTTCTGTGCCTTTTTTCCCCAGACAGGCCCAGCTGAGTCTGATGATCCCCAACGTCAGGCCACACGTTTCCACTCCATCAGCCTTGTACTGCTGGGCAGTGGGATGGTCTCAGCCATTTACGTGACCCATCATGATATAAAGAGGGTTATCTGTTCAAGGCCAGGTTTGGACTTCCAATACATAGCACTAGGGAATAGGCCAGTAATCCTGTGCTGTATACAAAGTCACCAATGGCTCCTCTATAGGCCCGTGTGTGTGTCTATCCGGAAGTGTGTGTCTGCGGAAGTGTGTGCATGGGGTAAAGCATACAATTGCAGGGGTAACAGTGGTTGAATGTTGAAATGATTTCCCAGTGCCCACATGTACAGGTTGCCTAGCACACAGAGGCTTGTAGTTCAACATCCGCTTGTATCTTGTTGCGTCTGTTACAATCCAGTTGTCATGTCCCTGAGGGCCACACAGACAGTCATCCAGCAATGGATGACTCCCATTAAAAAACCATTGGATTAATCTGGGTTTGATTAATCCGTAAATATGTTGGGTTTACTTTACACCATCCACACAGTTTACATTATGCCTGCAGCCTCTAGTGGTCAGTCTGTAGTTTATTTCCTAAAGTTTCCATCAAAGGCAGAGCATCATCCAACATCAAAGAAGCAGATTGCAGGTTCTCTAGATTCCATCTGAGTGCTGTGTCCAAGAGCCTAGTGAAGTGCAACAGAACTGTGCCTGTTGGCCCTCTCTCTTCCAGGCAGCCCTTGGCCCTCTCTCTTCCAGGCAGCCCTTGGCCCTCTCTCTTCCAGGCAGCCCTTGGCCCTCTCTCTTCCAGGCAGCCCTTGGCCCTCTCTCTTCCAGGCAGCCCTTGGCCCTCTCTCTTCCAGGCAGCCCTTGGCCCTCTCTCTTCCAGGCAGCCCTTGGCCCTCTCTCTTTCAGGCAGCCCTTGGCCCTCTCTCTTCCAGGCAGCCCTTGGCCCTTGGCCCTCTCTCTTCCAGGCAGCCCTTGGCCCTCTCTCTTTCAGGCAGCCCTTGGCCCTCTCTCTTCCAGGCAGCCCTTGGCCCTTGGCCCTCTCTCTTCCAGGCAGCCCTTGGCAGCCCTGGCCCTCTCTTTCAGGCAGCCCTTGGCCCTCTCTCTTTCAGGCAGCCCTTGGTCCTCTCTCTTCCAGGCAGCCCTTGGCCCTCTCTCTTCCAGGCAGCCCTTGGCCCTCTCTCTTCCAGGCAGCCCTTAGCCCTCTCTCTTCCAGGCAGCCCTTGGCCCTCTCTCTTCCAGGCAGCCCTTGGCCCTCTCTCTTTCAGGCAGCCCTTGGCCCTCTCTCTTCCAGGCAGCCCTTGGCCCTCTCTCTTCCAGGCAGCCCTTGGCCCTCTCTCTTCCAGGCAGCCCTTGGCCCTCTCTCTTCCAGGCAGCCCTTGGCCCTCTCTCTTCCAGGCAGCCATTGGCCCTCTCTCTTCCAGGCAGCCCTTGGCCCTCTCTCTTCCAGGCAGCCCTTGGCCCTCTCTCTTCCAGGCAGCCCTTGGCCCTCTCTCTTCCAGGCAGCCCTTGTTCTTTTGACTCATTTGCTCCCTGACAGGTATAAAGAGCCGGCCCCCTCGTTAGGCTAACGAAGGTTACAACAACTGTTGTATTTTGGTAGCACTCTCAGCTGGCTCAGAGGCAAGAGTGAATGGATGGGGGAGGGAACTGAGAGGAAACGGAGCACCAGGTCTTTGTGATAGTCCCAGAACATCATCACTCTGTGTGCAGTCCTTTTCTCACAGACCAAGCCTGACTTAGAAACAGGGTGTTTAGTGTGATGTGTCTGACGAATAGTCCAAGGGGTCACATGATTAGTCAATGGGGTCGTGTATTAGAGGACACCTTTGAGTCGTTCCACTGAGAATAACAAAAACAGTGCGTGGTCAAAGAGTGTGTGTGAGAGTTTGTGTGTGTGTGTGTGTGTGTGTGGTTGGTATGCATGCATGCAAGATGTTGAGTACCTAATACCTCATACAATCACATACCATTTTGAAACACCTCTTTAAAGAATTTCTCAATTTCTCAGAATTTCTGTATCAAAGCAGTAAAAGGGAACTGTGTGTGGGAGTTATATTTTCACTCTTCAAAGGAACCAACCCACCTGATTAACTCTGTCTCATGACACTGCAATGCTGATCGCACAAGGACCTTGTCTGGCTGCCAGCTTTGCTGCCAGCTTTACCGCCAGGCTCGCCTTGCTTAGTCTCCTTCACACATACCCCTTCATTAGGTTCCAGCCTGCCATGGACCACACAGCGGCCCTGCTACCACACACACCAACAGCCTCACTACAACGGCTCCAGCAGCAGGGGATGCCCCAGAGCCATTATGCCCTGTCCACACTCCCACCGCCCAGCTAACTACATAAAACAATACCAGCAGCAAAACTTTGAGCGACAGAACCAGAGTCACGGGGTGAAGCCCCAAGGCAGGGCCAGCAGCAGAGGGTGGCTCCCCAGGAGGGGAGGGCTCTGGCTGGTGTCTGGCCGCCAGCAGGGTCCCCTGCTCTCAGTAATGGGAAACAGCCTCCTGCTAAATGTGGTGGATAAAAGTAAATTGCCTGGGTGCAGCTGTCGACAGGCAGGCTGGATGGGAGGGGACCAGTAGGCCAGAGAGAGCCACCTCCGTCACTTGTCTCTGCTCGCAGTGAGCCTGCTGTGTGCTTACTTTTCTGTGCAGAATCCTCCTGCTCCACAAGTGCCGCTTGGTTGTGCTCCCCTGCCCCCAACCCCTCTCACTCTCGTTCACTTCCTCTCTCTCTTTCTTCAATTCTCCATCTCTGTCCCCCTCTCTTTTTCTTTCTTTACCTCATATCCTGCTTCCTACTCCCACTCTACTCCTCCTCTCCCTCTTTCTTAATCCCCATCTCATTTCTTCTCTGCCTCTGCCAGTCGTCCCCCACCACCTTCTTGCCCCCCCTTGCCAGGCTAATGACCCTGCTGACAACACCGAGGCGGAAGCTGCTTCCGACTGCCGTGGCGCTCCCAGTCTCAGACATCAATCACATCACTGGCTTGCTGGCTCTCCCTGGCAACTGGGACAGACAGAGGGGTAGAGAGAGAGAGAATGAGAGGGAGTGGTGGAGTGTGGACAGGAAGGGGCTGCTCAGCTGTATGTTCAGACTGCTGTCACATTCACATCAGACCATCATCAGGATACACACCCAGATCACACTTAGCCTCTCATCCAGCTCAGGGACAATTTGTCATTATGGATCACAGACAAATATAACAATGTATTTGACTTGGCCTTAGCTCTCCTAAAGGTTGAAATGTAATCTTAGGTATATCCCCCTTTTATTATACATGGTTGTATCATTTAAGAGTGATGGACTGTTCCCTGGTCATTTAGTGTTAATTGGCACTAATTTGAACTAAATAATGTGTTTATTTGTTTGTCATGCAGTAACGCAGTTAACTAATCCATGGGCTGCTTGTTTACCGAGAGGAGGGGCCAAATTAATCACACAGAAAAGCAGGGTGAACTTCCCACAGTGTCTCTATGGTAATCAGCAGGTGTCACTCGCTATGGAGAAGAAGTGAGGGCTTTCTTATAAGCGTGAGAAAGAGGGGCTCCACCACCCCCCTCCCCACTGTTCACCCCCCTTTTTTTTCCTGTAGCGGCAGATACCACATCAGCAGAGAGAGAGGGGAAGGGAGGGTGATGGAGAGAAAAGAGAGGGCTGCAGTGGAGGCTGGGGCAGCCCTTCCCTGTGACCTGTTGATGCTGTTGCCAAAGCCCCGGCAGTGCAGTCCCATCCAGCTGCATGAGAGAAAGAGAGACGCCAACAAAAGAGGAGAGGGACAGCAGGAAGAAAAAAAAGAGGGGGGAGAAAAGAAAGAATGAAGAAACCCAAACTCCTGGGCGGTTTAGCCTGGCATGTGAGAGGCCTGTTGTGAGCCTGGGCAGCCTTATATGGTCATGGGGAGAGGGGCAGCCTGGCAGCGCAGTCTGCCCTGAGTCCCAGAGCTGGGAAGGAGATGGGACGGGGAGCAGTATTGGGGTGGTGGTACAGAGTGGTGACCCTTCCATCAGGGAGCCCCCTCTCCTCTGGAGCACAGAGGCTCATTGAGATGCAGGGCACATGGCGGCAGGTTGTAGCTGCAGGCTACAGGCAGGGCCCAACAGAGAAGGGCCGAAGGGGGCAACCGAGGAAAAACTAACAAAATACACTGCCTCCCCTGCTTTGGAGTTTTAATTCCCTAATCCTCAACCCCCCCCCCTCTCGACAGTCTCACACATACACACTCTCACACATACACTCTATCACACAGTTACCACGGGCTCCCTTCCTCCCTCTCATCCCCAAACTATGAATGAGTGGCCAGGCAGAGACAAAACACCACAGCAGCCCCCTCAGGAAGTCCAATCACTGGGCACTGCGCTGAGAAGGGCTTGTTTTGTCTGACCTCTTCTTCTCCCCTCCCTTAACATTTTATTTTCTGCTCTCATTCCTCTTTCTTTCTCTCTGTGTGTGTGTGTGTGTGTGTGTGTGTGTGTGTGTGTGTGTGTGTGTGTGTGTGTGTGTGTGTGTGTGTGTGTGTGTGTGTGTGTGTGTGTGTGTGTGTGTGTGTGTGTGTGTGTGTGTGTGTGTGTGTGTGTCTGTCTGTATTCTATGTGCCTGTGATTCCAGACAGAGCACAGCGGTTGGCCTCTCCTTTGCAGTGTGATGAATGTTGCATGATGTGCCTGTGATTCCAGACAGACCACAGCGTAGAATGTATGCACACATGACTGTCTCCTTTGCAGTGTGATGAATGTTGCATGATGTGTTTATTAAAGAGCTGTGGCAGCTGGGACCTTAGATTCCTGTCGTTGTCACATGAAGACAGAGAGAACACAACGCTCCTCAGACACACAGGCGAACCTCTGACACACTCTCTTGCATCCTCTCCTTTTTACATTTAATCTTCTTTTTAATGACACAGACTGGCTGGACTCTAAAGCCAAGCTGACTTGCAAGAAAATGGCCTCTGTGTCAAATGGTAGTATTAACATGGATCCGAATTGTTCGCATGCTCGTTCTTTTACAACGGACTGACCTTGAAAACCGTAACTTGGTACAGTCTGACCATTGAGTGAATTATTTTAGTCTGACTGCAGACGGTTCGCCTTTGGTCAATCAAGATGCTCTTATTGCCAGTAGAAGGTTTTTGATGAATAAGCTGGTTTTCATGTGTCTGTTAAGAGCACTATGGAACTATGCTGTCAACTCACAAACCATTCAGACACATACAGCTTATTCAGTAATAGCTCCAGTTCTGAAGAAAATGACATGGTAGCAAACAGTATTTGGACAATTGGCCCTCTGCAGCTGTAAGTCATTGAGTGTGTGTGTATGCATATGCGAGAGCATTTGTGCATGCGTGTGTGTGGGGGGGGCATGGCACTGGTACAATTTGGCTGTCCACACATAAGCCATGCAGCAGTTGGCAAATAAAGATGAATTCTCTTTTGTTTGGCAGAGGCTCACTGTTCATTATTTTCTACTTTGCCCAGTGCGCATCCCAGACCTCAGCAGCTGTTTGACATGTAAAGACACTCTACCAGCCCCTGACAGCTCCTCGCATGGCCCTCGTCTACACACACACACACAGTCAAAATTGTAGTTGAATTTGCCTATCCCAAAGACTGTTCTGTTCTTGATCTTATCTGCTATGTGGTCACGCTGTCAGGTTGTTTCCGGTTTTCTACAATTAAAATGTTCTAGTGAGATGAAAAGGGCCAGTTTACTGCAGCTGAAAGACTTTGAAGATGGATGGATGGATAGAGTTGATAGCAGGGGACTTCTGTGTCTCAAGTCCCTTCTGCTCTTAGTCAGCATGTTGTCTTCTCTCTCAATCTGTATTCTGCAATTTGCCCATTTGGTCCAATCTGTCAAAATATACTGTATCAAAAAAGCCTATAAATATTTAGTGAGTCATTTTAAATTGTCTTCGAATGAGTCTTTTGGCATCTCCTGCTGTTGTCTGTACACCCTCTGCTTCCTATTCCCAAGCCCCCAGTTCCCAGTTGTGGAGTATCATGGTAGGATGTCATCATAACATCAGAAGCAGAGTGAGAAAAGTACAGTACAGTAATGGGCTGGGCTGGGTTTCTAGTTTCAAGTCTAGTCAGTGAGAAAGACAAAGGTCAGATGAGAATAGAAAGACAAAGTGTTAGTAAATAGAAAGACATCTGGGTCATGACTGTGGTTTTGTAACGAAGAGATGGACTGCAGATGTAGCTGACAGAAATGATAAGACAGATAGACGTTTCTTCAGTTACATGACTCTCCATGCCCCAGCCAGGATGACGTTTGCCTGGTCAGGATATCCTCTCCAGCCAGACCAAAAACGATGTTCTCAGTCATTTAGCTGATGACATGCGTACTGCCAATTTCTCCACAGCCATTGTTTTCACCACACCCACATTTTGGGAAATGTGTAACGTTATGCTTTATTTGGAAGAGCAAAAGAAGCACAAAGACAATTATGTTCTGATAATTGCACCAATGTCAGTCCTGCTGTGGTCAGAGCATGCTGTGGTCAGAGCATGCTGTGGTCAGTCTGTGGTCCATGCTGTGGTCAGGGCATGCTGTGGTCAGAGCATGCTGTGGCATGCTGTGGTCAGAGCATGCTGTGGAGTCTTTAGGGTGGGATTAAGTGGAGGGGTATGGGGGGGGGTATAGGGGGGTAGAGATGTGCCCTAGGTGTCACATTCCACCATGATGAGCTTGTTCAGTTCACTGAACTCTACTCGCTGGTCTTTACAAGCTGGGATCTCTGAGAGGAAAGGAAACACTATTAAAAGTGTCCTTTACCAATGACATTTGCATCACAGTGCATGGTGACCATTAAGTGATTGTCCCCATGGCTTTGTTGCTGTGTAGTGACACTGTGAAAGGCTAGCGACCCATGTGACTCAGAGCAGGGAGAGCTGTGACCACACTGGTCTGAAAAGTAGACCGTTTGTTAATGCAATATTCACTTAGAAATTGCGTAACGGGTTTGATTGGTTCTCTCAACCCCCCAAAAAAATCTTCATGGGTTGAGAGCTTTTGTTGTTGGATTTGAAAATGGAATGGGGCGGTGCCAGGGGGCTGTATGTGGGTGTTTTGAGGAGAGCCAACCAGTAAAAGCACAGCCTCCTTCATTATCGACGCATTGTGCCGACAACAACAAAGAGCCGTTCCAGACTCTGAAGTCAGGAGAACTTTGAGAGTTAGGTGTTAGCTAGACTAATGAAAGGGTACTGTGCGTATTCATTGTCACCCCATTGAGAGCCATGTGACAGAGCCCGCCTCTGCGTGGAGGAATGTCTCTGCAGTGCATGCCACGCACGGTGGCATCATCACAAGGCACGGTGGACGCCAACTCTTGCCAGCCTGGGTGGGCTTCGTGCGTCAGAGGGGCTTGCAGGCCAAATCAAATCAAATGTTATTTATCACATGCGCCGAATACAACAGATGTAGACCTTACCGTGAAATGCTTACTTCAAGCCCTTAACCAACAATGCAGTTTTAAGAAAACAAAGTTAAGAAAATATTTACATTAATAAACTAAAGTAAAAAAATGTAATTGAAAAAAAGTAACAAGGAAATGACATAACAATAACGAGGCTATATACAGCAGGTATATATGATCGATGCCCTATCCAGGCCCTCTGTGCTCGAGGACGGCAAGACCTTGCTGGCGTCAGATATTCTTTCACACATACACACTGTAAAGTGTGCGTTCACACACGCCAGTGCATATAAACAAACATCTGTCTTTGCTTGTCAGTGTCTGTGTTGGGACCATGGTCTTGATGCCAGCTTGTGGCCACAACACAATTAACGTAAACAATCAGCCTTTCAGCGTCACTGTTGGAAGCACCAAACATGCACTTGATCTATTTCCTGAATCTCTTTGTATTCTTCCCTAAAGAGGTGAGCGGAGCGCTGCCAGTGTGTAGGCTAACCTATTTCCCAATTTTTGGGGGCTCCAGAGTGGTGCAGCGGTCTACGCAGTGCTAGAGGCATCACTACAGACCCTGGTTTGATTCCAGGCTGTATCACAACCGGCCTTGATTGGGATTCCCTTAGGGCGGCGCACAATTGGCCCAGCGTCGTCCGGGTTAGGGTTTGGCCGGGGTAGGCCGTTATTGTAAATAAGAATTTGTTCTTAACTGACTTGCCTAGACAAATCAAATTTAACAAAAAAACTCCCTCTGATGTCACTGTGCTTGTATGATGCATGGCTGGAGGTAGGGAGCTTATTATGCTGCCTTTGCATTGTGCACATACTGTCCCCAGCCTGCCCTGCCAGGGGCTCTGAGCCTAGGGTGGGGGAAATGGATCAGCCAAGACCTGACCACAGACTGACAATCTATCTAGAGCAGAATTCAGTCAGTCGTGTGAAGCTGCTGTTGACCCGTAGTTGTAAATTACATTGATGTTGATTCTCTGGGGACCTGTGTGTGTGTGTGTGCGTGCGTGTGTGTATGTGTGCGGGACCTGTGTGTGTGTCCGTGTGTGTGTGTGCATGTGTTTGTGTGTGCGTGCGTGTGTGTGCGTGCGTGCATGTGTGTGTCCGTGTGTGTGTGTGTGTGTGTGTGTGTGTGTGTGTGTGTCTGTGTGTGTGTGTGTGCGTGTGTTTGTGTGTGTGTGCGTGTGTGTGTGTGCGTGTGTTTGTGTGTGTCCGTGTGTGTGTTTGTGTGTGCGTGCATGGATTAGTGCTGTGAATGTTGATTCATGAGCCATGTAGTGTAAAATAGACAAATGACTCATCACTGTAATTGCAGCATATTGAACAGACATGGGGAAATCCACAGAGCTTTCCTCTTTATCACACTGTTTTTTTTCAATGAGGACGGTGCGTGCTCGGCTTTGTAGGCAAGCAGTAAGCATTGCAATCTGAAGTCTGACAAAGTCTAACTAATTTCTAAATGAGCTGTGTTTGGTGTAAAAATACTTAGCCAGCAGAATGGAGATGAAAAATGTCCTCCCGTGCCGTTCTGAAAAATGACAACAGCCATAGTAACATATTGGGCATCTGCTGCAGACTGACATCTAAAGTATACAGTGCTCTGAGACATGTTTTCTCTAGTGCTGGGATGTGTGCTGCCACCTCAATTGTTGCAGTAAATCAGGTGCTTTACACTGTGTGTGTGTGTGTGTGTGTGTGTGTGTGTGTGTGTGTGTGTGTGTGTGTGTGTGTGTGTGTGTGTGTGTGTGTGTGTGTGTGTGTGTGTGTGTGTGTGTGTGTGTGTGTGTGTGTGTGTGTGTGTGTGTGTGTGTGTGTGTGTGTGTGTGTTCCTGCTGTAATGGTTGCACCCTGTGGTGTTTGAATGATGTAGGCCCTCTCAGGTGGGATTCCACTAGTCAGACAGTTGAACCATCACATTGAGGTGAGACATCCTAGAATTTGGAATACAGTCCACTTAGTGATTGTCTACATAGCCTCTTCTCACTAAGAGGAGTTTATATGAGGTGTGTTAAGTTGACTAGAGGTAAATTAGGTTCTGGTATCGAGGGATTCTGGTCAGTCTGCCTCGTCACAGACCGGTCTGGGATCAGTTTCCTCAGACTGGAGCCAGTGGTGTGCCAGGCGAGGCTTGGGGAGAGGAGGAACAGGGTCTAGCATTAACTGATCTCCACTTTCCCCAGACTTCTGTGTCGGAGGAAATGGGGCAATTAAGGACAGCTTGCTCAGACACTGCATGGGGTTAATACCCGGCTCTCGTAATTAAAAATAAATGACATTTTTCCTGTATAAATATTCAATCCCTTCTCCGATCTGTGCTGCTGACTGTTTTTGTGGCGTAAGCTGTTTTTGCACATTTCAGGAACATTTGGCACAATGTTTCCTGAACCGTCCGTGGAATAAATAGAGTTTCGTTGCCTCTGAGAGATTCATCTGTGGGTGTCTTGTGTTGGAGGAGATAGGCAAGGATGGAGACATGGATTCCTGTATAACCTCTGTATGGGAACGAAGGGGCAGAGGCAAGGGTCCTGAGTCCAGCTAAAACAGCTATTTGTCCTGGCTTTGACCTACTATAGCTGAAAGTGGGTGACAACATGGTCATTTAGGGAATGTTGGTGAACAACTTAGCAATTCAATCACTGGGTCAGAACCGCTGTGAATAAGGATGTTGCCTTGAAGATAATAGCTTTGTGTATCATAAATCATCGAACCGCATAGCTTAATTTTCATAGACCGATCAACAATTTAAAGAATGTAACCTTTTGAAACCAGCGCATTATAGCAACCAATTATCCTCATCCCTTTCTCCATCTCTCTTTGCAGGAGAATACATTAAGACCTGGAGGCCCAGGTATTTTCTACTCAAGAGTGATGGTACATTCATTGGCTACAAGGAACGACCACAAGATGTTGACGCTTTCGAAACCCCCTTAAATAACTTCTCAGTAGCACGTGAGTATCTACTCTTTCAAGAACCTTCTATCTACATTACTTCACCCATTAAGATTATACGGCACTTTATATTGCATAATCACCAATAGAAAATATTTTTGTTCAGTAGCTCCTATGACAATGTCTTGCCTTAATGGTACACTTCAAAGCCACAAAGTTGTGGTTAGAAACATCAGAATAGACTGGTGGTACATTAGCAATATGCCAGTATTCTACCTGGCTGTGTGTAAATTCCAGTTTTGTCTATGGGAATACTCCCTACATGACAGGAAGTTGTTGGGACAAGCTCGGCAGATGATTGAACAGAGTAATTAGAGAACATACTGTTTGTTAAACAAAATGTTTCCTGACATTCTTGAGTTATAGTGGTTATTAACCATCTCATTTCAATGATTTATCTGTGGGCTGCTCTGTCTCCATCAGCAGTACAGAGAGGGTGGCACAGTTTGTCACTGAGCAGACCTGCAGTAGACCCACAGACAGAGGGGCCATGTGATGCTGCTGATAGGGCTGATGAGGTGGTGGGGCTGGGTTACACAGCCACACTGACAGGGCCCTGCTGGAGCTCAGTGGTGGTCCAGCCCCATATCTTCCATCTAACAGACTTCCTGACAAATATTTCCATGTTTTTTTTTGGCATACGCAGTTTGTTGACTGTGTGAAAGAGCTGCACTGGGAAACTAACTGGCTGCTCTCTAAAAATTGTAACTTAGTTTCAAGCCAATTGAAAAATTGAAATTCCTTTTATTCATGTGAATGTCATAACTTGGACACATTTTCTGGAATTGACTGAAACGATTGCCCAGATCACTGCTCACAGTCCCATGTATTGACTGAATCCTGAGGTAAAAATACACTATATTTCCAAAAGTATGTGGACACCCCTTGAAATGAGTGGATTCGGCTATTGTGCCAACTGTAAAGTTTGAGGGAGGAGGAATAATTGTCTGGGGCTGTTTTTCATGGGTCGGGCTAGGCCCCTTAGTTCCAGTGTAGTGAAATCTTAACACTACAGCATACAATGACATTCAAGATGATTCTGTTCTTCCAACTTTGTAGCAACAGTTTGGGGAAGCCCCTTTTCCTGTTTCAGTATGACAATGCCTTCGTGCACAAAGCGAGGTCCATACAGAAATTATGTATTGAGATCGGTGTGGAAGAACTTGACTGGCCTGCACAGAGCCCTGACCTCAACCCCATCGAACACCTTTGGGATGAATTGGAACACCGACTGCAAGCCAGGCCTAATCGCCCAACATCATTGCCCGACCTCACTAATGCTCTTGTGGCTGAATGGAAGCAAGTCCACTCAGCAATGTTCCAAAATCTAGTGGAATGCCTTCCCAGAAGAGTGGAGGCTGTTATAGCAGCAAAGGGGGAAAAACTACATATGAATGCCTATGATTTTGAAATGAGGTGTTTGACGAGCAGGTGTCCACATACTTTTGGTAATGTGTATTTAGTATGAAGGAAAAGCTATGATCAGGGTTTCCTCCTCCATCCTTCCCCCATAGTGCAGCTGTTCAGTTCCCTATGTACGGCTGCATGGTGGCTGTCCCAGCCGTGTCTGTTACGGTGGCGATAAAGATAAATGGCTGTAACTGCGGGTCTCTGTCTCCTCTCCGCCTGGCCCCTCTCTCCCGGGATGTGGCCAGAGTGCCAGCTGATGAAGACGGAGAGGCCCAAGCCCAACACATTCATCATCCGCTGCCTGCAGTGGACCACTGTCATCGAGCGCACCTTCCACGTGGAGACCCCCGAGGAGAGGCAAGCTCAGCCACAACCCCTCCCTTACACATACACACAGTCAAATACACACACACCACAAGCATGTGCATTCACATTGTACACAGTACACTGGTTGTTGGCTGACCCTACAGTCTAAATTGCCTTCCTGTTGATAAGATGACAATTACATGATTGGGCTGAATTAAATCATGTTAAATGAGGTGTTGTAATCTCCCTCTCCTTCCTCTCTCAGGGAGGAATGGACGAAAGCCATTCAGGCTGTAGCAGATGGCCTACAGAAACAGGAAGAGGAGCTGATGGACTCCTCCCCAGACCCAATGGACATGGAGATGTACCTGACCAAACCCAGACTCAAAGTGGTGGGTCCCCGCCCTCCTCACCCTGCCTCACCCCAACCATGCCCCTTCCTGCCTCACCCCAAACTTCACCCTGCCCCTTCCTGCCTCACCCCAAACCTCACACTACCCCTTCCTGCCTTACCCCAACCCTCACTGGCCCATCCTGCCTCTCCTCAACCCTCACCGGCACTTCCTGCCTCACCCCAACCCTCACCAGCCCTTCCTGCCTCACCCCAACCCTCACCAGCCCTTCCTGCCTCACCCCAACCCTCACCAGCCCGTCCTGCCTCACCCCAACCCTCACCGGCACTTCCTGCCTCACCCCAACCCTCACCTGCCCTTCCTACCTCACCCCAACCCTCACTGGCCCGTCCTGCCTCTCCCCAACCCTCACCGGCCCTTCCTGCCTCTCCCCAACCCTCACCAGCCCTTCCTGCCTCACCCCAACCCTCACCAGCCCGTCCTGCCTCACCCCAACCCTCACCGGCCCTTCCTGCCTCTCCCCAACCCTCACCGGCCCTTCCTGCCTCTCCCCAACCCTCACCGGCCCTTCCTGCCTCTCCCCAACCCTCACCAGCCCTTCCTGCCTCACCCCAACCCTCACCAGCCCGTCCTGCCTCACCCCAACCCTCACCGGCCCTTCCTGCCTCTCCCCAACCCTCACCGGCCCTTCCTGCCTCTCCCCAACCCTCACCGGCCCTTCCTGCCTCTCCCCAACCCTCACCGGCCCTTCCTGCCTCTCCCCAACCCTCACCGGCCCTTCCTGCCTCTCCCCAACCCTCACCAGCCCTTCCTGCCTCTCCCCAACCCTCACCGGCCCTTCCTGCCTCTCCCCAACCCTCACCAGCCCTTCCTGCCTCTCCCCAACCCTCACCAGCCCTTCCTGCTTCACCCCGGCGCCCGGACACTTTCCGAAAAAATAAAATCCAAATTATATTTTTGTCACATGCGCCGAATACAACTGGTGTAGACGTTACTGTGAAATGCTTGCTTACAAGCCATTCCCAACAATATAGTAACACAATTAAATACACAAGAATGGAGCTATATTTATCATTTTATTGAACAAGGCAAGTCGGTTAAGAACACATTCTTATTTACAAATACAGCCCAGGAACAGTGGGTTAACTGCCTCGTCAGCTTGGGGATTTGATCTAGCAACCTTTTGGTTACTGGCCCAACGCTCTAACCACTAGGATACCTGCACGCCCCATATACAGGGAGTAACAGTACCAGATCTATGTGGAGCTACAGTTGAAGTCGGAAGTTTACATACACTTAGGTTGGAGTCATTAAAACTCGTTTTTCAACCACTCCACAACTTTTCTTGTTAACAAACTATAGTTTTGGCAAGTCAGTTAGGACATCTACTTTGTGCATGACACAAGTCATTTTTCCAACAATTATTTACAAACAGATTATTTCACTTTTTAATTCATTGTATCACAATTCCAGTGGGTCAGAATTTTAGATACACTAAGTTGACTGTGCCTTTAAACAGCTTGGACAATTCCAGAAAATGATGTCATGGCTTTAGAAGCATCTGATAGGCTAATTGACATCATTTGAGTCAATTGGAGGTGTACCTGCGGATGTATTTCAAGGCATACCTTCAAACTCAGTGCCTCTTTGCTTGACATCATGGGAAAGTCAAAAGAAATCAGCCAAGACCTCGGAAAAAAAGTATGCAAGTATAAACACCTTGGGACCAGGCAGCCGTCATACCGCTCAGGAAGGAGACACGTTCTGTCTCCTAAAGATGAACGTACTTTGGTGCGAAAAGTGCAAATCAATCCCAGAACAACTATAAAGGACCTTGTGAAGATGCTGGAGGAAACAGATACAAATGTATCTATATCCACTGTAAAACAAGTCCTATATCGACATAACCTGAAAGGCCACTCAGCAAGGAAGAAGCCACTGCTCCAAAGCCGCCATAAAAAAAAAAAGACTACGGTTTGTAGCTGCACATAGGGACATGGATCGTACTTTTTGGAGAAATGTCCTCTGGTCTGATGAAACAGATATAGAACTGTTTGGCCATAATGATCATCGTTATGTTTGGAGGAAAAAGGGAGAGGCTTGCAAGCCGAAGAACACCATCCCAACCGTGAAGCACGGGGGTGGCAGCATCATGTCCCCACAACATGATGCTGCCACCCCTGTGCTTCACGGTTGGGATGGTGTTCTTCAGCTTGCAAGCATCCCCCTTTTTCTGCTTTGCTGCAGGAGGGAGTTGTGCACTTCACAAAATAGATGGCATCATGAGGGAGAAATTATGTGGATATATATATTTATATATTTTGTGGGCGAAACTGAAAAAGTGCGTGAGAGCAAGTAGGCCTACAAACCTGACTGAGTTACACAAGCTCTGTCAAGAGGAATGGGCTAAATTCACCCAACTTATTGTGGGAAGCTTGTGGAAGGCTACCCGAAACGTTTGACCCAAGTTAAACAATTTAAAGGCAATGCTACCAAATACTAATTGAGTGTATGTAAACTTCTGACCCACTGGGAATGTGATGAAAGAAATAAAAGCTGAAATAAATAATTCTCTCTACTATTATTCTGACATTTCACATTCTTAAAATAAAGTGATGATCCTAACTGACTGAAGACAGGGAATTTTTACTAGGATTAAATGTCAGGAATTGTGAAAAACTGAGTTTAAATGTATTTGGCTAAGGTGTATGTAAACTTCTGACTTCAACTGTACTGTATATACAGGGAGTACCAGTACCAGATCTATGTGGATCTATATTCAGGGAGTACCTGTAGCTGATCAATGTGGAGCTACACGACCGGTCAAATGTTCAAGTTTAAAAAAAAAATCTTACCATTTTCTACATTGTAGAATAATAGTGAATACATCAAAACTATGAAATGACACATATGGAATCATGTAGTAACCAAAAAAGTGTTAAACAAATCCAAATATATACAGCTTGGACGCTCTTGGCATTCTCTCAATCAGCTTCACCTGGAATACTTTTCCAACAGTCTTGAAGGAGTTCCCACATATGCTGAGCACTTTTTGACTCCCTTTCCTTCACTCTTTAGTCCGACTCATCCTAAACCATCTCAAATTGGTTGAGGTCAGGGGATTTTGGAGGCAGGTCATCTGATGCAGCACTCTCACTCTCCTTCTTGGTTAAATAGCCCTTACACAGCCTGGAGATGTGTTGGGTCATTGTTCTGTTGAAAAACAAGTGATAGTCCCACTAAGCCCAAACCAGATGGGATAGTGTATCGCTGCAGAATGCTCTGGTAGCCATGCTGGTTAAGTGTGCCTTGAATTCTAAATAAATCACAGACAGTGTCACCAGCAAAGCACCCCCAAACCATAACACCTCTTCCTCCATGTTATTTCATAGTTTTGATGTCATCACTATTATTCTATAATGTAGAAAATTGTAAAAAAATGTATAAAAACACTTGAATGCGTAGGTATTCTAATACTTTTGACCAGTAGTGTATATACAGGGAGTTCCAGGACCAGGTCAATGTGGAGCTATATACAGGGGTACCAGAACCAGGTCAATGTGGAGCTATATACAGGGAGTACCAGGACCAGGTCAATGTGGAGCTATATACAGGGAGTACCAGAACCAGGTCAATGTGGAGCTATATACAGGGAGTTCCAGAACCAGGTCAATGTGGAGCTATATACAGGGGGTACCAGAACCAGGTCAATGTGGAGCTATATACAGGGAGTTCCAGAACCAGGTCAATGTGGAGCTATATACAGGGGGTACCAGAACCAGGTCAATGTGGAGCTATATACAGGGAGTTCCAGGACCAGGTCAATGTGGAGCTATATACAGGGAGTTCCAGGACCAGGTCAATGTGGAGCTATATACAGGGAGTTCCAGGACCAGGTCAATGTGGAGCTATATACAGGGAGTTCCAGGACCAGGTCAATGTGGAGCTATATACAGGGAGTACCAGAACCAGGTCAATGTGGAGCTATATACAGGGAGTTCCAGGACCAGGTCAATGTGGAGCTATATACAGGGAGTTCCAGGACCAGGTCAATGTGGAGCTATATACAGGGAGTTCCAGAACCAGGTCAATGTGGAGCTATATACAGGGGGTACCAGTACCAGATCAATGTGGAGCTATATACAGGGAGTTCCAGAACCAGGTCAATGTGGAGCTATATACAGGGAGTTCCAGGACCAGGTCAATGTGGAGCTATATACAGGGGGTACCAGTACCAGATCGATGTGGAGCTATATACAGGGAGTTCCAGAACCAGGTCAATGTGGAGCTATATACAGGGAGTTCCAGGACCAGGTCAATGTGGAGCTATATACAGGGAGTTCCAGAACCAGGTCAATGTGGAGCTATATACAGGCAGTTCCAGGACCAGGTCAATGTGGAGCTATATACAGGGAGTTCCAGGACCAGGTCAATGTGGAGCTATATACAGGCAGTTCCAGGACCAGGTCAATGTGGATGTCACGGGATACTAGGAGTGGTGGGTTGGAATCAGGCGCAGAGAGCGGGGTTCAGTAAATCGTGATTTATTCTCCGGCCAAAAAAACGGTCATGCCAACATACAGGGCGCATAAAACAGACCAGCCCAAAACCAGGACCAAACAGTCCGGAGAACACAAACATGAAAACCACAGTCCAACAGAGTAAAAAAAAACAATCCCGCACAAAACAAGGGCGGGTCAAACTACTACATATAGGGAAGCTAATTTAACTAAAATACACACAGGTGAAACTAATAAGACAAAACCAACAGACAAACGAAAAAGGGATCGGTAGCGGCTAGTAGGACGGTGACGACGACCGCCGAGCACCGCCCGAACAGGCAGGGGAGTCGGAAGTCGTGACAGTGGAGCTATATACAGGGAGTTCCAGTACCAGATCAATGTGGAGCTATATACAGGGAGTTCCAGATCAATGTGGAGGGAGTTCCAGACCAGGTCAATGTGGAGCTATATACAGGGAGTTCCAGGACCAGGTCAATGTGGAGCTATATACAGGGAGTTCCAGGACCAGGTCAATGTGGAGCTATATACAGGGAGTTCCAGGACCAGGTCAATGTGGAGCTATATACAGGGAGTTCCAGGACCAGGTCAATGTGGAGCTATATACAGGGAGTTCCAGTACCAGATCAATGTGGAGCTATATACAGGGAGTTCCAGTACCAGATCAATGTGGAGCTACATACAGGGAGTTCCAGGACCAGGTCAATGTGGAGCTATATACAGGGAGTTCCAGGACCAGGTCAATGTGGAGCTGTATACAGGGAGTTCCAGGACCAGGTCAATGTGGAGCTATATACAGGGAGTTCCAGTACCAGATCAATGTGGAGCTATATACAGGGAGTTCCAGTACCAGATCAATGTGGAGCTACATACAGGGAGTTCCAGTACCAGATCAATGTGGAGCTATATACAGGGAGTTCCAGATCAATGTGGAGCTATATACAGGGAGTTCCAGGACCAGGTCAATGTGGAGCTATATACAGGGAGTTCCAGGACCAGGTCAATGTGGAGCTATATACAGGGAGTTCCAGGACCAGGTCAATGTGGAGCTATATACAGGGAGTTCCAGGACCAGGTCAATGTGGAGCTATATACAGGGAGTTCCAGGACCAGGTCAATGTGGAGCTATATACAGGGAGTTCCAGGACCAGGTCAATGTGGAGCTATATACAGGGAGTTCCAGTACCAGATCAATGTGGAGCTATATACAGGGAGTTCCAGTACCAGATCAATGTGGAGCTACATACAGGGAGTTCCAGGACCAGGTCAATGTGGAGCTATATACAGGGAGTTCCAGGACCAGGTCAATGTGGAGCTGTATACAGGGAGTTCCAGGACCAGGTCAATGTGGAGCTATATACAGGGAGTTCCAGTACCAGATCAATGTGGAGCTATATACAGGGAGTTCCAGTACCAGATCAATGTGGAGCTACATACAGGGAGTTCCAGTACCAGATCAATGTGGAGCTATATACAGGGAGTTCCAGATCAATGTGGAGCTATATACAGGGAGTTCCAGGACCAGGTCAATGTGGAGCTATATACAGGGAGTTCCAGGACCAGGTCAACACATGTGGAGCTATATACAGGGAGTTCCAGGACCAGGTCAATGTGGAGCTATATACAGGGAGTTCCAGTACCAGATCAATGTGGAGCTATATACAGGGAGTTCCAGTACCAGATCAATGTGGAGCTACATACAGGGAGTTCCAGGACCAGGTCAATGTGGAGCTATATACAGGGAGTTCCAGGACCAGGTCAATGTGGAGCTGTATACAGGGAGTTCCAGGACCAGGTCAATGTGGAGAAGGGAGTTCCAGTACCAGATCAATGTGGAGCTATATACAGGGAGTTCCAGTACCAGATCAATGTGGAGCTACATACAGGGAGTTCCAGTACCAGATCAATGTGGAGCTATATACAGGGAGTTCCAGGACCAGATCAATGTGGAGCTATATACAGGGAGTTCCAGGACCAGGTCAATGTGGAGCTATATACAGGGAGTTCCAGGACCAGGTCAATGTGGAGCTATATACAGGGAGTTCCAGGACCAGGTCAATGTGGAGCTATATACAGGAGTTCCAGGTTCCAGGACCAGAGTCAGGTCAATGTGGAGCTATATACAGGGAGTTCCAGGACCAGGTCAATGTGGAGCTATATACAGGGAGTTCCAGGACCAGGTCAATGTGGAGCTATATACAGGGAGTTCCAGGACCAGGTCAATGTGGAGCTGTACAGGGGGAGTTCCAGGACCAGGTCAATGTGGAGCTATATACAGGGAGTTCCAGACCTCAATGTGGAGCTATATACAGGGAGTTCCAGGACCAGGTCAATGTGGAGCTATATACAGGGAGTTCCAGGACCAGGTCAATGTGGAGCTATATACAGGGAGTTCCAGGACCAGGTGGAGCAATACAGGGAGTTCCAGGACCAGCAATGTGGAGCTATACAGGGAGTTCCAGGACCAGGTCAATGTGGAGCTACATACAGGGAGTTCCAGGACCAGGTCAATGTGGAGCTATATACAGGGAGTTCCAGGACCAGGTCAATGTGGAGCTATATACAGGGAGTTCCAGGACCAGGTCAATGTGGAGCTATATACAGGGAGTTCCAGGACCAGGTCAATGTGGAGCTATATACAGGGAGTTCCAGGACCAGGTCAATGTGGAGCTATATACAGGGAGTTCCAGGACCAGGTCAATGTGGAGCTATATACAGGGAGTTCCAGGACCAGGTCAATGTGGAGCTGTATACAGGGAGTTCCAGGACCAGGTCAATGTGGAGCTATATACAGGGAGTTCCAGGACCAGGTCAATGTGGAGCTATATACAGGGAGTTCCAGGACCAGGTCAATGTGGAGCTATATACAGGGAGTTCCAGGACCAGTCAATGTGGAGCTAATACAGGGAGTTCCAGGACCAGGTCAATGTGGAGCTGTATATACAGGGAGTTCCAGGACCAGGTCAATGTGGAGCTATATAGGTCAGGGAGTTCCAGGACCAGGTCAATGTGGAGCTATATACAGGGAGTTCCAGGACCAGGTCTGGAGCTATATACAGGGAGTTCCAGGACCAGGTCAATGTGGAGCTATATACAGGGAGTTCAGGACCAGGTCAGGAGCCAGGGGTTCAATGTGGAGCTATATACAGGGAGTTCCAGGACCAGGTCAATGTGGAGCTATACAGGGAGTTCCAGGACCAGGTCATGTGGGGAGTTCCAGGACCAGGTCAATGTGGAGCTATATACAGGGAGTTCCAGGACCAGGTCAATGTGGAGCTATATACAGGGAGTTCCAGGACCAGGTCAATGTGGAGCTATATACAGGGAGTTCCAGGACCAGGTCAATGGGCAGAGGTACTAGGTATTAGAGTCAGTGATCGAGTCAGTGCAGATAGTTCAGGTACCATTACCTGACTATTTAGCAGTCTGGCTATTTAGCAGTCTTATGGCTTTGGGGTAGAAGCTGTCTAGGAGCCTATTAGTCCAAGAGCCGATGCTCCGGTACCAACATCAGCCATGGGAGGCTTAGCACCAGATGGCGTGTCCACTCTGTTTCATCACCACACATCTGTGCTCTTAAGTCATGACACAAAGGTCTAAGGGCACCGGAGTGCATGTCTCCTACACAACCGTTTTCAACATTCTCACCAGCCCTGAGGGTCAGAGGTTAAACAAGTCACTGCAGCATATAGTCCCACCATTAGAAGAGTGGAAGTTGCAGAGTGGATGAAATGGTACCTTAAATGCTTCTGTGTTGTTGTCAGTGGGATTATATGTCTTGACTAGTTAGAGCATGAATTTGTTATAGCCGCTGTTTGTAACCCGATGCTGCTTTTTCCCCACTTGCTCATAGACTATGGACGACTTTGAATACCTCAAACTCCTCGGAAAAGGTACTTTTGGCAAAGTGATCCTGGTGAAGGAGAAGGCCACAGGACGCTACTATGCCATGAAAATCCTGAAGAAGGAAGTGATCGTAGCGAAAGTGAGTAGAGGCCACTAACCGTTAGGAGAAACATGAGAAAACAAAAGAGGGAGAGACAGCATGGGGGCGGTGAGGGGCGATCATGGATACCTAAACGGCAGCCATTGTGGGAGTTGCACAAACACTCTTTGTGATCTCTTTCAGGATGAAGTGGCACACACACTCACAGAAAACCGAGTGCTCCAGAATTCCAAGCATCCGTTCTTGACAGTGAGAGACCCCGCCATCCACTCCATCTACATAACCCAAACTCTTCTCTGGCCACAAAGACTGAGGAGCCACTCCACTTCAGCCTGAGAGCTTCCATTCAGGGGAGATGCTGAATCTGTGTTGGGAGAGTTTGAGCAATGTTTGCAAAGATGGCAATAGACTTGGCTAGACACTAGACATCTCATTGTTAGTTAACCACCTTTCTCAAAGTCTGTGATGGCTCACAATGCGCAACTCTTCCACATTTAGTGGCTGGAGTAACACATGCATCTTCTGTCCATCCCACTGTGGTGAATGGGGCTAGCAGTTGTCATTCAACAGTTATATCCCAAAGGCAGATATCACTTCAACAAAGACTTTGGTTTCTTATGGAGAACTTGCAATGGCGGGCTTAATTTTTTGATTCATTGCAGTTGTTTAAGTTATTGGTGTATATCCCCAGGGTCCCATCTGGCTCAGTTGGTAGAGAGAGCATAGCGCTTGCAACGCCAGGGTTGTGGGTTCGATTCCCATGGGGCACCAGTACGAAAGAAGGAAGAAAACGTGTGAACTTGCAACTGTAAGTTGCTCTGGATAAGAGCGTCTGCTAAATGACTCAAATATAAATATATATCCCCAGGGCCTGAAATACTCCTTCCAGACCCATGATCGGTTGTGTTTCGTAATGGAGTATGCGAACGGCGGAGAGGTGAGCTTTTTAAACTGTCAATAACACCTGACACACAAGATCCAATTTAGCTAGTAGTAGCCAATAACGCCTCCCACCCCTCCTTCTGTGTACGCTAACCTTGTTCCCTCTGTCTCTCCTCTCCCCTCTCTTATCTTCCTCCCTCCACTAGCTGTTCTTCCACCTCTCCCGAGACCGGGTGTTCTCGGAGGAGCGGTCTCGGTTCTACGGGGCGGAGATAGTGTCAGCGCTGGACTACCTGCATGCTGAGAGGAACGTGGTCTACAGAGACCTGAAGGTAAGGCGGAGGAGCACAGTCTGCGGACCGGGATATAAATAGTGTCCACAGCAGTAGCAGGCCTACCCCGATTCAGTCCTCACTGCAGCTGGAGACCTAGACCGCCCCTTTCTACAGCCGGAATATACTAACCACCATCTCCTTCCGGGCAGATGTTCAATTCCTTTATTTATCTTTGTGTTACCATTAATGTAAATAAGCAGTGATGAAAAATGTGTATTTTAGTATTGACAGTCATATTTTACCCCCGTCATCATATTTTACCCCAGCTGTAAATTGTTTGTACCAGAAGGAAGAGACTAGTACAGAAACTCAGTGATCTGTATTCATAGCATAAGAGCAGAGGTAGCAGAGGCATGATATGACTGGTTTTAAAGGGGGGGGGGGGCATCTGTAGCCCTGTTTCTTCCAGCTGATGAAACTATACCAGCCAGGTCAGCATAGCCTCCACCCTCCTCGTTCCCCCCTCCCTCTGCTCTCCCCATGGGTTAATGAGGCAGGCTCCCAGCCTGCTAAGGTTCTCCTGAAAATGCCAGGGTAGCAGTTTTGGAGGATGTGCTGACTCTGGCCTGCCTGCCTGGTGCTGCTGGCCACGTGTGGGCTACAGTTGCCAGGTGACTTTTACTCAGAGGACACACTGATATTAAAAGGACATGCATCGCTAGCTCATGCCTCTCAGAGCTGAAGCCAAATCAGCTGTGCCTCAATCACACACTCACACAGTCACTCCCCCTCCTCCTGTTGCTGATACGTCCTGTCTCATTCTGTCTCCTTGTCTCAGCTGGAAAATCTCATGCTGGACAAAGACGGACACATAAAGATCACCGACTTTGGACTGTGTAAGGAGGGGATCACAGACGGGGCCACCATGAAGACCTTCTGTGGGACACCAGAGTACCTGGCCCCAGAGGTAGTGTATTCTCACAGTCCATTCACAATATGGGGGTCAATAAATCGTATCATTTTTTAAACATAAAAAAGCCCAACCCATGTAACCTTCCTCTTCAGTGCACACTCTTTTGGAATGTTCTCTTGAGTATTTTTGTCTATTCAAATTTGAGTGTAAATCAACTGAAGAGAATAAAGTCACATAATTGGTAAATAACTGAAAGAATTAACAGACCTAACATGGTTTGAAGAGAGGAACTGTATTGCAGAGAATATATCCCACTACACACATCATCGTAAATGTCTGTTGTCGGGCATATTGTTAAGGCATACAAGCCATGTCACATTTCTTCTGGTGTATTTCCTATGTCGAATGCAGTTGTGTAATTAATTGTAAGATGCAAGGCTCCCTTGCAAAAGAGACCTTGGTCTCAATGGGACTCCCTGTTAAAATAAAGGTAAAATAAACTGTTGAAGAGTGACTTTGGGACAGTTGTTCCTAAATGCCTGTCTAATCTCCAGTATAAGACATGCAGCTAATGAGTCTGCAGTGTGACTAGGGCAGGACAGGTTGTTCCCATATTTTTTTGTTTGAGAAGGCATGTGTACAGGGGGGTGTGGCTTCTCCCCATTGCGTGCAGGTATGACGTGGGGTGTATAACACGATAGGGCATTGTACAGTGTGTGTGTGTGTGTTGCTAGTCCCCTTGCCTCTTGCTGTAAGAAGGTTTTCTAGGAGAAGGGTGCCCATGTTAACACAGCTGCTGACTCGTTGTTTTTAGCCTCCATTTGGAATTTGCTGGGGGGTTTGGCAGTGCCTCAGGAAACGTGAGTTTCCGCCCTGAAGAAAAGGTTACATTGGCTACAGCTGCTCCTGGCACTGAGGGGGCTTCTAGCCGACTCCTGCCCAGGATACCTATCCCGACCTGGGCAAAGCCAGGGCCACACTCTGGACCTGTTGTCCTCGGTTCTCCCCTGTAACAATCGCCCATGGCGTTTTCATCTGACATCTTTATATTCCTCTCTCTTAGACTCTTAGCTGTTCATAACTATGCCCATGTCAGCTAATGTTTTTTAAAGTTTTGTTTTTTTATCCTATAGATATTGTTGTATTTTTTTGTCACTCAAATATCACATGAATACACATTAGACTGGCAAAATGTATGGAATATGAAGAAAAAAAGGAAACCTGTCAAATTTCCTCTCCACCAACAAGAGGGGTGTGGACAGTTTGTGTCATGAACAGTGCTTGTGCCCATGGAAATAGACATGGCGCGTGCTCATGCAGGGGGGGAGGGCCCAATGCTGGAAGAGGGTCCGAGTGAAAAAGTTTGGGAACTCCTGCTCTAGAGAACCATCCTAATTTACAGTATACAGTAGCCATCATCACCAAAGCCAACTAGGGCATGAATTACTATATTACCATCATGTCACGTCCCTCACACTAGGGCAAGCAACAGGCAAATGATCATTTTAAAGGAAAGAATCTGTTTGTCATTTTTGTCCACGTGTGGTATGTCATAAATGTGCTGAAGAACAACCCTCCCCCTCTTTAGCATTCTGAACACAGTAACATAGCTATTGGCACCATATAACAGCCCCAGCTCTGCTCCTCCTCTGGCAGTAGAGACATCAGGGGGCGTTTCCGTGGAGACGGGGTCGCCATAGACCGTCTCTATGGGAACCAGGGCCAGGCAATGTTACAGGTTGTTCTGCAGTAAACAATGACCTTGTTGTGTGTGCTGCACAGGAATGCTGTAACGTCTGGGAATATTCCACAGGCCAGACCCGCTGCCCAGACCTGGGCTGTAAGCCTGTATCTTGCTAACACCCATGGAACAAGTTTCACCTAATCCACTGTGAAATAGTCATTTTATTGAAATGAAGTCGATTTGTGAAAGTAATGAACAATGAAAAGGAGAGTGAAGGGCATGTGTTTGGGAGAGGGACAATAGCTGTGTTTGTGTTAGAGGGAGAATAAGGCCAGAGAAGTAAGATAGAGGGCAGTATCAAGTGGAGGAAAAGTACAGCAAGTGTACGTTTCACTCCTACCTCCTCCCTGCACTGTGCTGTCCTTTGGGCCAGTGTAACAGAGCTGGTCCAGGCAGCCCTGGTTACGTGTGTGAGGGATGAGCTTGGCTCCTGTGGTCCTGGCAGCTCCACAGCTGTGGTACTCTTCTACATATATGGGGCAGCTGCAGGCCCAGCTGTCGTGTGGTGTGAATCACACGACAGCAGTGCTGGAAATAGAGACGGTCCAGTAATCCTAGCACCGTGCCGGCTTCACGTTACCCCTGCCCTCCGAGTCCTCCTCGCCCCTAACCGCAGCGCCAAGCAGCGTGCCCACAGATGCAGGCACACACCACCCGCTCAAACACACACAAACACACTCTGGTTTTGTTCCATTTACGGTCACATCTGTCCATCTGTTCTGCCCGCCTCTTCTCTCTGGGTCTGTGTACCTTCATGTCCATATCTAATTCTATTAGGCTGCCCTTTTACCTATGAGTCTATTCCTGGACCAATTTATCTCACCTCATATAACCTTGTTTTAAAGAACAGTCTGTTCTCATTGGCTTGATTCCACCTACAATAGCCTTCCTGTTGGATATTGACCCAACTACACTTCCCAGAAGGCCTTGTTTAATAACAACTCAAATACTATGTTTGACATTCAACAGGCTGCCCAGTTAGACAGCACAGAGCCAAATCGAGCCAATTGATTAGAACGTGTGAACACGTCATCTTCCAAGATGTGTGAACCTCCACTTCCGTGACTAAGGGCTGTGGCAGTGGTGTGGTGTATGTGGTTGCTGCAATGGGGACTCTGCTTCCACTAACTGGCCCTAGCCTCTCCAGCCTCCAGCCCCTGCCCAGCCTATCCCTCTCTCGTGATGGTGTGTAGTGTGTACTGCAGACCTCTAGTGATTAAATATGCAGGGCTCCAGGAGAAACTCTATCCCTGCTCCTAATGTGAGATGTGAGTCAGTGTTGGCTGTGGCTGCTTGGAATCCCAGACCAGCAGAAGGGGGGTGGGGGGTTCACTGGCCTCACTCAGGGTTCTTTATACAGCCTGGAGAGCTGCTGACCTCACTACCTACCTAATGTCCATCCACTTAGCTAATAGCTAGGTTTCAGAGATCTAAACCAACAATGTATAGTATGTCTCTCTTGATACTATCATAGGGAAGAATGTACATTTGAACTCCTTCTAGCCCTTGTCCTGTATGCTTCCAAGTATGATTGTGTAACTGTTCCTAATGCTATTATATTGTTTTGAGTTGTGGTTGTCCTGTGTTGTCCAGGTACTGGAGGACAATGATTACGGTCGTGCGGTGGACTGGTGGGGTCTGGGCGTGGTCATGTACGAGATGATGTGCGGTCGGCTGCCCTTCTACAACCAGGACCACGAGAAGCTGTTTGAGCTCATCCTCATGGAGGACATCCGTTTCCCACGTACCCTGGGTCACGAGGGCAGGTCCCTGCTCTCCGGCCTGCTCAAGAAGGACCCCAAGCAGCGGTGCGTAGATCCTCTTGCCAGCAGTTATCCACCATACCGTATGTACAGAATCCCGTGGAATATAATGGCATGGATTGATTTGGCCACGTATTTACTTTGTTTTGGTTCCTCTATCTTCCAGGTTAGGTGGAGGACAGGATGATGCTAAGGAGATTATGCAGCACAAATTCTTTGCTGGGATTGAATGGCAAGATGTTTATGAGAAAAAGGTAAATTAGTGTTCCATTTTCCATTACTTCAGTGAACAATCAATAGATTTCACCAGGCCTGCAACTGTCTACACTCTGATTGACAGGACAGATGTGCCAATGTGCTCATGGTGTCCTCTCTTCTCTCACAGCTGGTCCCGCCCTTCAAGCCCCAGGTTACCTCGGAAACAGATACACGGTATTTTGACGAGGAGTTCACAGCGCAGACCATCACTATTACACCGCCCGGACAAGGTACTACCAGACCCACTGCGTATTCTGTATCTTTACAGAATACACGCACCACACTCAGAGAACAGTATTACACACCCAGACAGACAATCATACTTGTTTTTATGTTTTTCACTGACTCTTTGGACCTGAATGTTTTGGTTTAGTAGGGGTGATCACAGTCTGACTCAGGATGAACTGGAAACGCAAGTGGTTCTAAATGTCATTCATGTAAAGAATACCTATTGCGTTTCAGAATCTCATAGAAATTCATCTCCCCTCTTCAGAGATTTTAAACTTTAAATTATCATGTGGCTCTAAAGGTCAATGTTTATTTTTGGGTTTCCAGAATTGGAGTGTCTCAAACAAAACAAAAAACAAGCTGATCTACATGGTTTAGATAGAATTTTGATTGAAGACAGTAATATTCTTCCTCATTGTCATGGTCATGAGAGAATGTAAGATTTCCACGTGCCCTTGATGTATATGATACATTATACAGTTGTGGACAAATATATTGGCATCCTTGCACTTTTCTTAAAAATGACCTATTTCTAAAATGAGTTTAAATTGAAAAAAAAAGCATTTCTTCTCCACACAGTATTGAATTTTCGTCATTGTAGATCAAATGTTTATTTTTGTAAAATTAAGTTTACAATTTTTATTTAGAAATTAAATACAAATGGCATGGACAAATGTATTGGTACCCCTTGTACTTGGTTGCACAGCCGTTGGCCAAGATAACTGCAGACAAACCCTTTTTGTAGCAATTTGAACTCACTTTTCAGCAGCATACTGCTCTAATACTTCAATGTTTGAGGGGTGACCTCCACCAACTGCTTTTGTCAGATCTCATCATAGGTTTTGGATGTGATTCAGATTTGGACACTAGCCACTCTAGAACAGTCCAGCGTTTCTTCTCAAACCATTCCAGGGTGCTTTTGATGTGTGTTTGGGGTCATTGTTCAGCTGGAAGACCCACAACCTTTAACAGAGACAGAGCTCTTTGACAATACAGGTCAGCGCTTCGTTTACTGACAACCAAATGAACATTCAATGGAAAGAACACCCTCCCTACAATCAAACATGAGGGAGGTTTGATAATGCTGTGGGGTTGCTTTGCTGCCTCTGGTACTGGGGGCCTTGAAAATGCACAAGGCATCATGAAATCAGCAGATTATCAGGTGTTTTGGAGTCCAATGTTCAACCCAGTGTCCAAAGACTGGGTCTCCATTGGAGGTTGTGGGTCTTCCAGCAGGACAATGACGCCAAAAGCACATACAAAAAACACCAAGGAATGGTTCAAGAAGAGATGCTGTTCTGGAGTGGCCAGCCAAGAGTCCAGATCTGAATCACATCCAGAACCTATGGTGAGATCTGAAAACAGCAGTTGGTGGATGGCACCCCTCAAACATGGAAGCATTTGAGCAGTTTGCTGCTGAAAAGTGGGCCAAGGTGCAGCAAGATCACTGATGACTACAAGAAGCATTTGTCTGCAGTTATCTTGGCTGTGCAACCAAGAACTCGCAAATCATTTAGCCATTTGTCATTACTTTCTAAATGAAAAATTCTAAACTTAAATTTACACAAAATTGCTTATGCAATGTTGAAAATCCAATAAGGTGTGGAAACCAAAAGTTATTTTCCAATTTCATCTTATTTTAGAAGACATAGGGAATTAAAGAAAAGAGCAAGGCTGCCAATATATTTGGTCGCAACTTTATATCTGTACTGTAGCACTCAAAGAATTCAATCCCACGAGAGAAAAAGAATAGATCGTTTTGAACATCATTCAAGGTATAGATTGCACTCCAGGGCAAATATTGAAATGATAATGGGGAAGGTCCATCTTCCCAGTGCAATTAATGTGAGGTCAAATTACATAGTGCTTATTCAATTCCTCTGGGGGATTTGTGCCCTCTCCTGGAACGTGTGTGTAACGTCTGTTATTCCATAGTTCACTGTGTACCTCACATGGAAGTGCTTGCTAGACCCCTAGCAGTGTGTGCCAAACTGCGCCCTAGCTAGTACTAGGTACATTATGCATTAGGACTCAATCATAAGGGTTTTTGTCACTGGGAGGAAAATATATATTTTGTATTAAAGCGGAAATCAGAACGTATATACTAATGTAGTTTTCTGTGCCATCCCTCTCTCGCTCTTTCCTCCCCACTCATTTTGTATTCCAGAAGACAGCATGGAGTCGTTTGACAGCGAACGGAGACCCCACTTCCCACAGTTTTCCTACTCTGCGAGTGGAACAGCCTAAACACACCCCTTTATTCCTCTGGTCCCACCATTTCCCCTCACCCCACCAGAGTGCACATCCAACTACCAGGGTTTTCGCCACATCCTTTCCTTACTTCACCAGTGTTTCAGATAGTATTGTTGAACAGGCATTTGCAATCTGCAGGTTCGGTAATTATATGGGAAAATACTCCATACTACACAAATGAAAAACCACTGATTTGTTTGTGTGGCCTTTTAAGACTTTTCTAATGGTGAGAGAGAACACTACAGTGCATTTCCTGCTTGTCTTGATGTGTGCAGTCAGACAAGCTTGATGTTCATAAAACCTAATTTATAGGAAAAGAGTGGTCATGCAGCGATGTGGTATATGAATTTAGAATGATAAGGCTACACGTTCTTAAACTTTTGTCTTGCTTTTGTCAGCACCTGTTATATTTGTCACATACTATTCACAAAGTGAACGTTTGCCTGGAAAATGTTACGGGACCATAAGGACTATATTGGAATTAGCCATTTAAAATTGAAATGTATTTTGCTGTTCTTTGTTTAAAGGGGCGATATGCAGTTGTTACATACATTTTTTTGACTCATGAATAAATGATATGTGCCCATTGATTCTTGAAGAATATAACTTATGAATGCCTAATGAACTCAGTTGAACTGTCTTACCCTATCACAACCCACAATATAAGATAATTTACCTCCAAAGTTTGTAAACAAACACTATATAGCCTCACACTATGGTTAAAATGATCATTTTGGATATGATGGCATCCATAGCTCTGTCTATGAATTTTAGTGGTTCCATTTCTCCAACCCATCCCTCAGCTTTTTACATAAACAGGGATGGGGAGAACGCTTTGTTTCAACTGCTGATTTCCGCTTTAATACCAATAAATATTGTGGCCCAACGGCAATAACAATAGATGACCAATGACTTCGTTTTCAATGAAGTGGGAGATTAGTCTGATATTGATTTTTTTAAAATCAAGACATTCACACTATCACTATTTGACCAACACTTTGAATCTCCTTGGGCTTGCCAGTATACCTAATCAATAAAATGTATTATTCTGTATATCTAACTGTTTGTAGAACATGGTTGATTCTTATAGGACTTCCAATGCACAAAAAACATTCTTATCGGAATTTGAAAGCCCTAAAACATTAGAGAACAAGGTGAGAATTACCCAATGGACCACTGTCAGTCTAATAGAGAAATGATGTGATAGAGTGCCAGAAAGGGGATTCGCAGATAGTTAAATAACTCTTATTCTGGGGGCAGGCATAATTTAAATACATTCAAGCTTGCTGTCAATGAATCTCAGAACTGTGTACACATGGTCAATTAGATATCCATTTCCTGTGGTACCATTGAAAAGACAGAGTTACTCTAACCCCCCTGGACTATCATGTGCTTGGATTGTGGTGCCTCCCTGTCTGAATGTTGTATTCCAAACACTCTAGGCTGCTTCCCTCTGAACTTGCCAGTCAGGTACTGATCCTTTCTGCCCAATCAGGGAATCTTTTCTCTCTTCTGGATTTTCCTCTTCTACAGTATTGGGTGTTTTTCTCCCAGTGTACTCACTGCAGCCTCAATGAGGTCACTATAGCAATATAGTCCTTTAGGACTTACTCCATAAACAAACTGGGCTGTGGTTCAGGGGGAAACAAGTTGAGTCAGCTTTGATCTCTATAGGTAGGGATGTGTTCCATTCCTCTGTACATGGCTCTGAGTTGTTATTTATAGAAAATCAGCAATGAAAATGGATTTGACTGTGCCAATGATATGCACTTTCCTGCCCCAAAACATGTATGTATGTATTTGTACACTTGTACTTGTTACACTTTGCTGCCAGAAATGACTGAAACAGCACCTCTCTAGACATCAATTCTGAAAGGTGTGAACTATGAAAATATAATTTGCGCAATTTACCCCCATATACAGACTGCTGTAGATAAACTGGTCATCTTGAAAATGGAACACAGTTCTCCAATGAGTTTCCAGAACTTTCTGCTGTGTTTTCAGATGACTGATAATCACGATACAAAAGTTAATCATACAAATTAATGTAACAGCTTTTTATTTTGATTTTCATATCAATTCCTCTTTCTCAAACAATTCTTAAATTGTTAGAGATGATTGTTGCTTAATCCTATGCACACTCATCATTTGCTGTCACCCTCTGAAAATAAGGAAATGCATTTTATACCTTTTCTTTTTAAAACTTTTTTTGTACCTCCTCTTTCCTATTCCTGAGACTGAGGACACCAGCTTTAGTAAATAAATGATATCCACTTTGTACACTGTTTTTACTGTTTTGTTTTTTTCTTTCAAATTGATTAAATAAAAGGTCTTAACTAAACCTACCAACTAGTCTTTCATTGTCTTTTGTTCAGTTGAACATTCAGCCATTCTTACAGACCTCAAGAACTTCTCGGATATGCTTTTAACCCACAGTCATAGCACAAGCTTGACTTGCTAATGCTTTGATCTGACTGAGGTATTTAAAAAAATATATAAAAAAATAAATAAACATCCTTGAACGAGGCGAACGTCTGAAACATAGGAATATACCTAAATACTGAGTGGCTAGATAGGTTGGACTTTTGTACCTCTACAGGACTGCATATGTCCATGTTTGTCTGTGACTCTGCAGCTGGTCAGAGATGGAGGAGAAGCTCCCCTGGGCCAGACCCAGATGGTACAGTCTCCTGAGCAGATGTTGACAGCCAGAGCTCTGTCTGTCTGTGGCCAGCTGCACTGCTCTTCACTGCAGGATCATGGTTGTGCCCAGCGTGGGACTCACCTGACAACCGTTCCTCACCTGGCTCCAGCTGCACAAACCACAAAACACCTTTGTGCTAGCAGTGATGTTCTGCCCTCTTGGGGGATGTGTTGTGGGAACTTGTCAATTACTGACTCCACAGTCTCTACCTCTTTCCCCTCACCTCACTGTACCAATCTTTCCTCTTATTATCTCTGAAGATTGAAAACCACTTATGCTTTGCATACAGTGCCTAGGGAAAGTCTACACACCCCTTGCACAGTCTTCACATGTTTCTGCCTTAAAATAAAACATATTTAAATTTTAGTTTTTTTCTACTTCACATTTCCAACATGAGAAAAACATTTCCAAAGTGAGAAAAATTATATTAAATGGGTGAGGTGACATGAAAACAATGTTGTCCAAGGGCAGAAGTATGTGTGTTGTTGTGATTCTGGATGGCCAGATTGATAGCAATAGCTAGCTAACCAATAACTAATTATGTATTTGAGTGACAAGTGCTCATTGTGCAAATGTATTCATGTTTTCAATAAATATTGGAGATTAAATATAGTTTACATATTATCAACAATCTAAGCCAACCCTGTCTGTTTATCCCCAGTCTGTTATTCCCCATAGTTGCGCACGTCTCGGTTTTGTTGCTAAACAACCACCGGAGTGGGTGTGTCGAAAGGAATGGGTGTATGGAAAGCGAATCAGCTATTGGGCAGATTTGTCGTCTCTCAATACCGTTTTGCGTGACTGATTGGACTGCACAATGAGTCGGTATACCGGGGACCAGTGCACCGGTGTCGTATGGACATGCATGCCGACCTGAGACCTGACTGTGATAAGCTTCCTACTGGGTATCAAGGTTGTGTTGCCAGCGGTAGTTACGTGGACATTTTTCCCCTCCCGTGAATTTATTTCATATAGGATAGCAGCCTACACAATAAATAAATCATATTGATTACTCAATGGGCAGGGCATGAACGGTAACAACACCGGGACACAGTGCCGTTCGCTCCCGCTTGACAAGCACTACTGTCCCGCATTGGAAGTAACTACTAGTATCAGGGTGACAGTCATAGTAAGCATACACATACAACGCATGAAGCAACAGTTCACACATCACCAGTTCTCTTAATAACAATTATCGTCCCTTTATAACTGAACATTTACAATTATTTGACTAAAACTAACAGTGAAATACGACTCATCCTCTGGCTTCAAAACACAAGTATAAACTCTCACGGTATGATAGCTCAATGCTATGATGAAGCAATATGGCACCAGGGGGTATGGTATATGGCCAATATATCACGGCTAAGGACTCTGGTTCGATCCCGGGCTGTATCACAACCGGCCGTGATCGGGAGTCCCATAGGGCGTAGCACAATTGGGCCAGCGTCTTCCGGGTTACAGGACGGTTTGCTGTAAAATAACAATTTGTTCTTAACTGACTTGCCTAGTTAAATAAAGGTTAATACAAAATAAAAATAAAAGTTAAGCATGAAGCAACTCAGAGTGCCTGGATACAGCCTTTAGCCGTGGTATATTGGCCATATACCACAAATCCCCTGGGGTACCTTTTTGCTATTATAAACTGGTTACCAACATAATTTGAACAGTAAAAATGTATCATACCCATGGTATGGTCAGATATACCACGGCTTTCAGACAATCAGCATTCAGGGCTCTAAGCAGGTTAATAATTGTTAAGAAATCCCCTTTGTGCATGTGCATAACATGTGCATAACTATAAATAAATCTGACAGGAGAGTTTGGGTGATGGAAGTAGAACAGAGAATCTCTTGAAACACTTGGACGATCATAAAACAACGAATGTTAGGCCATTTTCTGGCAATTGTGCTGTTATAATATGCCAGATGTTAAAGACTACAAACCGTTATAAATGGCCCATTTGCGAGATTGACTTGTCATTTCAATAGGCATAGGCTACTGACTCAAATCTATATGAATAATATGTATCTGAACGGAATATGCTTGTCAACAACATTAAACATTTTACCTATAGCCTAATCTGACTACTGTTACCGTCAATCTAATGCGTTCTAACAACTGCGATAGAGCTTCCAATGTTACGTTAATTAACTAAAAATGTCCATTAATAATGGCATAATAACATAAGGCTACAACAACAATAAACTGAAGTTATAGGCTATTTATTAAATTGGTTTGCCAGCTCCAGGTAGGCGACACAAGTGGTAATAATTGATTTGCAATGACTCCAGTAATATCGTCATTTCAATGTATTTATTATATCAAATGGTAGCCTACAATATCATATAAATGAATAGGCTAATTGATGGCCAACAGAGACAAATGTATCATTCTCCACATTTAATGGCAGTTTTATTGAGGACTTTCCCCCATAAAAAGAACCACGCGAGTTCCATAACTTCCATTTCAAATTTCCACTCTAGTAGCCCCCGAGACGCAAGAACTGAGCGTGCATTAAAGGGTTGGAAATAGGCGCCTTCATAGTAACAATCTAAACAGCCTACCACTGGTAAAAAGTTGTCTCGACGTGAGCGCGTGCTGCTCGTTCTCCTCTCGCTCACCAGATGTATAAATGTGAAGCATCCGCTTGGCATTTCCACTCCCTACCAAATAGTGAGAGGAAGCCCAGTGGCATGCAATGGGAGAAGATAGATTTTGGCCGACATTCTGCTATCGATTAAACATTTGTTTCCAAAACTAAAATCTGTTACGAACAGAGTGATTTAAGTTTTGTAGACATGACCTTTAGCCAAAGTTTTTTTTAAAGTCGTTGTTTAGATTAAGTGAAAAGGCGAATTCAGTTATTGCATACGCGCAATTCAAGGAGTAGGTGTTCCCCTCACGGAAATATGCAAATGTTGCTCAAACGCACCAATAGCGTCTCGCTGGCTTGTGCTTGGCTCTGTCCATCGCCTTGCTTGTTCTGTCCACTATGACAATTTTGTTCCCATTTGAAATGACAGGATGTGGTCTATATTGGTTTAGTTATAAAAGTATTTGGCTGTACTGCTCTCTCAACACACACACACACACACACACACACACACACACACACACACACACACACACACACACACACACACACACACACACACACACACACACACACACCGGGCCTCCCTACCACTCACTCACTCACTCACTCACTCACTCACTCACTCACTCACTCACTCACTCACTCACTCACTCACTCACTCACTCACTCACTCACTCACTCACTCACTCAGTAATAGTTAGTGATGGGCATTCCGGCTCTTTTCAGTGAGCCGGCTCGTTCAGCTCAGCCCACCAAAAAGAACCGGCCCTTTTGGCTCCCATACAGCTCTTTAAGAAATATATGTTTTGTATTTTTTCAAGTCAAACCGTTTGCGATAGTTTGACTATGATTGGTGTTAAAACAATTCTAATTAAATTATTAAATTAAATATTACTCTACCTTTACCACAATGTATTTAAAATGCATTGGTTTGTTATAAAAAACAATATCAAATCAAAGTGTATTTGTCACTTGTGCCGAATACAACAGGTAGAACTTACAGTCAAATGCTTACTTACAGGCTCTAACCAATAGTGCAGGGAAAAAGGTATGTGTGTGTGTGTGTGTGTGTGTGTGTGTGTGTGTGTGTGTGTGTGTGTGTGTGTGTGTGTGTGTGTGTGTGTGTGTGTGTGTGTGTGTGTGTGTGTGTGTGTGTGTGTGTGTGTGTGTGTGTGCATTTGAAAATAACAGTAGCAAGGGACCAGGACGACTGATCCGTGTAAAGGAAAGAATGAATGGGGCCATGTAGCGTGAGATTTTGAGTGAAAACCTCCTTCCATAAGCAAGGGCATTGAAGATGAAACGTGGCTGGGTCTTTCAGCATGACAATGATCCCAAACACACCGCCAGGGCAATGAAGGAGTGGCTTCGTAAGAAGCATTTCAAGGTCCTGGAGTGGCCTAGCCAGTCTCCAGATCTCAAACCCATAGAAAATCTTTGGAGGGAGTTGAAAGTTCATGTCGCCCAGCAACAGCCCCAAAACATCACTGCTCTAGAGGAGATCTGCAAAGAGGAATGGGCCAAAATACCAGCAACAGTGTGTGAAAACCTGGTGAAGACTTACAGAAAACATTTGACCTCTGTCATTGCCAACAAAGAGTATATAACAAAGTATTGAGATAAACTTTTGTTATTGACCAAATACTTATTTTCCACCATAATTTGCAAATAAATTCATAAAAAACCTACAATGTCATTTTCTGGATTTTCTTTCTCCTTTCGATTGTCATAGTTGAAGTGTACCTATGATGAATATTACAGGCCTCTCTCATCTTTTTAAGTGGGAGAACTTGCACAATTGGTTGCTGACTAAATACTTTTTTGCCTCACTGTACATGTAGGTATGGTTAAAGTGACTATGCATATATGATGAACAGAGAGTGCTATTAAACATTTGCCTTTAAAGTATAACTTTTTAATGTATATAAACAATGTGCATATAAATCTAACCATTCAAAATGAATACAATCTGAACAGCATAATAGAATATTGCACCATAGCAAAGAAAAATAAATAACAATGTACAAAACTGCAGCATCCCACAAATTGAAATAAATGTAAAAAAAGAAGGATGCTATTACACATGTGCATTTAAAGTATAACTATTTTAATGTATATAAACAAAGTACATATAAATGTAACAATTCAAAACGAATACAATCTCAACAATATAATACTAGAATATTGCACCATATCAAAGAAAAATAAATAACAAATTGCAAAACTGCAGCATCCCACTTAAAACATTAAACAGGTCCCTCTTTTCTCTCTCTTCTTTATTGCCATGTTATAACCAGCAGCACACAACAATGCTGACCATATTTTGCTTTTATGGGAGATTTTCATTCAGAAATGCAAGTTGCCTAACTTGAGGGGCTGAAGCGGTTTCTTCTCTCAGAAATGATTTGTCCCATTTTCGAGAAGACGCTCTCAGAGGGAAGGGATGTGGCCACTATGCAGAGTGTCCCTGTCATGACTTTAGTAAGCCGTGAGTAGACAGAGGCCTTGTTCTTCCACCAGCTCAGAGGATCCACAGATCTTTGGAGGAGCATCTCTTCAGAGCATCTCTTAGAATCAGGTTGATTGTGAGGGCAAGTCATGGATGAGTCCTTTTTAAAATTTTCATGGCTTTGGTTATTTTAGCTGCATTGTCGCTAACACAACAAACCACTTTTCCATCTACTTGCCATTCTCTAGCCACTCTCAACAGCTCCTCTGCCAAGTTCTCTGAGGTGTGTCTGTCGCTGAACTCAAAGCAGTCCAGAAGCAGTCCAGAAGATAGCTAGACATCGAAAAATCGTCAATGAATAGACATGTAAGAAGTGGTTACCCTTGATGTCCAGCAGTCAGTGGTAAGGAAAACTGCAGTAGCTTTCTGGACTCTTTCCCATACGGAAGAATGTGTGCTCTTGTACAGTTGTGGAATAAGTGATTTTGAAAGGGTTTTCCTGCTTGGAATTGTGTACATTAGATTTAGACTATTGCTATAATTTCTAAAAACCTCTGTCCTTCAATATCGAAAATGGCTGGAAATCAGTGGCAATCATTTTAGCCAATGTAATATCAATTTGGCCTTGTTTTGCTACAGACATAGACTTTGGCATAAACTGGTCCAGAGAAGACTGCGTTGCTGTGGGTCGCGGAGTAGGCCTACTTGACTGAGTGGATACATCTCCACGTGTGGAGGTGCTGGCTCCACCACTATCACTAGCAGGCCCGCTAGTTTCTCGTAGCTCCGCTACAGCTAGCTTCACAGTTGGGTGCACAGTTCGCATATGCCGGTTTAGGTTGTGCATAGAACCGGATTTATATGAGATTTTGATTTGGAAAATTCTACACTGTGCTCTAACATTGTCTACGTTATTAAAATGCATCCAAATGCTACTGTGCTTCCGACTCCTTTTCTAGCTGTTTTTTCACAGCTGTCCTTCCTCTCTCCTCAGTTGCTAAGTGTGTGAATGTGAGTGAGTTGGCTCGGCCCTTCCTCACGCATCTTTGGTTCATTGGTTGACACTGCGTGTCTGATTGACAGGAACAACAGGTGAGGCTGTTAGTCTGAGCAGATAGACAGAACGAATGTGTGCGCTTGAGCATTTAGGCCTATATATTTTTTTTCAATTCTTTGAATTAGTTAATTCTATTAATGTAAATATTTTGATTATTCATATCTTTATTTTTTTATAAATAGATTGGGCTCTTCTGATATGCGAGCCGGCTCCCAACGTTCACCTACAAGAGCCAGCTCTTACAGCCGACTCGTTCGCAAACGACCAGTCACTAGTAACAGCCTGCCTCACTGCATGACAGTCAGCAGCAGGTCACAGTGAAATATATATTTTTTAAGATAAATTACATGGCAGCTGCGGTGCAACTTAGAAATAGCCCAAAAACCTGCAACCCGCGACCAATACATTTTCCCTAGCGACATTGTTTTTAAAGTAGCCCAATTTCCCTGAGCTCAATGTACGCAATGTTGTTGATCCCTTTGTATTTTCAAGTATTGTGGTGGCAGCATCATGTTATGGGTATGCTTGTCACTGACAGGGGCTGGGGAATTTGTCAGGATCAAAATAAATATGGAAGGAGAAAAGCCCAGATAAAAAGTTAGAGGAAACGCTGCCTCAGTCTTCTGAACCCTGGGATAGAGTTGAATTTTTCAGCAGGACAACAACACACTTTTTCATGCCATAGACATACCAGAGAGATGTTGAGTGTTCCTTAATGACCCAGTCTTACTGCTGGCGTACATTTGCTTGAAGATCAGAGACAACATTTGGAATATTCCCTCAATGACTCCCAACCAAATTTACTGAGCTTGAGCAATTGTGACAAAAACAATGAATAAATGTTGCCCTAAGACTTGTGCAAAGCTGGTAGAATCTTATTCAAAATCATGTACAACTGTAATGGCTGCCAAAGGTTCTTCCACCAAGTATTAACTCTGAGATGTAAAGACATACACAGTCATGACATTTTCATATATTTGTATTTGTATTCATTTGGAAAATGTTCTACAATTTTTCTTTCACTTTGAAAATGTGGAGTTGGTTTTGCAGATCATTAGGAAAAAAATGAAATGTATTCCCTTTGTAGATTTAATTAAGGCAGAAAGAATGTGAAGACTGTGCAAGGGGACTTTCACAAGCGAGTGTATATCACTAAAGTTGAAGTCTTCCTCCATGTGAGGTTTGCTTGAGGACAACCACAAGTAGAGGCCCTGAAAAAAGGCCTGAGGCATACATCTTCCGCTCCTCACACCCATGACTGTCAATACCCAACTACTCACATGGCTGCCTGTAAGGCTCTCAGTGGCTAGAATAGAGGAGGGTGTGTTAAGATGTTGAGAGGAAGATGAAAATAAACTGGTGTTCGTAATTGACTGGGAAGACAGGTTTCTTTGTCAATACTTTCAAAGTAAGCAAAGCAGAGAAACAGAAGGGTTTGCCCTTAGAGAGAAGTTACAATCTCAGAGAAACCAATGTTAAAGCAGGACAGGGATTATACTATATCTCAATAACAATGGAGTAAAACCCTATTTGCACAGGACTAGTATTACTGGAGAACGTTGGTTATGTAATTATTACCCCAGAATGTCTGTTATTACAGAGGACTATTTTTCCAACCTGCCCCCTGTAATTATTTATATATTTTAAAATAAATTGACAGTTATGACGGAAAACTGGAGTTTTTTTCCTAGGCCTGAAGTTAAGTCCAGGCGATAACAGGGCTATGCTGATCACTCGAGCTTGGTTTCTACGTTTCTAAACCATTGTGTCGCCATAATATTTGTATTGGAGAAGTGTGATCATCATCATCATGAGGATATTTTTGTGATCCGCAGTAGATGTCCTAAACGCCCCCAGCCTTGCAATGTGAGCTAAACAGTGCACTTGCACTTGAGATGCGTTTTAAGACTATGGATATGAAAGTGAACATATAATTTCCAAACGTTTAGGTCAGCTGTATGCTGCTTTGAGATCTATTGACAGCAAGGGTTGCATTAAATAGGCGCAATAGTTTTTACTGATGCATTTGGCAATATTAAATTCATACGCACAAAACATATGAACAAAAGCATTCATTGTGAAGGTTGATACATGTAGGACCTTCATATATAGGCTATGCGCAACACTTCGTTCAATTGATCGAATCAGTTATTGTTTTCTTGCTCAAAACGTGAGCAACATCTGTCAAACGCAGACATCGATTCGTACGGCATTGGCATTATCAGAGGATCATGGAGTTCTCCAAAAAACAGTAGATTATTCTGGCTGGAATTGTTACTCTCCTGCCATGTAAAAAGTACTGCCATGGAAGATTTGGGCAGGACTACAATTACAGATGTGTTATTTTGTGTTCGTGTTCCCAAAATTAACTTTTAAGGCACACCTGTTAATTGAAATGCATTCCAGGTGACTACCTCATGAAGATGGTTGAAAGAATGCAAATAGTGTGCAAAGCTGTCATCAAGGCAAAGGGTGGATATTTGAATAATCTCAAATATAAAATATATTTTGATTTGTTTAACACTTTTTTGGTTACTACATGATTCCATACATGATTCCATATGTGCTCTTTCATAGTTTTAATGTCTTCACTATTCTACAATTTATAAAATATTAAAAAATAAAGAAATACCCTTGAATGAGTAGGTGTTCTAAAACGTTTGACCGGTAGTGTATATTAGTGTATATTACCTAACCACCCCAGTAAAACGAATCCCGTCCGAATAGGGCTTTTGGGTTTGGGAAAAGTTTGGTGTCTCATTGTGAGTTTGTCTGGGAACAGATGTGCTTAAACCAACTCCTATTATTATGCCATGTTCTCAGCCCAATCAGTAAGTAGTTATGTTGCACCTACCTGTATGCAGGCCATGGGAAAGTAAATGTAGTGATCTGTTTACTACCATATGTTAAAGTAGTTGCAAGTGCTTGGTATCAACTGGAATTTTGAGACTGGCATTTTATATTTAGTCGTAGGTAGAGCACCATCTAGCGGATAGTAGTAGAACATCTGTGACAGGTAATTTCCAATAGGCAGTGATTGATAATTACTTACTAAAGCATCGCACGTAAACTAAAGATAACATTATTTCCAGTCTTCTGTGGACTGACAGAAAATAACTCCACACCTGTCTGATGTATGCAACATTGTATCCACCAGAAATAACACTGTCATTATAATAAAATCCACTGTATATGGTAATTTTAAAGGAATGCTGTCTCGATGTGAACGAATTTCTAAGACAATACTGACCGTTTCTGAAACATAATTTCACGAATACTGTTGTTACAAAAGTTGTATTTACTTTATGGTTTACTAATTCAGATGTAATTACTTATACAAACAAAACCATCACTTACGGTTTGTATTATTTTCCAAACACCAAATTTTAGAGCAAAGTTAGACAATTTCCTGTATTTTATTTAGCACTGCGATACTTTATTCACGTTTTTTTGTGTTATTATTGTCTGTCATGCAGGTGTCAAAACATTTTATTTGACAATGGTACTGACTGGTATAGTTAGCGTCACTGGAAGAAGTCGAGCCTTGTGCGCGGCAGAGAAAGTGAAGTGGAATCTCAGGGTTTGTCGGCTTGTCAAGTGAATGTTGAAGTGAGGGTGTGTTCGCCATTTACCTGGACGGCCATCAGTGCTCTTGTGACTACTTTACTAAACGAGGACACAGATACAACTGTACATTTGTACTTATTGTGTTAACGCTGGCTACTCTTCTGAAGAAAGCAGGGTCCGGATTAAAGGTATGATTGTGAAGGGAGGGAGTCTTAAAAACGGCTTTAGTCGATTCGGGAAAACCTTTCCTATTTCCTGTATGATCATGTTTGGCCTTCAGCTGAAATAGATAGCTAGCTAAAGTTAACTAGTTAACCACAGACAGAACGTAGTTACTGTGGCAGACCAGTCATTTACAAATTCTTTCGAATTAAGATAATTTAGTACAAGTGGAGGGTCAGTCTCACCATAAGAATTAACATGTCAACTGCTGGCTAACGTTACAGCAAGTGTTGTTACATTGGAACCTCAGCAGCATCGTTTTCTATTACCATCACGGACATATTCTTTTAGCTTGTTTGACAACTAGATATGATGATTTGCATTCATTTTCCATATAGTTATGTGGGATGTATTGGCTAGTAAAGTGACTGGAGAGCATATAGTTAGCTATATAGTTAGCATATAGTTAGTAAGCGAAGCAAGCCATTGATCACACACATTTCTAACATAGGCCTAGTTATGCGTGTAGTTAGTTGCACCTTCAACCCAAACCAATTTTCTCTTTGAGTGGTATGGTAATATTATTGCAGCAAATAGAAGTTGAGGTTGACCAAACTGTATGATTTGTTCAGCGAAGATGATCAATACTGAGAATGAGTTCAGGCACCCAAACAAATCCATTGTCGAGCTTGATAAGATCCAATTATGTTTGTAGACTGTAAATGGCTGTTTTTGCAACATGTCTAACTAAGTGTCTTGCTCAACTTTGTGGAAAATAAATTGATGCATAAACATGTAGTCGGTTCCTCCTTATCCTTTTCCATGGGCCAGTATTGAAGGAATCCCAGTGTGCTGAATGCCTTTTCGTTTGGGTGTGGTGTGTGCATGAGTATCACTTGATGACAATGTGACATTCCTAAGAATAATGGACTCAACTGTCAAAGCACATGATAGATAGATCTGGAAAGTCTTGATGAGTTGTTGGTTGTCCAATTGGTAATCTAATCTTAGAAATAGTTGCTTGGTTAGTTGTGCAGCCACCAAAATCCCATTCGGTGGATTACGATTTTTAAATCACAATTACTGTGAATGTGGTGACAACAACAATCTACTTCTCTACGTGTTGTCCCCTCCCAGGATGTGAAGAAGGCTCTGAGTCGGGGCTCCAAGATGAGTGTGACGTCATGGTTCCTGGTCAGCAGCTCAGGTACAAGACATCGGTTGCCACCAGAGATGATCTTTGTAGGCCGGGAGGAGTGCGAGCTCATGTTGCAGGTGTGTAACGACATCTACAGCACCTTATGTTTACACACCAGACACCCATCAATCTGTCATGTGACCCTTACACAATCAGCTGTCCATTCACCCTCTTGTGAAAGGATGTGGCCTTTATTAGCGTCATAACGCAAAGAAAGTAAGTTAGGTTAATGTACTAGAAATCTGAGAGAGGTTTGTGTTTGTGTTTGTGTGTGTTTGTGTTACGAGTGTTTTCTAAGATTCGTGCCTGCTGGGAGAATTGCCTCTGTCAACTGTTCAATGTCAAAGCAAAATGCAAGTGATGCATTCCACCCTGCTGTTTTTCAACAACAAAAAAGCCTGCTCTTAGTTACTGTTTGGAATTCTTTGGGAGTTTCTCTCTGTGTACTTCTCAGTCTTGCTTTATCGCTTTATTTAAGCCACTGGGAACAAATAATGCTTCCTCAGTCTGTGGTTTGTTCAAAATGTCCTTCCCACCACATCTGCTTGCAGAATTGAAAAGCTGCTCTTTTCCACATTCGGGCAACACTTTCAGGCATCATTGGAAATATTGCTTACAGTGCATTCAGAAAGTATTCAGGCCCCTTGACTTTTTCCAAATTGTATTATGTTACAGCCTTATTTTAAAATGGATGAAATAAAAAAGTATTTACAGTGCTGCTATTCGCTGTTAATCATCTATGCATAGTCACTTTAACCCTTCCGTCATGTACAAATGACCTCGACTAACCTGTACCTCGCACATTGACTCGTTACAAGTACTCCCTGTATATAGCCTCATTGTTATTTTTATATATATAATAGTTTAGATTATTTAGTAAATATTTGCTTAACTGCATTGTTGGTTAAGGGGTAGTAAGCATTACACGGTAAGGTATTCGGCGCATGTGACAAATAAAATATTATTTGATTTCAACAGTGGTTAACATAATCACCGGGCTTGCATTGGTTAATAGTGATTATTTGCAGGAATGTAAGCAAACTCAAAGGCCTATTCGTTTGGCTTTGAGCACATTGTGTATCTACTGTACATGCATGTAGCCTTCATTGCAAATATTTTGTTGTGCTGCTTATGACAGTATCCAGTCTGAGGTTTGTTAGCTCATCAGTATGAGATTCTCAGCTTTGTTCTCTGTATTGTTTTACAGTCGCGCAGTGTGGACAAGCAGCATGCAGTCGTCAACTACAACCCAGCCACAGACGAGCACATGGTGAAGGACCTGGGCAGCCTGAACGGGGTGAGTCCATGTCCCCTGCTTACAAGTTGAATAAAGGATCCAGTCAGCCACAGCCCTCCCTGGAGGGTCCAGAGGCCCACTACCAGTCCCCCAGCCCTAGCACAAAAGAGCCCTCAGTGCCAGAGATGGTTGTTAGAGCAGCAATGAGCACTGCATTTTCTGCTGTCCTGGTCCCTTTCTTCTGGTGTCTCTCTCCCGTCTTCTTCTTCTGGTGTCTGTCTCTCTCTAGTCTTCTTCTTCTGGTGTCTCTCTCTCTCTCGTCTTCTTCTTCTGGTGTCTCTCTCTCTCTCGTCTTCTTCTTCTGGTATCTCTCTCTCTCTCTCTCGTCTTCTTCTTCTGGTGTCTCTCTCTCTCTCGTCTTCTTCTTCTGGTATCTCTCTCTCTCTCTCGTCTTCTTCTTCTGGTATCTCTCTCTCTCTCTCTCGTCTTCTTCTTCTGGTGTCTCTCTCTCTCTCTCTCGTCTTCTTCTTCTGGTGTCTCTCTCTCTCTCTCTCGTCTTCTTCTTCTGGTGTCTCTCTCTCTCTCTCTCGTCTTCTTCTTCTGGTGTCTCTCTCTCTCTCGTCTTCTTCTTCTGGTGTCTCTCTCTCTCTCTCGTCTTCTTCTTCTGGTGTCTCTCTCTCTCTCTCGTCTTCTTCTTCTGGTGTCTCTCTCTCTCTCTCGTCTTCTTCTGGTGTCTCTCTCTCTCTCGTCTTCTTCTTCTGGTGTCTCTCTCTCTCTCTCTCTCTTTGTACTATTGCCACTTCATTGCACTGTTATTCCACAGGAATGAGGAGAGGGAAAGACAGAATTTTCCCCTGAAGTGTGTATTGTGGCACCATCTGTTAGAACACCCCCATCTAAACAGACCAGAATATTAGATGTTACTGACATGTATCATGGTGGCTGTTTCTTATTTGTACTTTACTGTACATGCACTGGTAGGCTATTTACCCACGTGTCCCCTGACTGCCTTTCTGAGCCCTACTCAGCATAGATGGCCATTACATAACTGCATAATCTCATTAATGCCTTAACGTACAGGTAGGATAGCTTAACTTTCACTGGGAAAACAGCCAACTGCAAAGCATCTTAGCTTTGGCAAACCCCAGAGGCTGTGTGTGGAAGGGAAGGACCTGTTGCCAGTGTGACAACTAACTCATTTATCATCAGTATCTGTTATTATTCCAATGGAATTGAACTAATCAGGATTGTTGTGAAAACAAATAATTCCTGTGTATACATTTTTCTTGATGCTTTCAATGTAAACACACAAAAACAAACTGTTTATTTTCTCCCCAGACTTTTGTGAATGATCTGAGAATCCCTGACGAGACTTACATTACCCTGATGCTCTCTGATGTCATCCGCTTTGGATATGATATCCTTTTGTTTATCTGATTATGATTTTGTTTTATTGATTCTTCATTGATTAGGGATTTTCTTGATTGGATCAAACGGATGCATATTTTTTTGTTGTAATTATGTTTTATTTTTATTTATATTTTTTTACAAACAATTGGATTTCAGAAAGTATTGTCTACGCTTGCAATTTAAAACACACATTTTCTTCTTCCTCTGTGGTTTGTGTACCCAACTCTCCCAGCATGTTCATTCCTTGTGGTTTGAGTCAGGGTTTTTAGATTATGTTCAACTCTGGACTGAACATTTCTTGGACTCGTGAACCTCTGAGCTGAAAAACATGAATAGTTAAATTGAGTTGAAATAACAGGGGGAAAAAGCTGCATGTATTATTTATTATAACACAGTGGCTACTGTCAGAATAAACCTTCTTTAACTCTGCTTCCACATTCTCATGTGTACATCCTGGAGAGGAGTCAACACAAGGTGCCAGAGGAGGCTCTCAAAGTAAGTGGGAACTTCCACACATTGAATATGAGTGATAGTCAGGTAGAGGCTTCTTCATATCCTACTTTCCTCTTGTGTGTTTTAGCATGAGAAGTACACCAACCAGCTGCAGATGAGTATGAAGGCACTGGAGGCCAGGAAGAAGGAGAAGGAGCGGCAACATGCTAAGGAGAAGACCAGAGACTCATCCTGCTTCAAACAGGAGAAAGCCGAGCATAAAGCTGCCCTCGCAGCAGGTAAAAACCCTGTTTAACTCGCAACTTTAACTCTGCCCCAGTCCACCTCTTGTTGTCCTTTTCTTCTAGAGCCCACAGTATATGTGCTATCCTACATTATAGACTAGGCCTACGCATTTTCTCTGCAAGGTCGAAAATGATAGCAATTACAATTGATGAACTTAACTGTTTGTCTTGCCACAAACAGTACCAGCAAATACCAGTCTGTTATGCCTTAGGTAAAATATTGCTGCTGATGTCAGTTTCATTATCTAATTTACGTGAGGAAGAAGAAGCATTTTATATCAAAAAGTGTTAGAGGATCTGTAGATGCACACAGCTCTCCTTGTTAAGCGAACCCCTAGATACGATCAAGTTACCTTGTGAGGGGATTGGGTCAAAGGTTCAATCCAGTAGGGTCAGACGAGCAGCATTACTAGTGTGGAACTCCAGTTGGCAGGATGAGTGAAGTGATATTGGCCTGGCCTGTTGAGCTGGGGACACACACAGCCTTATGTCTGTCTGCCATGCCTCTGGACTGGGGCTCCAGACATAGGCAGTAGTGCTGGACCTACTCCTGTGTGTGTGTGTGTGTGTGTGTGAGGCTGTGTTTTTCGTGCCAAGCGGGCACTGCACCGTAACAGTACTTACAGGTGTCCCTCTGTCCTCAGCTCTGCTCAGGGCTACATCTTTTGGGATTGTATAGGATTTAGAGTGCAGTTAAGTTCCTAAAGCACTGAGGCTTGTTCTCAGCAGGGTAATGCAGGAGTGGACCATCACTAGTGGCTTTAACTACTGACAGTCACAAGGTTATGAAACAACAGACACCAGCAGTGAACACTTCCTTTACATTCAGCCTCTTCCTCTCCCACTCTGCCTGTATGTGATGGGTTAATATAGCTGCTGACTGATTCCTTATTTCCTACTGGAGCAGCTGGACTGGTGAGGTGACCACAGTGACAGTACAGTGGCAGGGTCCGCACCCTGTTGACAGTTCAGACACTGAGGCTGTGAGCAGGATATGTCTGTTTTTCCTGCTGCCTTGCAAGGTGTGGACTGTGGAGCCTGGCCTCTCCTTTTGCTTCCTGTCTGTAAAGCAGTCTGCAGGCTCTCTGAGTGTACAGTAGGCCTGGGTGTGACTAGTCTACCCTGACAGGACCTAGGGCTATTCACTCTTTCCACCATAGACGTTACAGTAACTGTCCACTGTTTCCAGATTTCTATGAAATATGAGCCAACATTTTCATGTAGATGGACTTAGAAGCTCAGTTTTGGTGACTTTTTAAAAATAATTTTCTACTCCAAAATGAATGAAAATAAAAGTATGCTGACACCATGTAAATTATAATTTCCACACCCAGAAATGAACCCAATAACACATTGTAATTAACAAAAATGTATACATTTTTTAAACATATTGGGCCATGTGTATATAGCCAAATCATGGTCCATATTATCAGGTAGGCTATGCCTTTAGCCCAACTGATGTAGCAAAGTGCAAATAAATAGGCTGAAGCATGGTGTTGCCTATCTGCATTTACTGTATTTGGCTAATCATTAGCCAGATATCAAATGTGATCTTTTAATTAGTTATTATCCTATTGATCCCAGAAACCACTTAATGTCACAATTCCCTGGTTGCCATTACTCTTGCGCAACACAAAATATCTATCTCATCACAAGTTACGCCCCTCCCCCCAAAATATTTTGAGGTAGAGTGGCGTTGTACTTCAAGCTACCCTAGAATTGACCGGTGTCAATTTTGTAAAAGTGGACTGTTCTAGCATCTTCGATGTGCGCCTCAGCAGAAATATTTTTCATGCTCCAAAATGAGTGCAGCAGAAACACTGAATCAGTTATTCCCAGGCCCTAGACCAAGCAGGGAGAGGGGCCTTCTGTTATAAATGGGATCATGTGATACACAATCCTTCTGGGAGGAGAATGAGACTGGATACTCTAATCCTAATCTTCAATAAAGGGAGGAGATACGGTAATGAAAGTCAAATGTGAAGTTTTTCCAATGAAAACACTGGCCTGCAGAGTTTAGTGACCCATCTCTCCAGAGCAGAACATTAAGAAAAACTGCTATAACCTTCCATCTACAGTACACTGAGTTTATAAAACATTAGGAACACCTGCTCATACACAAGACAACTTTTTGGACAAGATGGGTCACATTTATGTCTGATGATAACCAAACACTGCATTCCACAGTAAGAACCTCCATACCAACAGTCAAACATGGTGGTGATGGTTTGGGGATGCTTTGCTGCCTCAGGACCTGGACGATTTGCCTTAATAGAATTAACCATGAATTCTGCTCTGTATTAGAGAATTCTACAGCAGGATTTGAAACAGAAGTTCATGCTTGCAAACCTACAAATGTTGCTTTAGTTAAAGCAGTTCTGCATGCAAGAGTGGGCCAAAATTAATCCACAGCGATGTGAGAGACTGATCAACAACTACAGGAAGCATTTGGTTGCAGTCATTGCAGCTAAAGGTGGCACAACCAGTTATTGAGTGTAAGGGGGCAATTACTTTTTTCACACAAGGGAACTGGGTGTTGGAAAACATTTTAAATGCATACAATGTGTAAGATTTTTTTTTGTTATTTGTAAACTCAAGTTCCCTCTATCTAATATTAAGTATAACATTCAGTATCAAAAATTGAGAAAATCAGAAAGGAGGGAAATGTTTTTTCACAGCACTGTACAGACATACAAAATCATGATTGATCCATCTTGTTTTTATCCATCTGACCAGTAAGGGCATTAGGGCAGATTTCTTGTCACCTTCATGGCTGTGATGACGTTTAACAGCTGTCTGGCCAGCCCGGGATGCTAGCCTATGTGGCATAAATCAGATTATCCACATGCCTGGTGTGTGTGAAAACTAAAGCGTTCCATTGGGGCTCACACACTGGCCTAAATAAACCAAAGCACTACAACTCCAAAGTGATGTTTCCCAGATCACACAATAAGACATCAACAATGAGAGGGGGAAACAGAAAGGCACGTCTAGGGCTGTTGTTGTGACCGTATTACCGTCATACTGGCGGCCACGAATCATGAAGGCAGTCAAATTTCACATGACTGTTTAGTCACGGTAATTAGGCTTCTCAAAGCTCTGATTCTGCTGCTGGTCATTAGTAGCCTACCAAACTTGCTAACTGCTTGGTACTCAGTACTCTATAGTCCCTCTAATCACTCTGACATCAACCCAAATGTAATCTGAAATCTAATCAAACACTTCATGAGACCCCATGAGCTCATATTGCACAACATTTCTATAGGCTGTGTAATTGTGGGAGAAAACTGCGTGATGGCTGCTAATAAAAAAATGAGGATCTCATCAGCTTTCTATATGCTAGGCCTACTATATTTATTTCTTGACTTTCCTCAAATTAAGCACATTGCTTATATTTACAACAGGAGTATAGCCTACCTGGCTGGCATGAAAATAAACCACTTGGAAAAGCTTCCTCCACTCACTATTTAAGTGAAATAGTGCCTTTTTTCCCCTAAACCTTTTCTAATCATAGTCGCACAGCTCTTGTAGCCTAGCCCATAGGCCTATATGTTTAATGATTTTTGTATCACAACTAAAGTGGTCAAATAACTTCTTAATTAAGCACATTAATCTGCTTTACAAGGGGTGTAGAGCCTAACTGGCATATATAAATAAATAAATAAACAATATGTGAGTTTCAAGTTTGGGGAAGTTCATTTTCATATAATAAAAGCATTACATGCATAATTGCATTTGTGGTCACTTTTGATAATGGTGTGTTCCGTTAATGGAACATTCCCGCTTATAGCCTACTACCATGTGCGCATTGCTGCGCTTATAGTGTCAAGAAATAGCCTAATAGTTCATCGACATTTCATGCTAAGCGTTCTGATCTGTTGGGTTAGCTACACTGCATAATTTCCTTTTTTTTATGCTAGTGGTTGTATTAATTTTGGATCTATCGCATCCCACAACTGTCCCAGACTATGTTTGGAATATTTATTTCTCGCACAGAATAGAATAGGTAAACTTCTGTACTATGGGGGATAGTAGATTGACATAGGCTAGTGCTTTTGCTGTCCTTTATACTTACTCATCTTGTTGACTGACAAAAAGTAAATGTGGACAATTCTTCCATTATCTTCAATATGCACCTCAGAATTGGATAAGGACATGCGCAGTTGCGTCCCCAATGTGTCGGTCTTCACTTGTAGCCTGTGAGAAAGACGCGATCACGTGACAGGAGCTGTGTGAGTGAGAGACACTTTGGATTGCGCAGCACATTTGTGCCGCGAAAGGCATGGCTTTTTTTTAGGGTGCATTACAGCCACCATGAAATTCGAGGCATTATCAAGTGCTTGTCAAATTGTGAATGAGAGACTACTGCAGTGTGCAAAAAAAACTAAGCAGAGCTCATGCCTTTTCAAGCAACTTTTTTTTCTTTCAAATCATTGTTGGTCTCATCATGCAGCATTACAATGTATTAAAAAGCAAAACATATAGCCTAATGTTTGTAGAACAACTAAAGTTACATTAATAACTCTAATTATTAAGCATAGAGTACCTATTTCTTTGTCAACCACTCAACACATAATAGCTAGCTGCATGTGCGCACTCCCTGAAATCGCTTGGAGAAAATATTTATATTTTATTCAGCTTTGTTCAATTATATTCTTCATACTATGAAATAATGCCAAGGAATTGTAATCACATTTTGTCTGCTAAATTAACTAGTGTAGCCCACAGCCATTTGGCATAGCCACATCAGGATCTAACATAAGGACAACTCCGAGTATGCTATTCTTTTCTTCAGAAATAGACTACATTTTCTTCATATCATGCTTCTTCAGTTCTGTCTAACATAAATAATGGATTTATTGTGGAGGTGTAGGCTATATTACATGGATTTATTAGACTTTTAATTGGCTTGTAGGCTATTTGAGGAAGCCAGGAGATGCTAAATCTGTTTAAGTAACGGTCAATTACCGTGAGACCGACCGTTATTTGCTTGACAATCACCAGCTGACCAAATTTTGTGACCGCCACAGCCCTAGGTACACTACCACACACACTTTTTTTTTGGTGGGGGAGTGACTTAACATTTTTTGATGTGCAATAGTAGTGGCAACCAGGGAAGTGTTGTGAGAAATTGTGACATTAAGTGGTTTCTGTGAGAAGTACAGGCAGGGGTGTGTTACCCTAACAGGTAGGCCTACAGTACATTATATTCACTGTTTATGCATGTTTTTTTTGTGGCATAAAATTAATCAATAGGATAATAACTAATTAAAAGATCACATTTGAGATCTGGCTAATGATTATCCAAATAGGGTAAATGCAGATAGGCAACACCATGCTTCAGCCTATTTATTTGCACTTTGCTGCATCATTTGGGCTAAAGGCATAGCCTACCTGATAATATGGACCATGCATAGGTTATTTACTTGGCCCAATATGTTAAAATAATTAAACTTATATCATTTTACCATCATTTTACCGTTGTGTTATTGGGCTCATTTACCGTTGTGTTATTGGGCTCATTTACCGTTGTGTTATTGGGCTCATTTACCGTTGTGTTATTGGGCTCATTTACCGTTGTGTTATTGGGCTCATTTACCGTTGTGTTATTGGGCTCATTTACCGTTGTGTTATTGGGCTCATTTGGCGCTATACTTATTCTGTTCTCTGATTTCTTTCACTCTCTGTCCGTGTGTGTGCTTTTGTTAGTGGCCAGCGAGACTCCAGTGTCCAGACCCACTCCTCTGTATGGGCAGCCGTTGTGGTGGGGGGAGGATGATGCTGAACACAGTGGAGGACAGCGGCCAGACGAGGACCCTGCAGGTCTGAAACAAACATCACTCTACTATTACTCTATCAATGAATTTGTTGATCAGGATATGTGAGTGTGTCACTTTGAAAGAGGATTGGTATTTCAGTTTTCTTATTAGCTGTGCTGGCTCATAAAGGTTACTACTCTTGTATTTGATTAGAGTGGCAAACATAACACTTTGTTATGGCACCACATCAGTGTTGGATGCAGTATACTAAGAGATGAATGGTGTTTAGCTCTGGCAAGCTCTGTAGTGCCCACTGGGGACAGGGAGTGGTCAGTGTCCCACTGAGCCAAGCCAGTCCTGGACCATGTCAGGCCAGCAGCCAGCACCTCGTGATGGATTACCCTGTAAGCCCAGGGGACGGGGTAGAGGAGGGAGGGTGACTGTCAGCCTCATGCTGCCCAGCCTGGCTGGAACAGATTACCTCTCAGCCGTTCTCCTTTGGGCCTCCAAGCTCCCACAGTGACATTTTTACATGTCCAGCTGGCCTGGCACCCACTGATTGGCTGATGTATCTGCTTGTTTGCTCAGTCTAGCTGCTGGAGCAATGTTGTTATTTGTGGCTTCAGTTTAAGAGCGAATACTTGGCAGAGACAGAGTTTTAAAACTCTGTTTTCCTTGAATGGTGTAGTATGCCACAGTTGTTAGTACTCCCCTGTAATATTTCATTAGAGTTGTGTCTGTGATTCCTTCCCTTACCCACCTCACATACTGCATGTCCTTTGTGCCTGCAATTTACAGTATTAATCTATATAGACCTACTGTCTTCCCACTGTGTCTGCCCTAACAGAGAATACTAAAGAGGGCTCCAGACATGAGATCAGCGGCTCCCTGTCAGACAGCCAGGCCAAGACAATCTACTCACACCACAGGGAGCCAAGCTACTTTGAGATACCCACCAAGGAGTGCCAGCAGCAGGAGCTCCATGAGGTTCCCACTAAGGACACTGACCCCCCTTCTCTCCCTGTCCCTGTTCTCCCTCCAGTCCCCACCTCCACACCCCCTGTGGTGCAGAGCCACGCCTCCTTCACCATTGAGTTTGATGAATGCACACCAAGCAAGATCAAGATCAAGGACCATGTGACAAAGTTTTCCTTCCGCCAGCAACGCAAGCTCCCGGGTAAGGAGGCGGTGACAGCGCCCACTGAGGTGATATCAGCGGAGTGCAAGGTGGCTGATTGGCTGGTCCAAAGCGATGTGAGCATGATGATGAGGAGGAGGTCTCGGACAGAGGACATGTTCTGCTCAAAGAGTGGCCTGCCCTTCTGCAACGAGGCTTTCACAGGTGAACTCTGACCATTTATTCACTGACTCCACGGTTACTATCCTCTGTTGCTGTCAGAGCTAACGTGTTTATCTTTTTATCATCAGGCCACCACCATGAGGATGGGACTCGGAGTGACTCTGAGGATCCTGTTGTAAACGGGAAACGGGCTATACAATTAAAGCCACCGATGGGCCCTCACAAATCTCTACCACCCCAGCTGACCCTCCCTAGACCCTTCACCAACCCTGACTCAGCGGATCCTCAGTCTCACTCCCCTCCTCCAAGCCAGGACAAAGCAGACCCCCAGCAGGGCTTCGTCATTGAGTTCTTTGACGATAATCCACGCAAGAAGCGCTCACAGTCCTTCACCAACAACACAGGCCAGCTCGACAGCCCGGCCCTCAGGAACAAGCCGGAGAAAAGGTGCGACCCCAGCACCCCCACCCAGCAGTACACAATTCCCTTGAAGGGCCCGGGTTCTGGAGGCCCCCAGAGGGCCGGCTCCCTGAGGAGGGAGAAGATGGAGGATCGGATCAGTAACGACATCTCCTCCTGTTCCATCCCTCCCAGGCTGTTTAGAAGTGTGGGACGCAGGTCCAAACTGGCCCAGGACTTCACGGCTGAGTTCCTGAGGGAGTCCAGACAGGAGTCTAGGCCGAGCATGAACACAACCTGGGAGAAGAATACGTCTCCTCTGTCTCCTACCACCAGCCCCCCACCAACAGTAGAGGCAATAGCACCCCACTCCCACCCCCACCAGACCACACCAAGCCCCCCTCAGCCATACCTGACTCAGACTTCATCCTGTACCCACCAGTCTGTGCCCCTGAAAGCCCCTCTAATGCCCATGGCCCCACGCAGCCTGGAGTCCCCACGCAGCCTGGAGTCCCCACGCAGCCTGGAGTCCCCACGCAGCCTGGAGTCCCCACGCAGCCTGGAGTCCCCACGCAGCCTGGAGTCCCCACGCAGCCTGGAGTCCCCACGCAGCCTGGAGTCCCCACGCAGCCTGGAGTCCCCACGCAGCCTGGAGTCCCCACGCAGCCTGGAGTCCCCACGCAGCCTGGAGTCCCCACGCAGCCTGGAGTCCCCACGCAGCCTGGAGTCCCCACGCAGCCTGGAGTCCCCACGCAGCCTGGAGGCCCCACACAGCCCCAAAGGCCTGGGGAACGAGGAGGATGATACCTTGAGTGAAGCAGGCACCTACACCATTGAGACAGAGGTCCAGGATAAAGAGGTGGAGGAGGCACGCAGCAAGATAGAACAGGCAAGTCTCTTTGCCTTACTCTCTGTAGTCGTCTGTCGTTCTCTGTAGTCGTCTGTCGTTCTCTGTAGTCGTCTGTCGTTCTCTGTAGTCGTCTGTCGTTCTCTGTAGTCGTCTGTCGTTCTCTGTAGTCGTCTTATCTCTCTAAGTTTGTTTAATATCACACCTTGTCATGTCATATGCTTCACCATGAGATAACCTGCCTTGTCAAGTATGTGACTATGATGCTATCTGTCACAAGCCAACGCGAGTGTCACATAGGAGAGCCAGTGGATGTGGCAGCCTCCAGCCCTGCAGAGACAGCGTTCACACACTCACATCATGCTTTGTTCCTGACAGGTGTTTGGTGTTGTTGAGGGGCCAGAGCAGCCCGGCCAGACTGCAGCAGCAGCATGTAAGCCTGTTGAGTTTCAGGACAGGGAGGAGCGTAGGGAGAGTAGCTTGGTGGATCTGATGCCAGCTCCAGGGCAGGGACAGAATCTGGTGCAGGTAAAACCCCCCCCCCCCAGCCGGGCTCAGTGTGGTGACACATTCCTACAGCTAATCAGTCAACAATCAGTCTGCTGGTTCAATAAGCTATCAGCCTTGGAAACACAATTCTACTTGTTCTGATCTCATGATTCTCCATGGTTCACCTCATATCCCTCTTAGATCTTTAGTTGTCTCTGTTGGTTTCTGGGGGTGTTGGTGTGGTAGTTCTTTACTTCCGACTGGGTTTGGGTGTCCAACGGGTTTTCACTGGTGGTGTTCTTGGTTTCTACCTGAGGAGTGGAATGGATTGGATTTTTGCTGTCATAAAATGTCATTTTCAGATATAAAAAATATCCCAACATCCTAAACTGTGAATGTGTTTCTTCGCCTAATCGGTTTGTCAACCAAATAACATTTATTGAATGTGATTGTGTTATTTTTTTCCTTCTATTTTAAGCCTGATTTCTATTTATTGACTGCTGTCAAGACGTGTGAATAACTAGTGTGATCCTCCCTGCAGGTACCTGGTGGCTCTAAGTGGGTGTCTTGCTGGGCCAGCCTGGCAGACAGCTACACACACTCTGGCCCTGCCTCAGGCCTCTTCGAAATCCCCTCACAGATGGACCTGTCAGGAGGAGGTGTGGGAATTTGCACAGAATTTGAAATGATAATGAGTTATAGTCCTGATTATCAACTTGATTAAAAATGTATCTTCCTGTTTCCATTCAGTTGGTGGGAGGACTGTCCATCAGGCAACGCTCAGTCGGAACATCAATAGTGTGGAATCGGAAGGCCCGAGTTCCAAAACACAGCGTATTCCTTCTCAGGCACCATCGATGGGAAATAATGAGACTCCAACTCCCAGCATTCTTATCCATCAGGACACTTACTCTACCTATGATATCAAAGAGAGGAGCTTCAGAGTCCTTGGACCACAGGAGGACCTCCACAACCTGTCTGTACAGGACGACCTTGACCAAGACAGCCTGAGTGATGCCAGTAAGTCAGACGACGGCTCCATCGTGGAGCAGAGGAAGATGCCCACACCAGAGAGGACAGACAAGAGTACATCTCAGAGCAGTGAAAAGGAGAGGCCCACACTCCCAGCCAAGTCTACATCATTCTACATTGGCTCTAAGGAGAGTGTGTCTAAACAGGAGCGGGGATCCAGACCCAATACACCCAGGATTGAGAGAAAACCACCACCACATCCCAACACACCACAGTTCTCCACAGACACCCTGACCAAACAACAGGGTGGACAAGAATTTCAGAAGACAGTCAAGCTCAACTCATCAGCTCCCAAGCTTGACTACCAGGGCAGAGTCAGCCCTGAGCCCAAAGAGATGTCAGTGTCTCTGGTCAGGCAGGAGAGTTTCATTAAGGACCAGCCAAGTGATGCTGCGGTCACCAGACTCCCACACATCTCCAGCCAGCCTGCTCTGAATGACCCTGACCCTGCTGAGGCGTTCCAGGGTGTTTGCAGCCAGGACACCCACTCCTACCTCAATGGGCCCGAGGATGCTCTGGCTGCCCTGGCGGCCAAGCTCCAGGCCCAGCCGCCTGATGTTGTTCCTCGCCCCATAGATTACTCTCTGTCTGGGGAGTCTGACATGGACTCAGCGAGCACTGCCAGCCTGTGCAACAACCAGACTGCCCCCAAGACTGGATCCAAGAAGCCCTTGTTCACTAGTGGCCTTCAGAGGGAGAGGTCCTCTGCCAGCTCCTTCACCCAGGAGCCCAGTCGCCAGCAGTCAGCCTTCAATCGCCTGTCTGAGAAGCGGCGGTCCCAGAGAGTGGACAGCAGCAGGAAGCCTGAACAAGACAGGAGGCTGGGAATGAGATGCTGTGTTGTAAAACATGGCACCATGGACCTGAGTGACGACCCCCAGAGCTTCAGCTTACCCTACTGGCCTGAAGCCATCTCCTCAGACCAGGAGGTCCCCCGGCCCGCTGCATGCAAGAAGTACACCGTCCCCCTGCAGAAGGAGGATCCCACTAAGTCCTCCAAAGTGGCACAGGCCCTAAGCCGCTCCAACAGCATGTCTGCCCCACGGCCCACAAGAGCTTCAATGCTTCGCCGGGCTCGCCTGGGCGAGGCATCCGACAACGAGGTTACAGAGACAGACAGAGTCTCCCAGAACTCCCAGGAAGTCAGTGGGACCTCCAAGGCCTCCCAGGACAGTAAGAAGCAGCTCTCCAGGCTGGACATGCTGGCTCTGCCCCGGAAGAGGACTAGCTCCTTCACCACTCCCAGTGATACAGAGTCCTCAGCACCCAGGACAGGCTTCTCCAACCGTAGCACAGAGTCCAACAGCGGCTCTGGCCTTAAGGCCTCCGTGTCCGGGCCCAGCACTAAGCCTGCGCTAGGCAGGGCCTCTGGAGCTTCAGGCAAGCTCATCACCCGCGTCCGCTCCAGCAGTGCCAAATACACCAGCAGCACAGCCAGTGAGTAACAAACACGCATATCAGTCTCCCCTTTGCCTTTAAAATGTAATTTTATGTAGTACTGTCTTCGTAATCATTTATTACAGGTGTAAGAACCTGAAAGGTAAAACTGTCTAAATATGTCTCAGCCATTCCTGAAATGTTACAGAAATGTAATGAACCATGAAAATGACTTCCTCTGGATTGGAGGCATCACTATTTAGGTCTGCGTAAAGGTGTCTCGTCCTATCAATTATCTAGATGAATTGGTTCTGAGTGAGTTTGAGATAATTAGTTCAACTAACAAGTTATGAAGGTGCAAGCCTTGGTTTTATTCTTCTGGAGATTTGGCTTTAAGGGCCTCCACTAACTTCACTAATGCTGTATTGCTATTTGCAATTGATTTCAATCATTTCTACTAGAATACCTGTGGTGAAGGTGGATACCATCTGCACAATGTTCTCATAATCATTATGCAATCTTCAATCATGATAACAGAACTGTCTAGAACAATGGTATGAGAATATTGTGGGTCAGATGTAGAATTCCGTGCTCTATCCTTTGAGCGATAATCTGTGGTTTAACTACACTTCACTTTCTACATTGTGTCAATATGACTATGGTCTTCAACAACATGACTTTGTGACAGTAGCCATTACTGTTGGGTTGAGTGCTCATTTCTGGTTGTGAATGTTTTTGAATCAAAGAAAATCCTAATCAATAGTTTATACAGCAAGACTTAAATCTTGCATCAGTACATTTACCATCTAAATGAGCACAAAACTACAAAATCCTTCTATATGGGTATATTTGGGTGTTTTGGGATGTGTAGGGTTTATAGTGTTTTAATGGTGTCCTTTCATGGTGTCTCTGTTTTTACCTTCTCCTCATCGTCCTAACTTTCTAAAACACCCTTCAAACCAATTCATGGCTGAAAGGCTCTAGACGACGACAGAAAGGCTCTGACTACACCTCCACCTCCGAGGAGGAAATTGAATCTAACCAGAGCACCCTTAAACACAAACGCTCACACACCCCCTCAGCTTCCCGCTCCCAGCCTCTCATCCCCCCACGCCCCAAACCCCGCTCACAAGACTCGGACCAGGAGAGTCACGAGGGAGACGCCTACCAGAACTGGTCCTCTCACAGTGCTGAGATAGCAAGGTGAATTGAGATGGCAAGGACACAGCATAAGCCAGTTAATGCTATTGCTGAGTGCTTTAATTATCTGCACAGTAATTGAAGTGGTTATTGAGTTCACAACAGGAGTGAGATCATTTAAAACTACTTGAAATTTTCACTCTTGGTAGATTGCCTGAGGTATCCATCCCTATGTTGGTCTGTTCTCCCCTTCTAGACTGAGTCAGGACCTGGCTAAAGATCTATCCGTCCTGGCCAGGGAGATCCATGGTGTGACTGGTGATGCTGATCCTCAGAGCTCTTCTGCAGTGGAGACCAATACACCTGTCTCTACCATCACCGCCAGGGAGGTGGTATGTTAACCACACTGCCCAGTCACACTGATATTTTATTTAGCACACAATGCAGTATATCCTCACCTGTGTTCACTGAATCCTGTTACAATGGCTGGAGAAGACATACACAACATATCAACCAAGAGTTTTCATTATCTCCATGCTGTCGTGTCTTTGGTTATGCCGGATTAAGTGATATGACATGCTATTCTATAAAATAATTTCTCCGTAATCAATATTACCTGATTGAGCTAATCATGTAAATGTAATTAACTAGAGAGTCGGGGCACCACAAATTAATATTTATAGAGCTGTTATATTCCGAATAAACTCTTAAAGACCTATTAATATTTTAAATCAATAGCAGTCAATATTAATCGTCACCTTAATTCAGTCTCATCTGAAAATTGTAAATTCTTGGTTATCTGCACGAATCCTGGCTAACAAGTTGAATCAGCAATACGAAATTGGGTTTAATTATTTATTTACTAAATACCTAACTAATCACACAGAATTACACATAATTAATCATAACTTGATTACAAATTACGTCATAAAGGAAAACATCCCTTGCGGGAGGAACAGATATGACTGCTTGTTACACAAAAGAAAAGGGGCTGGGTTTGAGTGAAAGAGCGGGAAGACTGAGGGACAAAGGGCGAAGCTGTGCTATCGTAAATACAGTATCTTATGCATTCTAAATTACCACCCATTTGGAAAAGGAAAATGCAATAAATATTTACTCTGAGCTGCGCTTCAGTAGGTTGGTGGTAGATGGAAGGCCGTGTTGCCAAACCGAGTCCTTTGAAGAATGTCTCTGGTGGTCAATTGGATACGTTGTAGTAACGTCGTTGTGTGATAGACGGAATACTCTGTCTGTTCCTTCCAAACCTTCGTTTGCAGCTGCTGTTGCTAACTCAACGGCTAGGAGGTATCACTTCTGTAGTGAATAAGAGTTCAAAGTTCATAACATTCGTAACCAAAGCTCACACTGATGTTGGCTTCGTTCTGTAGTTATTATCTGAACCATTCTGACATCGGACTGTCGTCCTCACATCCTCGGAACTGGAGGTTACATTGTCGTCAAGGCTTTATATAGGAAGGGAGAGGGGGGCGTGTTTGAAAAGTTTTATAGCCCATGTCCATTCACAGGGGCGGGCCACTGATTGAGCATAGCCCTAACCTTATGAAAACCCAAATCTCACAGTTTAGAAGCTAAAATCACATTTCATCCCATCACGATTAATTTCATATTCAAATATTTAAATTGAACAACAATTCCATGTAAATATGATAACTCTGATGTGTAGACTTTCCACTGTAGAGTTTGTCATCTTATCATTGATGAGAATGTCTCAGATGACAACCGAACTGACATCATATTCATTAAGTACCACCACATGTTAAATTGGTCAGGTTTACCAGAATATAGTTAATTTCCCCCCACCTTCTGATGTTCCCAGAATCTCTGTTAACCAAAGGGGTTTGCAAATGTAACATCAGTAGGGTAGAGAGAGGAAAAAGGGAGGAAGAGGTATTTATGACTGTCATAAACCTACCCCCAGGCCAACGTCATGACAATGCTGTCAGACAGCACAGCCATCTCCTCAGGCTGCCCAGCCTTCTCAGTTGCAGATTTATCAATGAGTTGCTCTCACATCTGTGGCCAATGCAAAACATTAATTTGAATGTCATTAATAGGGTTTTATCCATCAATTCATCTTGATTGTTGTTTCTTCCCTGTTTCCATATCAGCTACCTTATGATTGGCACATATGATAACCATCCTTAACTGTTGAGACTGTCTGACTCATCTTGTATTGCAGTTGGTCCATCCCATCCCAGAGGCTGCTGGTGTGAACTACCTTAGAGTACCTCCTGGATCCGCTGCAGCCAGGGACCCCGACCAAACCATTATGAATGACCAGGAATACAACTCTAAGCACAGAGGATGGAACCAGGAAGTGGTTAGACCATACTATCATTTATCATACCACTTCAAGCCATTTTGAGAATGTTGAACATTATAAATAGATTCTGTCTTTTCATAAGTTGCTGTTCAGCCTTATTTTTGTGAAATTGAGAGTTGACTGATTGTTTTTGTCTGCGATCTCTCACCAGGTTGTTGTGGATGATCTGATGTTGAATCCAGTGTCCCAGATCTCTCTGGCTATTCGAGAAAACACAGAGCTGCTAGCTGAGAAAATAAAGTATGAATTTATACAAAGACATGAAGTATGTTCAAAAGTTCACAATACCTTTTCTGTCCATTTCCCCTCACATCTCATACCAGAACCAGATGATAAGTTTTACTAGTCCTCTGATATGTGGTAATCTCGTTAGCTCTGCGTGACTTTCTGAGTGAGCTCAGCCACTTAGCATGACTCTGACTGAGTGAACTGTGCTGTGTTGGGCAGATAGCCTATCCTTAGGTCGTTAAATATTCAGTATAGGAATTCTTCATTTGATATGTGGTTGCTCTGTCTGTACTCTAGAGTGTGTTTTTGTGCTTGCAGGGTACTATTCCACAACAAAACTGACGTTTGGGGGGAGATTGAATCAAAGCTCAATACTGAAAATGACATCCCTGTCCTGAAAGGCTCAAACAAGGTTGGTATTTCCTCAAGTTTCTCCAGTTAGTTTATAGTTATTTGTGATGATTTTCTGTATAATGCTTATTTCCATCAGCAGTGTGTAACATGCCTATTTGTATTTCAGGAAATCACAGCTATTCTGAAAGAGCTCAGAAGAGTTCAGAGACAACTTGAAGGTAAGTGCACATTCATCACAAAAATCGAGTAAAACCTCCATGTAAACAAGCATCACTTAAAATGTTTTTTTGCTTTTTGTTAAATCATTTTTTCCCCCTCAGCATTTTAGTTGTGTTGATTTATGCCTGATTTTTCTGTCCCCTCCACAGTCATCAACACTATCATTGAGCCCAGTGGAAATCTTGAGCCAGCCAAAGCCTCCACTCCTAGTGCCGCCTCCACTCCTAGTGCCCCCTCCTCAGCCGGTTTGAAGCCATCCAGGGCCCCTTCGAGATACTGGAGAACCTCTGGTTCCCAGCGGGGTGGGGTTCCCTCTTCCAGCTCCAGGCCCAGTGAGAGTGTCAGGAGATCAGTTGTGGCCTCTGAGGCAGAGAGCTACGTGGTCTGAGGTTTTGGAACACAGTGCCTCCCCTTCACTGCTACATCACAATTCCAGGTGTTGAGAGAGTGGATTAGAGGGGGAAATAGGCACTGCTAGAGAGAACTGTGGCCCCACCGCACAAAGACACTACTGTACTGTGTGTGCACTACTAGACAACTGCAATGCGCATTGAACTGCCATGGTGTGAGAAAGGGGTTGTACGAGACACAAAGCCATGCAGTGGTTAGTTCAGTCGAGGGAAAATCACTTTAAAGGCCCATTGCAACTGTTTTTATATCAATAAAAAAACAATTCTGGATAACATATAAGGACCTTACTGTAATAGATATATTTTCAAATTGACAAAAATAACTTTTTACACAAACTATTTTTCAAGCAAGAATTTTGCTAGGACTGTCTGAGTGGAGATGAAAAACTGAAAACTAGCTGTTCTTGGCAGAGGTTTGGAACTGTTTATTGTTATTGGTCTATTAACCAATTTACAGCATGGTGATGTCACCATGGAAAGCCGAAATGTCCGCCCATGCAAACCTGCTGATTAGAAGGACCTGTCTAGATTGTATTTTCAACCAGCAACTCCAGGATCAGTGTTAGTTTCATCAGCTGTTGAACAATATGATACAAAACACATAAACATAATTTTGACCACACTGGGCCTTTAAGACGAGGTCATTATTCTGCCATATACCCTTGTTGATCTCACGCTCAGAAAACGTAAGCATACTTGCATTTGATTGATTGATTTCTATAATTTTATTCATTGGGGAAATTTTGCCGCAATCAGCTAGTGCACAGTATATTTAAAAACAGCTTGAGTATATTTTATTTAAGGAAGTATATATTACTAAAGTAATTAACTAATACAATTAAAGCATATTTTGACTTTGCTTGATTAAATGTAGAAGTAAAGAATTTATATTCTCCAGGATTCCTTGATAGGTTTATTCAAGACTTCATCACTGCTTTCGTTTGACTACTTTCTCCCTCTATGGACCAGACCTATTGAAGAATGGCTAAAGTATTTAATTGTAATGATTTATATATTATTAAAGAGTTTATAAATTTGCACTTGGACACTTGCTTTTGCGCAAATATGTTATTTTCCTGGTCTCTTAAATGACATTGAGGCATTTTTTTTTAGTGAAATGTAAGAATGGCTCTAGGAGTCATTGCTTTACAAGGTATCTCATGTTGCCAGTAGAAAGTTTTGCGTATGTATTCTCTAGAGTCAAAGGTAGACATCAGGTCTGCTTCCTCATGCACTATCTGACACTAGATTTCCTTGTTCTCAGAACTGAAAGTCTGTGTGGAATGTATGGTTGGGTGGGCAGGGCTGGGGGGCTTAGTGCTGGGGTAGAACGTTCGTTTTAATCACCTAGCAACAGCCAACTGCTGTATATGCGTAGCTCAGCCCAGAGATTTTAGGCTTTGAAACAGAATAAAACAAAGAACTCATTCAGGGCTTCTACCAGCTAGCGCCATTTGGAAAGTGTTTGTATTGCTGATAGGTTTGATTGTCATAACTGGTCAGTTGATTGCACAGCTTTCAATAATGTGGTCAGACATACAGTGAGCTCTAAAAGTATTGGGACAGTGACAGATTTGCTGTTTTGGCTCTGTACTCCACGGCACTTTGGTTTTGACATGATATAATGACTGAGGTTAAAGTGCACACTTAACTTTAATTTGAGGGTATTTTCATCCATATCGAGTGAGCCATTTAGAAATTACAGCACTTTGGTTTTGACATGATATAATGACAATAGAGTGAACCATTTAGAAATTACAGCACTTTGTACATAGTCCCCCCATTTTAGGGGACCAGAAGTGTTGGGACAAATTCACTTGTGTATTAAAGTTGTCAAGTTTAGTGTTTGGTCCCGTATTCATCGCATGCAATGACAATGATTATATCAAGCTTGTGAATCTACAATGTTGTTGGATGCATTTGCTGCTTGTTTTGGTTGTTTCAGATTATTTTGTGCCCAATATAATGAATTGTCATTTTGGAGGTACTTTAAGAACATAATGTTTCCAAACACTTCTACATTAGGTGTGGATGATACCATGATTACTGCTAATCCTGAATGAATTGTGAATAATGATGAGTGGGAAAGTTACAGATGCACAAATCATAACCCCCCCACCAAAATGCTAACCTCCCCTGATATTGTAATGGTGAGAGGTTCGTGTGTCTTGGGGTGTGATATTATCATGGTAGCATCCACATTTTAATGTAAAAGTGTTTAGAAATATTATATTGTTATTTACAATAAAAGTGATTATATAAAATTACACCGTACATTATTTATCATTCATTTCTTTTGGGCACAAAATAATCAGAAACGTAGCCAAAATAAACAGCAAATGGTTTTGGTCCCCTAAAATGGGAGGACGATGTACAAAAAGTCTTGTAATTTCTAAATGGTTCACCTGATATGAACAAAAATACATTCAACTTAAAGTAGTCAGTCTGCACTTTAACCTCATAGTCATTGTATCATTTCAAATCCAAAGTGCTGGAATACAGAGCCGAAACAACAACAAAAAGTGTCACTGTCCCAATATTATTGAAGCTCGCTGTATCTCAGGGCAGTGTACTTTCTGTCCCCTTCTTGATTCCCCTTTCTTTGTTGAAATCGTCATCTGTGGCTTCAATTTTGCCAAAGAATACCAATGATAGTTGTCTTGTAGAAGTGATTATTAACACTTTACTGACTTAAATGCCCTCTGACAGTTTTCAGTGTCGCTTTCTGGAGATATTTTCTCCAGTCTCATGGCTGTATACTCCTTCATTCCACCAATAAGCACACCACACTACATGAACTCCTGTGATGTTGATGCCAGTTTTAAAGGACTGTAATCAGGTGTCAACAGCAAGATGCACTTGCTGTTTCTTGTTTTGTTCTAATGATTCATCATAATTGTGAGCAGAAATGTTGCGCAGTTATACATGAAATCAAAATGTCATGCTATATGTACATATCTAAGACTTGATGATCTAGAGATGACCACACCATCTTGTATTTTGCACCAGTGTAGTGCCATTGGGACCCTTTAATCTTATGCTGAGAAGCTACACATTAAGCCACCTTTTTTTTTTACTAAGGGGGATGCTCTCATTCTGTTAGATTGTATAAATGATATCCTGTCCGGAAGGAAAGGAGACTGAAAATGCAATAAAATAAAGGGACTACAGTCCACAAGTGCTTGTCCTTATCCCAACAGTTTGTGTAGCTGTATATGAAATTGTAAAAGGAATTTCCCTCAGTGCCACAAAGCCTTTTGGGATATATGGTTTCATACCACAAAGTACAGTTCTTGTTTACACCCATGGGCTCAGTTAAATCTGTCTCTGAGGTTTTGATTGCTATGACACGAAGTGCTGCTGCTATTCTGCTTTGTGGATGTTTTATTATATTTCTCCATCAAAAGCTCCAGTTAAACACTTTAATTGAGAAATATCTTGATGTCATATGTGAGTCAAATGTTGTATACCTAGCTCATATCCATTTAAAGTCATCAGTCACCATGGTTTGTTTTTTGGGTTGGTTGGCTCTTGCACCCTAAAAGTAATGTTAAGTTCCACATCCTTCAGCATCTGTTATGTTTTCCAGAATGAAGTTATTGGAAAGGTTATACATTTTGTGCAAAGTTTAGAGAATGTGATAACATGTTGTAATAAAGACATTTGTAATGAATTTTGTTGTACTGTCATCTTCATAATTTTTATTCCAATGCCACTTGTTTGATATAAGCCTAATATTGTAGCACTCAACAGAATCATGTTTTACAAGTACCTTTATTTATACGGTATATCCTGATCTCTCAAAAAAGGGAAATGAAAGAGAAAACAGGAACCGTGTATTTTCCGGTGGACAGTAAATGTCATACCTAGTTTCATATCAATTTCTGAGGACTTAGAGGAAGGCTACTGTAACGACAAATCACTTGCAGAAGACGAGCCGCTTTACTCTGTTTCCGTAAGTTGTTTTTGTATGTTAAATGTATGTTTAAAATGATATGCATGAGCAATAACATTTTAGGTCTGGATTTCAGCAGTACATCAGGAACATCCATGCCAGAGATGTCCTCTCCTTACAATACTTTACATGATAGCGATGTTCCCAACGTAAGGGTAAGAATTGCTTGTCAGACTTTTCAGTAGATTCCCATCTATGTTGATACAACTGAAGTCTGTTCACAGTTATATTGATCACATGTCTGTGTTCATGTTCCAGGGATCCAAACGGCTTGTTTCAATTGCTGTGGCAGTGGGATGTTTGACTGCATTCGGGGCACTGCTCTCCTTTTCTATGTATGAGAAGAGCACAGAAGAGCATTTCCAAAACTACAAGATCTTCCAAGAAACAAACACTGATCAAAATAACATTTCTGAAGAACAAAGCCGGTGAGCGTCATATACATAGTATACGTTTTTGCTTTAATACTTAAATACATCGAATTGACAATATAAAACAGTCAAATTAAGTTTTGGCAATGGAAGTGGATGTGTTGTCTCAAGTTTGTAATCCTCCCCAAAGACTAGAAACCTAACAGGTCCTGTTGTGAATTCCTCAGTATAATCCTCGTAGAGAGCATTCCCCTGTATATGAAATATGACGACAATGCAACATTTGGGACCCCAGTGGACAAAGCCTGGAGAGATCTCCTGTCCATGGCAACCTACCAAGTCGATGTGGCTTCCTTCTACTGGACTCTTACCGGTGATGACATCAATATCAATTCTTCTACTGACTTGCCTGTGAGTTTAAAAAAAGACATTTGAAATACGTTTGACAACCGCTGTCAATTAGTCATCCCTGTGAATTTGCCTGCACTTTATCTACTGTTATCAACAGGGAAAGAACATACTGGAGCAGCTTGGAGCTTTACCTTCCAGAAATGTGTCAGTGAGAGTTGTGACAAGTATTCCCTCTGTGCTGACAAACTCCACAGATCTTCATTTTCTGAGACAGAAAGGTCTGAAATATTAGGAAGGTGTTCTTAATGTTTCGTACACAGTATATTATCCTACTGTATGTTTTATCCTCTAATCTCCTCTCCTTGGTTATCTATACTGTAGGAGTCCAAGTAAGAAAAGTTCCCTTTGGGCGTTTGACTGGGGGTGTACTCCACAGCAAGTTCTGGATTGTTGATAGGAAACACATTTTCCTGGGAAGTGCCAACATGGATTGGAGGTCTCTTACACAGGTAAAGGTCTAGTGATGATATAATAGAACTACCTTAAATAATCTCACTCGTTTTGCACCTACATGACGGGTCACAATGCACTATCACCTTAGGTAAAGGAACTGGGAGTGGTGATCTATAACTGCTCCAGTCTGGCTGAGGACCTCCATAAGATCTTTGAGTCATACTGGGTGATGGGTCATCGCAACAGCTCCATCCCAAACCCTTGGCCCTCCAAGTATGACACTGCCATCAACAAAGAGCACCCCATGCTGCTGAAGACTGATAATGTTTCCAGCAAAATCTACATCACAGTGAGTCCTTTCTGTTTCACTTCCCATTCACTGCTTTCAGAGTGCCCCGAACCATAAAACTATTAGCATCTGAATAAAACCTGAGAGAATTAAAGAGTGTGTCTATTGTCATAACACATTGACCGGATATTTTGTTCTCATCTAATGACCATCTCATCACAGTTCTACTCATTACAGCTCACTCTTCCTTGCAATGTGATGTCTATACTCTGTCTCTCCCAGGCCTCTCCTCCCACTTTCTGCCCCGCCTCTCGGACGCAGGACCTTGATTCTATCCTCTCAGTGATCTCAGGGGCACAGCACTACATTGATGTGGCAGTCATGGAGTATTTCCCCACCACACGCTTCATACACCCTCAAAGGTGAACATACTGTCCTACCAGACTCATCGCCTTTTTCAACCCACCATTGAGTTTGACTTACTTTGACTTCTTGTAATATTGAAAGACTGATTGAGTATACACTACCGGTCAAATGTTTTAGAACACCTACTCATTCAAGGGTTTTTCTATATTTTTTTATATTTTCTAAGACATCAAAACTACGAAATAACATATATTTGAGTTTTTTCAAATAGCCACCCTTTGCATTGATGATAGCTTCGCACACTCTTTGCATTATCTCTACACAACCAATCGGTTGTGTTGTGACAAGGTAGTGGGGTATACAGAAGTTAGCCCTATTTGGTAAAAGACAGAGTCCATAGTATGGCAAGAACAGCTCAAATAAGCAAAGAGAAACGACAGTCCTTCTTTAGTCAGTCAATACTGAACATTTTAAGAACTTTGAACGTTTCTTCAAGTGCAGTTGCAAACACCATCAAGCGCTATGGTGAAACTGGCCCTCATGAGGACCGCCACAAGAAAGGAAGACCCAGAGTTACAGGATAAGGTCATTAGAGTTACCAGCCTCAGAAATTGCAGCTGAAATAAATGCTTCACAGGGTTCAAGTAACAGACACATCTCAACATCAACTGTTCAGAGGATACTGTGTGAATCAGGCCTTCATAGTCAAATTGCTGCAAATAAACCACTACTAATGGACACCAATAATAAGAAGAGACTTGCTTGGACCAAGAAACACAAGCAATGGACATTAGACCAGTGGAAATTTGTCCTTTGGTCTGGAGTCCAAATTGGAGATTTTTGGTTCCAACCGCCATGTCTTTGTGAGATGTGGTATGGGTGAACGGATGATCTCTGCATGTGTGGTTCCCACTGTAAAGCATGGAGGAGGAGGTGTTATGGTAAGGGGGTGCTTTGTTGGTGACACTGTCTGTGATTTATTTAGAATTCAAGGCACACTTAACCAGCATGGCTACCACAGCATTCTGCAGCGATACGCCATCCCATCTGGTTTGGGCTTAGTGGGACTATCATTTGTTTTTCAACAGGACAATGACGCAACACACCTCCAGGCTGTGTAAGGGCTATTTGACCAAGAAAGTAGTGCTGGATCAGATGACCTGGCCTCCACAATCTCCTGACCTCAACCAAATTGAGATGGTTTGGGATGAGTCGGACCGCAGAGTGAAGTTAAAGCAGCCAGCAATATGTGGGAACTCCTTCAATACTGTTGGAAAAGCATTCCGGGTGAAGCTGGTTGAGAGAATGCCAGAGTGTGCAAAGCTGTCAAGGCAAAGGGTGGCTATTTGAAGAATCTCAAATGTAAAATATTTTTTGATTTGATTAAACCTTTTTTGCTTTCTACATGATTCCATATGTGCTATTTCATAGTTTTGATGTCTTCACTATTATTCTACAAAGTAGAAAATAGTAAAAATAAAGAAGAACCCTTGAATGAGTAGGTGTTCTAAAACGTTTGACTGGTAGTGTACCTCTTTAAATCATCCTTTAGGTACTGGCCAGCCATTGATGATGCATTGAAGAGGGCTGCTTTTGAGCGGAATGTTAAGGTTCGTCTGCTGGTGAGCTGTGGACGGGATTCTGATCCAGCCATGCTTCCTTTTCTTCAGTCTCTAGCCTCCCTGAATTACCCTGGCCAGCGTATCAGCATTCAAGTGGTAGGAAGACACACATAGCCCACTGGTATTATTATTCAACCAATGTGATGGTCTTCTTTTCTGTACTGTAATGCCAGATTGTCCTCTTTTTCAGAAACTGTCCATTGTGCCAGTAGGGAACCAGTCAGAGATACCCCACTCTAGAGTAAACCATAATAAATACATGGTGACTGATAAAATGGCATATATTGGTAAGGGATAGACAGCTGTATCAACAGAAAATAGTTGAATATTATAATACTTTGATGTGAACAGACACAGTTGTCTACATGAAAGCATTACAGGTAATGAATAACTTGAATTCCAAATCCTTCTGCCCCTCAGGGACATCTAACTGGTCAGCTGACTACTTCAACACCACAGCTGGAGTGGGGCTGGTGGTTTCCCAGCACGCACCACACTGGGCCTGGAGGACCCAGGCTCTGCAGGGGCAGCTCAGGGCAGTATTTGACAGGGACTGGCAGTCTCAGTTTACTGTATGTCTCGCTGACTTGGGTCATCACCCTGACTGTGCCCTCTCAAAAGGATAGGCGCTCTACTTACCACCCGTACACTCAGTTATAACAATGTTTACTTTAGAAAAGTCCCCAAAGCATTCAGTTATGGCAGTTATGGCTTAGGGAGATAACAGTAAGCCTGTTGGACTGCTTTTTTGTTGTTGTCTTTGGTTGTTTCTATGAGGAACGTTGCAACTGAACACTCATCATTTGCTTCATTATTAGTTTGTACTAGTTACCTTTGTTCCCGAGTGAAAATGTCATGTTGAATGTTTAATATTTCACTGTCTATTCGGGTATGTTGGGGGAAAACGTACCTTAATACCTTTTGCAAGCAAATAAATACTATTTCATGATATATTGCTCATTGCTCATTATTTTTGCAACAAAATGCTTTATTATACAAGATAATTCATTTAAAATAAAAGCAGCAAAAGACAGGTCTCGGTCTCGTCTATTCAAGTGTTTGTTTGATTTTCTCTACATTAGATGGCGGTAATGTAAATATTCAGTGTGGATACTGTAACATCAGGACATCGTCGTAAGGCATTGGATTAAGGACAAAACCGACGAGGAAGTTTCCTTGATCGGAAATGGCTGCGAGTAGTGTGGACGAAATGGTGGAAATTGAGAAAAAGCTGGAATGCGAACAATATGGGTGTCAGTTCTGATGGTGTGGAGAGTGAGGATGAGGGTCAAGGACCGGAATGGTCAGTAGTGGAAAGACGGGAAGAAGAGAAGTCATGAAACAGAAAGAATTGGGGCATCTTGTAAAGGAAGCATTAAGAGGGCCAAGGTAGGAAGCAAGAGTAATGATGTGTGAAGGGGAAAGTGGTGATAGTGTTTGATTAGACCGCAGGGCATCACTTATCTGACTAACTAATGCTGTAGAGAAAAGTGAAATTACCTTGATTTATTTGAAATGTTAGATTGTTAATATTATGTGATAGCCAGGCTCAAGATTCTTAAAATGGAAACGCTTAATGGGAAGAAGATTAAAAGCCATGTCCCTGGTGCTTATGCTAGATTGAGGGGAGTCGTCACTGGGGTCCCGATATCTATGTTCACAGATGATGTTAAAGATAATGTGAAGGGAGGCAGAGTGATAGAGGCCAAAAGGTTGATCAGTAGGAAAGAGGGTCAAGGTGAAAGGTTATCAGTGATGCTGAGATTTGAGAAAGTCTTGCTGGGAAAAGTACAAATAGGACTCCTCAGTTTCAATGTTAGAGGATATGTCACATATGCACTGCAGTGTTTTAAATGCCAAAGAATAGGACATGTAGCTGCTCAGTGTAAAGGAAAGAAAAGATGTGCCAAGTGTGGAGGGGCACATGATTATGGTGAATGTGGAAGCAATGTGAAGGTTAAGTGCAGTAATTGTGGGGGAGAATACAGTGCAGCATTTGGTGGATGCCGGGTACAGAGAGAGGCTCAAAGATATAAGATCAGTTATGATGTATCATTTGCAGAGGCTGTAAAACAGGTTCGTAGAACTATGGTGCGGCCTGATGGATCTGACATGGATGTACCTGCAGTAAGTGGACCTACTTTCAGACTGATGGATCTGACATGGATGTACCTGCAGTAAGTGGACCTACTTTCAGACTGATGGATCTGACATGGATGTACCTGTAGTAAGTGGACCTACTGTCAGACTGATGGATCTGACATGGATGTACCTGTGGACCTACTTTCAGACTGGTGCTTCTGATGGTCCTGGAAATATTGTGCTCATGAATGTCTGGTGTCAAAGGACACTTTGACTTTTTAGATTTTATTGGTAAGGTAATCAATACGACTCAGGTTGAGGAAAGCAGAAATGCCAGGTTGAAGGTTATTGTGGAGATGGCAAAAGAGATATTGGCGGTAACAGATGTTACTGTTGAAATGGAAGGCAGGGAGAACTGCACATTTTGCAGTGTTGCACTTCAATGCTTTTCCTGGCCTGGCAGCAGCCAGGAAGATTGAATTTTATTTTCATGGTAGTTCAGAAGATCATGATTGATGTTACATTCCAGCCAATTAGGTGGTGGCATGCACTTTAAAAGGTCATTGACAGACTGCCATGATATCATAGAAGAAGAAGAATTAGAAGAATAATATTCTGTGTTTACTTTGAGTGATGTTAAGATGTATAAGTTATACTGTACAAGCTTTTATGCCAAATACATTGTTTTTACAGGTGTCAAGCTTATGGGCATGTGACAGCATTGTGTAGGAGGGAGGTTCCTAGGTGTGAGAAGTGTGCAGAAGGGCATGAGACTAAGAAATGTGTAGCATTGAGGAACGTAGAGGTTAATTGTAGGGGTGCCCATGGGGCTAGGGTTCAGAAATGTCCGGTGGGAGAGTCAGCTTGAGTTTTTCAAGGTTAGTGTATGCAGAAGTTGTCATATGCTTAGACAGTGAAGAATGTAGAAGAAGATGTGTTAAGGAGAGGGATCCTTAGAGGAGTGGTGTCCGTCGTAGATCTGTACCAGTACAGAGGGATAGCCCAACAAGGTATGCAGTATTTAGAGTATGTGTTTATTTATTTTTTCAAGCTAAGTATAAGGGAGTTATACTCCAGTCTGGTAGGTGGCGGTAATGCAACATTTATTGGATGCCAACCGCCGTTAAACCTCATCGAAGAAGAAGTGCTGTACTTTGCAAGTTGAAAGGTCACGGGGCGGCGTTTCATGTTGTACAAGCTACGTGTGCTTCTGACGGGCTAGCCAGCAAGCTGAATAATTGCAGTGAACATCATGGTACTACTTGAAAACGACTCGGTAAGTTAGAAAACAGCATCGACTAATGGTAGTATATCTTAGAAATTGACATTATTAGAGGACTGGTTTAATTTGCTAGGTATTGTGCATTGGCATCAATCACTGCTGCCTTTTCGCTAACCATACCCAGTAACGTTAGCTAGATAGCTAGGCACATTCGGCTAGCATTTGCTAACTAACGTTATTCGTTTGAATTGCTTCTGTGGTCCGCGTGATAGCATATTTATAGATGGATATATTTTTCTATCACATTTATTTAGAAGTAAATAACAAGACAACGTTAGCTATACGACCTAGATTTTTTAAATCTATGAACTACACAAACGGGGACATGTTGGCTAGCTAGCTCGCTCATTTGCCATATGGCTACCACATTTTATCCTTTTATCTACAAACTTCAGTCGGATTATTTTCCTTCTAGTTTTTGACGGAGCTGACACGCCTGTTCCAGAAATGCAGGACATCAGGCAGTGTTGCCATCACGTTAAAGAAATGTAAGTTCTCACATTTGTCAACTTACTTTTTTTATGTCTACTGGGTGTTCTCTCCTTAACTAAATTATTCCAGGATATGTTAATAATCGGTTTATGTCCTGCTTTTAGATTTCTGATTACCTGTCATACAGGGTTCTCCAACCCTGTTCCTGGAGAGTTAACCTCCTGTATGTGTTCACTCCAACCCCAGTTGTAACTAACCTGATTCCGGTTATCAACCAGCTAATTATTAGAATCAGATGTGCTAGATTAGGGTTGGAGAAAAAAATCTACAGGATTGTAGCTCTCCAGGAACAGTGTTGGAGAGCCCGGCTGTAATGTGTTGTCACTAACCTTACAGATGATGGGAGAACCAAACCAGTCCCCAGGAAAGGTCACCCAGTGAATTATGAACCAGCAGACAACAAGTGTCTACTCAGAGCGTCAGATGGCAAGAAGAAAATCAGCACAGTGGTAAGTCTACAGCATCATGTGGCAATGAAGTTGTTGATGTTTTCTGCATTACAATACAACTATTTCCTAGTCATGCAATTAGTCTTATCTCTACTTAGTAATCAAAGGTTGTCCATTGCTGTAACATTTTAGCAATTTCAAATCAAATCAAATTTATTTATATAGCCCTTCGTACATCGGCTGATATCTCAAAGTGCTGTACAGAAACCCAGCCTAAAACTCCAAACAGCAAGCAATGCAGGTGTAGAAGCACGGTGGCTAGGAAAAACTCCCTAGAAAGGCCAAAACCTAGGAAGAAACCTAGAGAGGAACCAGGCTATGTGGGGTGGCCAGTCCTCTTCTGGCTGTGCCGGGTGGAGATTATAACAGAACATTTAACAGATGCTCTTATCCTGAGCGACTTAGTTAGTGCGTTCATCTTCAGATAGCTAGGTGGGACATCCACATCACAGGCGTAGACAAGGTACATTTCTCCTCAGAGTAGCTATCTATGTTGAAATAAATCCATAAAGGAATGAACTAAAACATTATGTTGATATGCTATACACTGCAGACAGACACTAATCAGGGGTTTCCTTGTATTTCCAGGTTAGTAGCAAAGAAGTAATCAAGTTCCAGATGGTAGGTACTCGGACATTGAGGTTTGGTTTTTCTAACAAATGTGTCACTGGAACACTGAATGCACATTGTATTGTTTGTTTAGATGTATAATGTTTAAAGGGTATTATGCAAATCACTTAAATTACTCTCCTCTTGACTTGAGAAATGTCTCTAAAAGTCTGCTCTCCTTCTCAACTTGCCAGGCATACTCTAACCTCCTGAGAGCTCACATGGATGGGCTCAAGAAGAAAGACAAGAAAAGCAAAAGCAAGAAAACCAAAGCCACCCAATGAGCAACAGACTCTTTCATAGCGTACTGGGGGAATCCACACTGGCCTGTACCACCTCCAAGGTGCTCCAACTATCATCTCTACCTCCATCCTACCTTCTCCGATATGTTCCCTGAGGCCCACCATCCTCCACTTGGGGACAGCGTTGACATCATGCCATTGTTGTCACAGCAATGTCTCATCCCTGGCCAGTGAATGGCATCGGTCTATATAGGGAGGAAGGGAGAGCTGAGGATGTTTAACACTCAGAGGAAACTACAAGTGGGCTGCCTTTTGGTGCCCCCCCATCTATGGTGTGGATCAAAGTTACACGGAGCTGCATTCATTTATGGAGTCACTGAAGGTTGGAGCACGTTGATGAATTGCCTTTCAAATCGTTTTAATTTGAACTACTAGGCCCTGTCTATTTATGTTTGAATTATCCATCAGTTTGGTTTGCTTGTCAATTTGATTACATTTTCACTAAAGTTCTGATTTACTTTCCAATTGGACCTTGTCTTAACCATTTGTGGATAGATTATTACTGTGTACTATGAGTGAAGATGCCATATACATTTGTTATGGTTTGGGCCGAATGCTTTTTCTTGCTATTCAAATTAATATTATTTTAATGATGGAAAGTGAGATCCTGAGTTTTGTTGGTATTTCTTAAGACAAAATTATTAAGTGGTTGAGTTCCTTATTGGTCCAATAAATTTTTTCAACAGTCATGTAAATTCATTTGTAAGGCAAGCTGTAGAGGAAGGGTCCCAAAGTTAGCTGACACGAGGCCGCTTTGGTACTTAGAAATGTGCTGTTTCCTGTGTTTAATCATCTAATTTGTGGGATGGATGTGTCATGATGGAATATTGATTAAGGGGAAAGTATTTTGAAACTTAATGGTTTAGTATATTTACTGGCAGCTGAAAGGCATATTTGATTTATGGATACAGAGAGAAACCTGTTTTTAACCACATCAAAAATTATCACTACACCTTACTGGGTGTACACCTAACCATGGAAATGCTCTGTAAGGATTATAATTACTTTCCAGTGAATGTGACAGACAAAGGCGGAGCTGCTGCTTTTGACATTCATCTGCCATTTATGTTACTGTATCAGAATGTCATTGATGAATACAGCTGATGTTACTGTAAATGTATCTTTTTTTCCCCTTCAAAATAAATGACAATATGGCAGTGGTTTGTTGATCTAAAGACTGAAATAGTTTTGAAATAAAATAAGGAATAGACCGTTTGACTTTACATTGTAGGCTGATAACATGAGCAAAGTAGAAAAAGGCCACTAAGTAATAAATACACTATATACACAGTTCAGCAACATGGCTGTGTGCATGTTCAACCATCTCTTGAGTTGGGGCCAGCCAGGCCTCTTATAAGGCAGTGTTCCTCTCATTGGGGTAGGCTCCCACCTGGTGATGTCTGTTCCTGTCCTCCTGGTAGCCTTGGTTCATAAGCCTGGTTAGGTACAGGAAAAGGGTCTGGTTCAGAAACACAAAACAGAATTATGAGGACACCTGTAATAATGTTGAATTATAATCAAGGTTTGTGTGTCTAATGTCAACTCAGTAAAAGAAACATCCATTTTTCAGGACCCTGTCTTTCAAAGATAATTTGTAAAAATCCAATTAAATTCACACATTGCAAAAATTAAGTTACAGCAGGAACGCACAATCCCTCTATCAGTGCTCAGACTGTCTGCAATAGGCTGTGAGAAGCTGGACTGAGCGCTTGTAGGCCTGTTGTAAGGCAGGTCCTCACAAGACATCACCGGCAACAGCATCGCCTATGGGCACAAATCCACCGTCGCTGGACCAGACAGGACTGGCAAAAAAGTGCTCTTCACTGACAAGTGGTTTTGTCTCACCAGAGGTGATGGTCTGATTCGGGTTAATCATCGAAGGATTGAGCGCTACACCGAGGCCTGTACTCTGGAACGGGATCGATTTGGAGGTAGAGGGTTCGTCGTGGTTTGGGGCAGTGTGTCACAGCATCATCGGACTGAGCTTATCATTGCAGGCAATCTCAACGCTGTGTGTCACAGGGAAGACATCCTCCTTCATGCAGGCTCATCCTGACATGACCCTCCAGCATGACAATGCCACCAGCCATACTGCTCGTTCTGTGCGGGATTTCCAAGACAGGAATGTCAGTGTTCTGCCATGGCCAGGAAAGAGCCCGGATCTCAATCCCATTGAGCACGTCTGGGACCTGTTGGATTGGAGGGTGAGAGCTCGGGCCATTTCCCACAGAAATGTCTGGGAACTTGCAGGTGCCTTGGTGGAAGAGTGGGGTAACATCTCACAGCAAGAACTGGCAAATCTGGTGCAGTCCATGAGGAGGAGACACACTACAGTACTTAGTGTAGCTGGTGGCCACACCAGATACTGACTGTTACTTTTGATTTTGACCCATCCTTTGTTCAGGGACACCTTATTCAATTTCTGTTAGTCACATGTCTGTGAAACTTGTTCAGTTTATGTGTCAGTTGTTGAATCTTATGTTCATACAAATATTTACACGTTACGTTTGCTGAAAACAAATGCAGTTGACAGTGAGAGGACGTTTCTTTTTTTGATGAGTTTAGTACCAGGTTAGGGTTAGCACTACTGGTCTAAGTAGGCTACATCACTATGGTTAGGGTAGGCGGTACAGCTGTAAATACAATGTATTAATAGTCTAGTGTTTGGTTGGCACTACAGCTGTAAGTAGAATGTATTAACAGTCTAGGTTTAGGGGAGTGCAGGAATGCATTATACTAGGAAATAAGTAGAGCCTGGAATGTTCCTGCTCACTCCACATAAATTAGTAGGACCAGTAGTTTATCCTAGGCACAGGAGCTGATCCCAGGAATAAGATTGGAGTTTTAAGGGTAGTTCTCCATGAATACACTAGAGGCCAATACGGACAGTTTCATTGGAACGTTAATGGTAAACTATAGAGCTTCCACTCATTTCATCTAATTTACACTAAACAAAAATATAAAAGCAACATGTAAAGTGTTTGTCCCATGTTTCATGAGCTGAAATTAAAAAAATATTCTATACGCACAAAAAGTTTATTTCTCTCAAATTTTGTGCGCAAATTTGTTTACATCCCTCTTACAGGTGTGGCATATCAAAAAGCTGATTAAACAGGATGATCATTACACAGGAGCACCTTGTGCTGGTGACAATGAAAGGCCTCTTTAAAATGTGCAGTTTGTAACACAACACAATGACAAAGTTGTCTCAAGTTTTGAGGGAGCGTGCAATTGGTGAGGAATATTTCTGTCTGTAATAAAGCCATTTTGTGGGGGAAAACTCATTCTAATTGGCTGGAAATGGCTGCCCAGTGGGTGGGCCTAACTGCCAAGTGGGTAGGCCTATGCCCTCCAAGGCCAACCCATGGCTACACTCCTGTAGAGTCATGTGAAATCCATAGATTAGGGCCTAATTTATTTATTTAAATTGACAAATTTCCTTAAAATCTTTGAAATTGTGGCATTTTGCATTTAGATTTTTCTTCAGTATATTGACCTTGGATAGTGCACTCAGTAAAACTTGCCCTGATTTACCAGAGTCCTGTGGTGCATAAAACCAAAACCACACTATTTACATAATACACACTAACACACAGTTAAATCTATGTGAGCGCAGTTTTACATTTTACTGAAACTGTTATTTCAATTGATGAATGTAGTAATACTTTGCAAAGTATGTCAAGTAGGGTTACCACACATGATGCGAACATGTAAAATATATTGTAGTAGCCATCATTTGACAGAGCCATGCCATTCTCAATATGGTCATTTCTGGTTCATTTTAATTTTCATGTCAGTCACCTCTCTCCCACAGGTGACCATTTCTATCTTGACATGTGTCATTGGATGTGGAAAACTGGCACTGCAGAAAGCCAAGGGACCTCTTGGACAAAAATTGGTTTCAGACATGATTCTCATGATTGACACCCACGCATTAAATCAAAGTGGTCGCCGAAAAAGATTGAATTGTGTACCTTCCACGCCTCCTCAAGCTCAGGGGTCCATCTCTCTTTGAGAATGGGCTGGACAGCACAGATGAATTCTGCTCCTACATACTGGAAATAAATCACATCAGAACAGGAAATGATCTATATGAATATCTATAGAAATGCAAACAGTAACTTTGTTTAACATGTATTGTCAGTGTGTGTGGGTCTTACACTGTAGTATTTGGGTGGGGCGTTGTAGCGGTAGTGGCTCCTCCCCAGCTCCACAGCCAGAACCTCCAGTCTCTCTAGCTGTTCCAGTCTGGCCACACTCTTCTCAATAAAGGACATCACTCTGAGAGAACAGGAAGACAGGCTTGGTTATGAAAGACAGCCTGACAGGCATACCTTGGACCATCACTGATCATACAGCAGTCCAATTTATTTTGTCATCTTTTATCCTCTCAACAATTGTTCTACAACATTGAACGCTGAACATGGTTTAATTGTTGCCTACAGGCCTGTATTTGACATTAAAGAGCATTTCACTTTAAGGTCTACACCTGTTGTATTCGGCGCATGTGACAAATACAATTTGATATGAATTAGGGAGTTTTATGCAGAACAATAAATACGCACAAAAGTTTAAATGGGTGCGCTCCCTCTTAGCCTGTCCGCTGGTGAGGACATTTGTACTAATGTCCGTGTGAGTGGTTTGAGGGCCACTTGGCCTTCTCCTGTAATGCCACTGCAGCCTCCATACCTTAGATTTAAAAAAGAATCTCGATCATGTAGAAGGATTTTTTGGAACAATGTTGTTGAGTTCAGAAGACACAGAGTTCACAAGACACATAACTTTGTGGCTTTTTGCAAAACAGTAAATTTGTTTTTAAAATGTAGTTGCTTTCTCAGAACATAAATACATTCCTCAAAACTATATCCAATACAAGTCAACAGTAGGTATATTAGCATTTTTGTGCTTCATATTCAAATCATCTATAAGTAACATCATTGAGTTACACAATGCATTTTTAGATACTTTAGGATGACTTGGATATAAAGTGTGAAAATGCTAATATAGGTACCATTGACTTGCATTGGATTTGTGGCACAAATGCTAAAAAGTTTGTATTTGAAACAGTGGGAAGATAAACAAAACCAAAGCATGGGTTGCTGTCATACCTTGTACATAAACTGCTTACAGGGTAAGGAAACCAATATGTAATTTTGCAATTTGGAAGAACTATCCTTTTAACATCAAAGGGGGTTCTTAAAAAAAATCCCATAACCGCAGGAACAGCACCATCTAGTGGTCAAATATCAGGATGTAGGATGGGACACATAAATTCAATGACTTATTTCTCTGAACAGTGGAAAAAATCCATTAACAACTTCGTTAAGAATAGATTGCATAGAATGAAGAAACAATACTTCGAGCTGCAGCTCCATACTACTTGTCAGACATAGATACCTGATACTGTATACTCAATGTTGGGGTGGGATTGGCCAATTTGGGTGCAATGAATTAGCATAATTTCTCAGAGATCAATAATGTTGCAGGAATGCTAATCTTATCTGTTTCTAACTACAGAAAGTATTTCAGAACGATCTGATATGGTGGGTGCTTTGGCTGCTGAAATGACATGTAACGAGCCTAGATCTTTCCTTATATTGTACATGGTATGACACTGATGGGGTGATATAGAATTCTATACAGCAGTGTTTATTGATTACCAGAAACAGAGAACACAGTTGCACACATGTGTCTTCTGATGAAAATAATGTGTTATATTTTGTGAACAGAATTTTATATTCACTGATGACAGTTGTATTTAAAGTTTTGCAAAAGGTGGTCTGATGCAAGTCACGTACTAAAATAAGAAAAAGATCAGAAGTTCTGTAAATGTATTTGAGCATTTGATCATCTCTGTTCTGCTGTTGGTGCGTTTCGACACAGATCCCAAAATTGCTTGTACGCTATTGAGAAAAACTGTAAGTGGAGACATCAGGCTTAAATAGGTTTATTGGCCTTTCAAGGTGAGAAAAACAAAGAGGCTCAGCATACCCAGTGACACAACAGAATGGAGTAAACACACCATTGGAGAACTGCATATGGAGCATAAGAGTGTTCTTCACTGGCAGCAGTGTGTGATAATAGCCAGCCAGAGATGGGATATGACAGCTCTTCAGTCTCAGCAAGAAAAAAGCTCCCATTGACATTAACACTATTATTATTATGTGATGTTCATTGTAGTTTGTTCTCATGTTACTGTCGTTTTTACATCTCATATAGGGACACAAACAGTGTTGACCGATCTTTGCGATAGGAAACTTAAATTGTACAGTATGTCATAAATTCCTTTGTTTCAATAAAATCAGTGATGCTCCATTGTGAGATTTTGACATTTGAAATGTAATAATACCACAATGGCTGTAGTGTTTGGAACTTCAGACTTCAACAGAATGGAGAGCTGGATGAAAGAGGAACCTCACATCGATATCAATGCAAAATTGACAGAAAAATAATCAGTGTAGTGTGGCGACTGACCGTAGGCCGTGTGACCTCAGCTCCCGGCTGGTCCGTAACCCGTCAAGGTCCTCCACGTCTCGGAAGAGGAAGAATACATCTTTGCATTCTGGATGGGTCTCAAACAACCTGTTACCAAGACAACAGACATTCGTGAGCCTCCAAGAGCCAGCTTCATAAAGCCTGCCTTAAACCAAACTGACATATTCATTCCCTCACAAAAAACATCCCTCCATCCTCCAAGTTCTCCCACTGACTACATAACAGAGTTCAGCAAGGCTGTAAATAAGGTGTTGAAAGTAATTATTGATGTTTTTTATAATGCAAGTGTTGAATTATCTGTTGATATTGTGATTTGGTTAAGCATTGCCTGTCTCTATGCTTGTAAATATCTGTCTTCAAGGTGGCATTACAAGTCATCCCATCTGAGCCACGCAGTGATTTTAAGAACTTCTCCATTAGATCTGATTGTACCACTGAGCCCCTTGTAGTTCTCAGTCCTGGCTGCGCTCTCATCATCAGTTCTTCCCTGCTGGACTCCAGGCCTACTACGGGCTGCAATCACACACAGCATCAAACCACTCAGTGTCAGGGGTGACCAGTATAGCCTTCTCTCCTTCTCCCCTTACAGAGCTGTAATGAGTTCCCCTGCCTTCTCAGACCCAGTCATATCAGGGTCAAATGGTACATCAGTTCCAAAAGCCCACAATAAGCTCGGATACAGTGCAGGCACAGAATGTGTGTGTTTTTGTGTTTTAGTGTGTGCGCATACATGTATTATCTCCAATGTATCGTCCATCTAAAAAACCTGTCTGATTACGATGAATAATATTTGACAATACTTTTTCAATTCTGTGCCAAGCATTTTGCTAGGATTTTTGCATCACAACACTGAAGTGTAAGAGGTCTCCAATTGTTTTAATGGACTGGATCTTTATATATACCACTTGGGTCCTGTTTCAGTAATAATGATATCAGACCTTCTTGTGTGTCTGATAATCTACCATTTATATAGGAATGGTTAAAACAAGCCAATAATGGTCCTTTGAGTATATGAAAAAAGGTGTTGTATACTTCCACTGGTATGCCATCCATCCCTGGAGTTTTCCCATCCTTAAAGGCCCCAATTGCCTCAAGCAGTTCCTCCTCTGTAATTTGGCCTTCACATGGGTCTTTCTGTACAGATATTTTTTTAACATTATTATTAGGAAAAAAATCCCTACAATTAGCTTCGGTTAGTGGAGATGGAGGAGCCTGAAATGAAAACATATTCTTAAAGTACTTTACTTCCTCTTTCAAAATATAATTTGGTGAATCATGCATGACTCCATCATTTGTAACAAGTTTTAGTACATTTTTTGGGGTAGCATTTCTATATTGCATATTGAAAAGGAATTTTGTGCATTTTTCCCCATATTCCATCCAGTTCGCTTTATTATTATAATATATTGCACTAGATCTTTCTTGAATAAGTTCCTCAATTTCTTTTTGTTTTTCCTCTAACTTATTCTGTGCCTCTATAGTACCGTTTTTATTGCTATCTAACTGTACTGTTAGTCCTTCAATTTCCTTAGTTAATATGGACTCTTTTGATCCAATTATGCCAATTATGTGATGATCCGACCGCATTCTGTCCCCTATCAACACTTTTTAAACTTTTGGTGCCAGAGAGAATGGTATAAGAAAGTAGTCAAGGCGACTAGCTTGATTAAGCCTCCGCCATGTATATCTCACTAGTTCAGGGTATTTAAGTCTCCATATATCCACTAATTCCAATATATCCATGACATTCATGATTTCCATAAGTGCCTGAGGGTGATAGTTTGTAGTGTGATTTCCTTTCCGGTCCATAGAGGTATTTAAGACCGTATTAAAATCTCCCACCATAATAATAATAATAATAATAGTGTTGAATGTAGAGTTGATAAATTCTTATATATATTTTCAAAGAAGCTTGGATCATCATTATTCGGACCGTATAGGTTAATAAGCCATATCTGTTTATTGTCCAATAACATATTTAAAATAATTCATCTCCCTTGAGGATCTGTTTGGACAATTTGCACATTTGGATCAAAATGATTGTTCATTAAAACCATCACCTCTTTTGAATTTCTTTGCCCCTGGGAGAAGTATATTTCGCCCCCCCAGTTCTTTTTCCACAAATCTTCATCTAAAACTGTTGAATGGGTTTCCTGTAAACAATATATATTATATTCCTTCTCTTTTAGCCAGGTAAATACTGATTGTCTTTTCTTATTATCTGCTCGGCCATTACAATGTAACTGGCTATACTTATTTCACCACCTATCATAATGAGACACAACTTTTGATTATTTTTATCAAAATATATGTTTGTAAACATGCCATTACAAAGTAACATGATGATTGAGTTTCTAATTAGCTGTACCATGATCTTTGCATTTCTACTAAGTAAACCTCCAATTGGTCCCTCTTAAAATAGTCATGTAATCACTAAACCCAATGCCCTGCTGTGGGTTCCATAATGCATACATCACTATATAGGGTACATACCATAAAAGCTCTGTAGAATCTATAGGATCCATGCATGAATATCTTCCCTCTATATTGCTAATTATCTCCTCCCCTTCCCATGTTTGTGTTTTCCCTCATCCCTCTGGTCCATCATGTTATGAGGTGGAGTGTAAGAGCTTTGCACATACACTTCAATTTCCACCTCTTACTGCCTCTGTGTAAGAGAGAAAATAACCTTGTCATATTCACACTCACAGTTGTATCACAGCCAATTGCCACTGTCATAAACAAGGCCCATGAAAGACAGATGAATAGGAACAGCGAAGAGGTGTGTGAGAGGTGATTTCAAAATGGGTCTCCGAATGGTTGCTATGTTTTCCTAGCATTAAGAAAAAAATATTTTCTGAATTTTGGCTGATGATACAAGAGACATGCTTCAGGGGACTTCAAATGACACATTCATTATATGGAATTATGTCAAAATGACTAGAACCTTAAAATAATATAATTAATGACAGAGAAGAAAAGTAATAATGCAAAAGAAAATAAACAAAAACAACTTCGTATTCTAGACATATGCTGCACTGAATGTAGACCTGAATACATTATATTATAATTCTGTTACTAGGTGAGATGGATATCAAGATAAGTAGATTTCTAGATGAGCCCTATTGTTGTAGGACCTAGACTAACAGTGAAATAAATGCTTACTTACGGGCCCTTCCCAACCATGCAAAGAGAAAGAAAATAGAGAAATAATAGAAAACTAATAACACGTAATAATAAATACACAATGAGTAACGATAACTTGGATATATACAAGGGGTCCCAGTACTGAGTCCATGTGCAGGGTTATGAGGTAATTGAGGTAGATATGTACGTATAACTAGGAATAAAGTGACTAGGCAACAGGATAGATAATAAACAGTAGCAGCAACATATGGTATAGAGGCCCCGGTTGGCAGGGAGCTCAGCCCCAGTGATGTACTGGGCCGTATCCACTACCGTCTGTAGTGCCTTGAGGTCAGATTCCAAGGAATTGCCATTCCAAGTAACGATGCAGACAATCAAGATGCTCTCAATGGTGCATCTGTAGAACCTTCTGAGGATCTGAGGGCCCATGCTAAATCTTTTCAGCCTCCTGAGAAGGAAGAGGTGTTGTCATGCCCACTTCACCACTGTGTTGGTGTGTGTGGACCATGATAGATCCTTATTGATGTGGACACCGAGGAACTTGAAGCTCTCGACCTGCTCTACTACAGCCCTGTCGATGTGAATGAGGGAGTTCTGGGCCCTCCGTTTCCTGTAGTCCACAATCAGCTCCTTTATCTTGTTGATGTTGAGAGGTTGTTATCCTGGCACCACACTGCCAGGTCTCTGACCTCCTCACTGTGGGTGGTCTCATCATCGTCTGTGATCAGGCCCTACCACAGTCGTGTCGTCAGCAAACTTAATGATGGCGTTGGAGTCGTCCGCGGCCACGCAGTCGTAGGTGAACAGGGAGTAACAGGAGGGGACTTGGCACGCACCCCTGATTGAGGGTCAGCGTGACGGATGTGTTTTTGCCTACCCTCACCACCTGGAGACGGCCCGTCAGGAAGTCCAGGATACAGTTGCAGAGGGAGGTGTTCAATCCCAGGGTCCTCAGCTTAGTGATGAGCTTGGGCAGTCAGGGCCCTAAGGTGTTGAGCACTGAGCTGTAGTCAATGAACAGCATTCTCACATACATTACCTTCAGAAAGTATGCATACCCCTTGTTCCACATTTGATTGTGTTACAGCCTGAATCCAAAATTGATTAAATATATATTTTTTATCTTAACCATTTGTACACAATACCCCATAATGAAGGAAAACGTGTTTTTAGAAAAAAAATTCTCACATTTATTGAAAACGAAATACAGAAATCTCTCATTTATACAAGTATTCACACCCCTGAATCAATACTTTGTAGAAGCACCTTTGGCAACGATTACAGCTTTCAGTCTTTCTGGGTAAGTCTCGAAGGATTGTGCAACATTTGTACATTATTGTTATCAAAATTCTTCAAGCTGTCAAATTGGTTGTTGATCATTGCTAGACAACCCTTCTCAAGTCTTGCCATAGATTTTAAAATAGATTGAAGTCAAAACTGCCACTCAGGTAAATTTACTGTCTTCCTGGTAAGCAACTCCAGCAAACATTTAGCCTTGTGTTTTAGGTTATTGTCCCACTGAAAGGTGAATTCCTCTCCCAGTGTCTGGTTGAAAGCTGACTGAACCAGATTTTCCTATAGGACTTTGCCTGTGCTTAGCTCTATTCTGTTTATCCCAAAAAATGACAAGCATACATATAACATGATGCAGCCACCACCATGCTTAAAAATAGGAAGAGCGGTACTTCGTGATGTGTTGGATTTGCCCCAAACAAAACGCTTTGTATTAAGGACATGAAGTAAAAAATTTTGCAGTAGAATGAGGTAGTCATTCAAAAATCAAGTTAAACACTATTATTGCACACAGAGTGGGTCCATGAAACGTACGTGACTTGTTAGGCACATATTTACTGCTGAACTTATTTAGGTTTGCCTTAACATAACAAAGGGGTTGAATACTTATTGACTTCAGACATTTCAGCTTTTCATTTTTTATTCATTTGTAAACATTTGTAAAAACAAAATTCCACTTCCATGTTACCTAGGTGTTGGTGCTGTACTGGAACACAAGGCTAAACTAAATTTAATCCATCTTAAATTGACTGTAACAACAAAATGTGGAAAAAGTGAAAGGTTGTGAGTACTTTTTGAAGGCACTATTTTGCTCTGATTGGGCTTAGAGCCATCTTCTGTGCTGTGCCTGGTGGTCTCTCTCTCCATAACTAGGACTGCATAAACTGTTCAATCGGTTTTTCTTTCACTCTGCAAACTATTACATTTCAAAGGGTGGCTATTGGGTTTGTTGATATGTATTTTCTTAGCAGCAAGTGTCTTCGTTTGTCAATAGGCCTGGTGCTGTATATTTATCATGTAATATTGAGACATGATGTAAGATGATGATGTAAGCACCATGTAACAGTCACATTCAATCATTGAGCCCCAAAAGCCCTCTCGGTTGTGGACTAAATGTCTTGAGAGCTTTTTGTATAAGGCAGTACAAGGAGGGCCAACATTTTATTAAGATGATGGGGGCCAGTTCTTATTTAAATTGTTATATTGTGTATAATTTGTAAGTCGCTCTGGATAAGAGCGTCTGCTAAATGACTTAAATGTAAATGTAATAATGTGTTGATCCTACAATTTGATCCCGTCTCCACAGTCATATGTATTGCAGATATAATTACCAAAAAGACAAACTACTGTGTAATAACAGTTTGAATAATGTGAAGTTGGTACATTTTTGAGTTTGTAGTTGTGTCATTCATTATTATAAGTCAGTCATCATGCAGTCCCTGTGGTCATCAACTGTCTTTGATCTACGCAACTCATTCAATCATATCTGAAATGTAATAGCTCTGTTATTTTAAGTCGAGAGCAATAGTGTTGAAGATAATGTTTTGCCTTTCTATGAGGTACCATAAACATTTATTAAAATATTCAGTCTAATAAAGCAAAAATGTATCTTGCTTACAAATAACTAAAACAAAATGAATCAGAACATCTCACCTGACAAACATAATAATTCCAACTTTTGCAATGTCCTCCTGGATAACTTTCCACGACTCTTTGATCATCTCAATCTGCTCCTTGCTCAGATGCGCAACAGAATCCTCCGTCTTAGACTCTCCAGCTGTTTTCGGTGCCAGCCCTGATATTGCGCAGCCCATTGTTCTTGCTACAGCAAAATTGACTAAAAAGTAGTTCAAACACACGGAAAGAAACGTCTGCGCACCTGGGATATGGTTCAGCCTCTTGCGCGGTTGTACATGTACATTCAGGCATGAATGGGATTCAGTGACATCCACAACGCCTGAGCGCGTCATACGAGTTAATCCTCTGTAACCTTGAGGGGCGGGGAACCATTTCTTTCCTAGAACAATTGCTAAAAGCGCAATGCTGCCCAGGCCTACTGTAGTAGGCTGTGCGTATAGATCTAACCTATTTTCCATGTAGGTGAATGACCATTAAAACAATGTGGAGAGATGATTAAACAATGGCATCAAAATGAAGTTTTATAATATGTATATCATATTTCAGTCCCAATGTTCAATAAATAGACTACAACCTTGTGTTTGCACCAACTGGGAGTCTTTAAATCCTCAGGGCAGCCAGGTACTTGCTATTATAACATTCAATTCAACCAAGGGATTGTTGATTGGTTGACTCGATCAGGTAGTTGAATCGATCATCACCTAGGTGTGGGGTCTGTGCTGGAACACAACGCTACACACCCTGTGGGTCTCCTGGACCAGGATTGAAGAAAACTGCATTAAGTCAGTAGTCCTGTAATAAACTATTGGGTTTGATATATCCTGTTTATAAATCTCTTCTGAGAGCAGCATTCGTTGTTCCGTTGTCATGTGTTACTGCTCAAACATCAGGAACAGCATAAGCTACCAAGTCTGTTAAACTTTTACTGTTGGTCACTATCAGATAATGGATCCTCTGTAAACATCTCTGCCTGAATTTCCCCCCTAATATGGTTATACATTATTGCCATCACTCAGTTATGACCTAAAAAGGATTTTTGCAAAGGGATGTTAGGATATTGCAATAGTAAGACCCAGTCATTCAGAATAACTTAACTCAACAAGACATGGAAATCCATTTTTAATATTTGATTTTTTTCCCTACTGACATTAACCACAAAAAAAAAATGATGTATTGTAATTTCAATAACTCAGATTTTATTGAGCATATATGCCATTTCAGGTATGAAATTATTCTGTGCGGTTTCTGGAATGAAAAGGTCTAGGAAGACGAGGATCATTTTATAAATAACAAGGAAATAGATCAGAAAACAACTCCAGTGATGTATGAAAACAATCATAGTATTGAGTAGTAGCTAAATGTGGCACATTTGGCTGAATAGTAGACAGCACAGACCATACATCTCCCATTTTTAAACAACTGAAGGAAAAACACTTTGACCAAAGGTCAAATAGGATTGAGTGAATCCTAATGGCTGTAAATCCACAATAAATAACTTACAAATGGTGGCCCAGCCTTCCAGATTTACTCTCATTTATATATTAAGTCGCATATCTCTTTACACTATTTCCTTGCTTATGACCCTCACAATTCATTCACAAATAGAGGATGACCATTGCATCATTACACAGGGGGGGGGGAGGGGAGAGAAGGGTAATCTGGACAGATCTACTTCAATATGCTGACGTTTTTTCTCAACACCATTTTTCTTATATACATAGTCATTCTCTTTATGTAAACACATTTCATGATGGTGTGAGAACAAGACACATTTACAACTATTTACACATTTTACAAAGTCACAACATATTTTCCCATGGGGTGCCCTTGATTGTTCAATATCCCTAGTAGGTAACACCAGAAGTGAGAAAAGAGTGATGTGAGAAGGTGATAATACAGACAAAAAGTAGAAAATGGTATTCCTGACACAGTAGCAGTAGTTACTGCCTAATAGACAGTATTTATAGTCATATTCCTCGACGTCAATTGCATATATAGGTAAGAAAAGGCTTATTTCATTATTTACAGAAAGCGATCAAATAGGCAGGGCATTTACAGTGTTTGTATTTGATCCCAAGTTCTGGAATTTTGCTCGTAGGTTTTTTACCAGACTACTCTCGATCTTTTTGCCTGAAGTCAGTGCAGACCTCTTGGCACAGTACTGGTAATCAAGGCTTTTCGAGATTTTAAGTTTGGTCTTTCCTTTAGCTCCTTGTTCCTCCACTCTCGTCTTCCCTCCAGTCTCCTCTGGCCCATCGCCAGCAACCCTCTCTACTATAATAACCTTGTGCTCGTTGGGCAGGGTAGCCTGACCAGCCATGTAACAGCTCCTCATTGTCTCCTGAAGGTTCTGCAGCTCCTGTAGAGGCAGTGTTCCTAGCAAGTGATCAAAAGAATGCCACCTGCAAAGTGGAAGCTGGGGCTGAGCCTCTCCAACAGAACCCCCACCCTGGTGGTCCATGGATGACATAGTCTCAAGTGAGTCTGTTAGTCCACTGTTAGTGTCTGTGGGGCAGTTGCAGCTGGATGAGTAGCCATCGGGGCTCCATGAGGTACTGAAGCCCTCAGTGCAACTCTGCATCCTCTCTGGGGCGGAGCAGCTATGGCTGACAGGTGATGGGTGGGAGGAACCAAGGTCCAGCCTGTGGTTAGTGTATTTGGAGCGGAGCTCCTGGACATCTGGCCAGTGGAAACTCTGTGTCTGCACTGGGCTGTGAGGACTGTTGGGACAGGGGGACGTGACCTGTGAGCTAGCCCCAGAGTTGAGACTTGGGACTGGGCTTGGGGTCCTCCGCTCATGCACGACCACCTGCTCATAGGATTTGAGTGACAGTGTCAGGTTAGGCCTACCTGCATACACAGAAAGACAGGGCAGAGATAAGGGACATCAGTTTGATCATTTTAGCTTTGCAGATTAGAGTATCATATAAAATCATAATGGATCAGCAAAACATTAAAACAGATCCCTGACAGCTTACCCCAGTCTCTTCTTTGGACTTTCTCCTCATAGACAGCTGGTAGGTTCTTAAAGGCAAGGTGGTTCTCAGCCTCCATGTTTCTCTGCCTCACCACGGGCCTGCTGTTCTTGATGCGCTGGCTGTACTGGCGGGCCAGTTGGAAAACCTTGTTCTTCATCTTCTCCATATCCTGCAGAATCTGGTCCTCTTCCACCCCTAAACGCAGGCTGATGACCCTGGGGAGGGGAGATCTACTGACTGTGCCTCTCTCCCAGGACTTGGGAGTCTTATTCTGGCAGGACTCCTGCCCTGAGAAGGGGTCTGGAGAAGTTGTGATGGGTGATGGGGATTCCTCTGAGACAGCACCCATGTCTGACTCCTCCAGGATCCTCAGGGGCTTGATATACTCAGCTTCAAGGATCTCTCTGCTGGTTCCCCCCATCCGGGATAGAAATGATCTGGGATGGACATTGTCCTCTGTACCCTGAATACCCTTGGGTTTCCCAAGGCTTCCATAAACCTCCTCCATCTCTATGTCTTGCCACACTTGGACCATGTCCAAGGACGGTCTGAAGAACTCATCCTCGTCTCCAACAGGAGCATCATTGACACTCTGGGACCTGGGCTTGATGTCTGCAGCTTTTTGTGGCTCCAGCACAGGGGTATTATTAGTCCTCTGCTCTTTTTCTAAGCCAGGAAGGTCGAACACTGACCAGGATGTGGGCCGGTTGTTCGGGGAGACCTTCCCGTGCCCTGGAACCGCTTGGTCCTGGGGTTTGCTGTTGAGCTGCCGGCTCAGGTGTCTGACCAGGCCTGCAGGAATATAGGACAGGCTCTCCCTGCGCTTGATGCTGAAGCTGGCATCCTGGTGCTCTGCATGCTCATAGTACCTCCTGATCTTGTGGATGAGTATCCGGTCCTGCTTGGAGAGAGTGGATCTGCGCTCCACCTCCATGAGGTGGTCTGGTCTAGGGGCAGGCGTAGAGGTGTTGCCTTTCAAGAGCAGTGGGTGCTCTGGGGTAGAGTTAACCAGAGTCTGGACCTTCTCCTCGAGCTCGGTGTTCAGACAGGGTGTGCTGCTGCCCTTGCTGCCCAACTGAGGTGAGGGGCAGCCCAGGGAACACAGGTCCTCTGAGACCACCAGGCTGCCAACAAAATCCTCAGTGATTACACTGCCCTGGTCCAACACAGAGGCAGGCCGGGTGCGGCTGGTCTCAGTTCCCAGCACCGCACCAAACTCTGAACACTCTCCATTTGTCACTGATGAGTTCATCTCGTCCTGTTGGACAGAGCAGTCACTCTTCTCTTCATCCCCTCCCGCCCTGTACCTTCCCTCTTCCTCTACTCCTCCCCCAATACCCCTCTCAGGCTCCAGTGTCGGAGACGTCTCAGGCTGTCTGGGAGGCAGAGTTGGCGAAGCATCAGGCTCTGTGTATAGGGGTGGGTTCGCCTCACTCTGTTCCATCACTACTACCTTAGGAGCACTGCTTTGAGGAGGAACCTCCTCCACATACACCTGGATAAGGAGGAAGGAAGGGTGAATATTAACATCAGGATGGAATAAAGCAATATGGATATGATAAGCCAACAGGTAGTTATAAATCACCAGTCATTATCTGACATTGGATCAATGAGCCAAGTCAAGTGATCAGGTTAAATCTGCTACAGCAGCCATGATCTCTGATCCATGTCTGGTAGTGCATGGCGTCGAATATTCTGACAACATGACAGAGACAGAATCACAGTAGAATGTGTAATAAAACGATCAGAGCATTTTGATTCCATTTTTATAGCTAATTCATCACAATTGCCACCGTCCATTTCATATGCACCTGCTGAACTCTGCTGTAAAATGTAGCACTTTAGTTTAACAGTTTTAATTTAACAGATTTGACCCCAGTGTGCAGTTATAACAGACTAATTTCCAGCTGCAGTGTGGTTGTGTGTGTGTGTGTGTGTGTGTGTGTGTGTGTGTGTGTGTGTGTGTGTGTGTGTGTGTGTGTGTGTGTGTGTGTGTGTGTGTGTGTGTGTGTGTGTGTGTGTGTGTGTGTGTGTGTGTGTGAATGCAGTAGGAGCTGTGGGTAAGAAATAAGGGAGGGACCAACAACTTGTTACACTCGGCTTGGAAGCAGACAAGAGGACCCAGGATCTATTAAAAATGTTCTCTGTCCATGAGAGATGACAGGGGACAACAGCATGTAGGAGGAGACATTCTAATTTACAGGGTATAAATACACAACCCCCTAGTTGTATTAGATCAGAACCATTTGGGCCACCTACCAGTCTTCCCAAATCCCATCCCCTCAAAAGATGAAGACTTTTCTGTTAGTATCCCCTATATTTTAGATATACAGTACAACAAAACATTCATCCGTTCAGAATCTCTTCAAGCTTAGTCTCATGTGACAGATTTGGTTCTGGGTGCCAAGCGCACCTTAACTTTGACCCAGCCAGTCCAAACTCTTCATACCTGGTCAGTGAAGGTCTCCTCTGTAGCCAACTCGCTGATCTCCTGGGCTGATGTCTCCATCCTCTCCCCCAGTGGTCCCTTCTTAACTACAACCTCATAGTTTTCTTCATCCTGGGGTAGCAGAACACAACATGAAAGGGTGAACACTGCTTAGAGTGAACACTGGGTCTTAGATGGCCAAATCCATACAGTGGAGTATAATATATAATAATAATATATGCCATTTAGCAGACGCTTTTATCCAAAGCGACTTACAGTCATGTGTGCATACATTCTACGTATGGGTGGTCCCGGGGATCGAACCCACTACCCTGGCGTTACAAGCGCCATGCTCTACCAACTGAGCTACAGAAGGGCCACAGTATCACAAGACTTCTCTATCATCTGGTTCCAGACAGTCACAAGCTGGGCAGCACTGATTTGCATTTGGTTTTAAAGCACCTGTGTGACAATACATACATTATATAGACAGCTGACATTCATATTACAGGATGTTCAACATTCAAGCCATTTTAATGCCATTATAGCAATTAACCTTAATAAAGTTCCTCTGTAGTTTTGGAAAAAGCAAAAGGGAAACCTTTTAACTAATGTGAAGACCAAAGCACATATTATCCTGACTCCCTGATTTGACAGCCAAATTCACCTTTGAAGTCATACATAAGCTCTGTGGATCAATTGACTCAATGCAAATGCACCCATCAAATAAGCACAAGGCTAATTGCTGACTTGTTTTCTCTACAATGTTGATTTTCAAAGCAAATTGTGTCACATGCACTGAATACAACAGATGTAGACCTTACCTTTTAATGCTTCCTTGCAAGCCCTTAACCAACAATGTATATCAATGATGTATGTATAGATTAATGATGTCGCTCTTACTGCGGGTGATTTTGTGATCCACCTCTACACAGACGACACCATTCTGTTTACATCTGGCCTTTCCTTGGACACCGTGTTAACAAACCTCCAAATGAGCTTCAATGCCATACAACACTCCTTCCGTGGCCTCCAACTGCTCTTAAATGCTAGTAAAACTAAATGCATGCTTTTCAACCGATCGCTGCCCGCACCCGCCAGCCCGACTAGCATCACTACTCTGGACGGTTCGGACTAAGAATATGTGGACAACTACAAATACCTAGGTGTCTGGCTAGACTGTAAACTCTCCTTCCAGACTCATATTATGCATCTCCAATCCAAAATTAACTCTAGATTCGGCTTCCTATTTTGCAGCAAAGCCTCCTTCACTCATGCTGCCAAACATACCCTCGTAAAACTGACTATCCTGCCAAAACCTTGACTTCAGCGTTGTCATTTTCAAAATAGCCTCCAACACTTTACTCAGCAAATTGGATGCAGTCTACCACAGTGCCACCCGTTTTGTCATCAAAGCCCCATATACTACCCACCACTGCAACCTGTATGCTCTCGGTGGCTGGTCCTCACTACATATTCGTCACCAAACCCACTGGCTCCAGGTCATCTACAAGTCTTTGCTAGGTAAAGCCCTGCCTCATCTCAGCTCACTGGTCACCATAGCAGCACCCACCTGTAGCACGCTCTCCAGCAGGTATCGCTCACTGGTCATCCCCAAAGCCAACACCTCCTTTGGACGCCTTTCCTTCCACTTCTCTGCTGCCATTGACTGGAACAAATTGCAAAAATCACTGAAGTTGGAGACTAACTCCCTCACTAACGTCAAGCATCAGCTGTCAGAGCAGCTTACCAATCACTGCAGCTGTACATAGCCCATCTGTAAATAGCCCATCCAACCACCTACCTCATATTTGCTTTTCTGGTCTTTTGCACACCAGTATTTCTAATTGCACATCCTCATCTGCACATATATCACTCCAGTGTAAATTGCTAAATTGTAATTACTTTGCCACTATGCTCCATTTATTGCCTTACCTCCTTGCCTCATTTGCACACACTGTATATTTTATATTGTGTTATTGACTGTACGTTTGTTTATCCCATGCTTTATCTTGGCCAGGGTGCAGTTGTAAATGAAAACTTGTTCTCAACTGGAGTACTTGGTAAAATAAAGGTGAAATAAAATGAAAAAAATCATATTTAAAAATGCAGTTAAGAAAATATACATAGCCTCATTATTGTTATTTTATTGTGTTACTTTTTTATTTAATTTAGTAAATAGTTTAACCAACAATGCAGTTCAAGAAATGGCTAAGGGCTTGTAAGTAAGCATTTCATGGTAACCTGTTGTATTTGGCACATGTGACAAATAACATTTGATTTACTAAATAAACTAAAGTAAAAAAAGTATCACAATAAAATAACAACGAAGCTATATACGGGGGGTACCAGTACAGAGTCAACGTGCAGAGGTAATATGTACATATAGGGGTTAAGTGACTATGCATAGACAATTAACAGCAAATAGCAGCAGGGTAGAAAATGGCTCATAAGTCTTGGGGCTAGAAGCTGTTAAGGAGCCTTTTGGACCTAGACTTGGCGCTCCAGTACCGCTTGCCATGTGGTAGCAGAGAGAACAGTCTATGACCATTTTTGGGGTCTGTAATGCTCCGCAACACATGAGAGAAAAGCATGGTAGTGTGCGTGTTAACCATTAGGGCTGGGAACTGCCAGAGACCTCACGATACGACATTATTACGATACTTAGGTGCAGATACAATACGTATTGCAATTCTTAAGATTCTATATGTATTGTGATATGATGTTCCAAACATATTGCTCACTATATGTCTGCTGCAGAGAGACAAGAGAGCATGAGAACATTTGTTTTGATCAGTCATGGAAATAAACGTGCTGATAACATGTTGGCTCACTATTAAAAAAAGAGATGGAGAACAAACTATAGGATGAAAAATAGTTTTGGATAGTAGTTTTGAAAAATAGTTTTGGATAGTAGTTTTGAAAAATAGTTTTGAAAAATAGTTTTGGCACAGGTACAGCCGACTAGCGCTAGCTAAGGCTACCTAGCAACAAAACAATTTCATTAAATCGATACTGAGTCAAGTATCAATATAATATCATCCAAAATTATATTATGATGTAACTGTTGATTTCTTTTCCACCATCACTATTAACCATTCCATTCGAAAAACCTCAAATTCAAACAATAACAGGCCTTTCAATAGTCACATGTTCCCCAACATTCAATGAAGTCACAAACATGATGAATTATAAATCTGATCTGCAGTGACCAGATTTCCATGATACTGATTGTTGTTACAATTCCTGGAAGGTTTAGTCCATGCAGTTATGTGAGTGTGAAAACCAGAAGCATTCCATGACTATGGCAAATGGTAGCTGGCTTTTAGTGAATTGCATCAAGGCTGAGGTAAACAGAGAGGGCGATGGTTGATTGGAAAGCCAGTGAAATTGCAGAGGAAATAGGAGACCCATTGGTGGCAGTGAGTCTCACCGTTGTGAACCGAGCAGAAAGTAAAGCCCTGGCCCTATAGTGCCAGCAAGAGATGGCTGCCAGCTTGGAGCTGGCAAAGTCGGCTACCTGGTCATCCTCCATCAGAATATCATCTGTGTTTATCTCCCCCTTCTCCTCCTCAGTCTCCTCCTCCTGCTGCTCAGTGCCCCCTTGGCAGGGTAAGGACCTTGGCTTAGGGTCCTCACTGGGGCTCAGCTGCTCCAGAGATGCCCTCCCGCGGCCTATCTTCTCCTGGGCTCCCAGCACACCAGGCCTCTCAGCCTCACCTAGACTGGAGCCCAGCATACTGACACTAGCAGTTGGCTGCAGGGAACGCCTGTCCCCCAGAAGAACACCTTCACTGTCTGTGTGCTGTAGCTTGAAGTCACAGAGAGTTGAGGTGTTATTGCAAGGCCAGCATAGAGATGTTCCTTTTTAATGTAATTGCAAGGTGTTGAAAATAATGGTATAAATGTGACTGAAGGTACATCATGTGATCATGCCAAGCTATTGTGGACATTGTGGACACATCACTAATCAACAAAACCCTGAGCCCAAAACCTCTGCCTTTATTAACACAATATGGTTCAGCCCAATAAGCTTAGAGTAGCAATTCCTCTATTGGGGTTCATTTCTCTCAGCAAGGTTTATTCTGCATTTCCTTTCAGAGTCATTGTCAAACCTGTGAGAACAACATCTCACTGAACCACATTGAACGGAGTCAACCGATTTCTCTTTTCTGCACAGAGGAGAAAAAAACATGGCAGGGCAAAATGTACTTTAATCATTGGGAAGCTCACCTTCAGAATGGCTGCAAGGCAGGAGAAGATAATGAAGAGGAGAAAAGAAGAGAATGTCAACAATGCTGCCACAACAAAAAAGTAGAGTTATATCATACTGTAAACACACTAATAATATCTGAACACTGGCAAGTTAATTGGATAAACTGTGAATGAGAAATGCCTCCTTTCAGAGACTCAGAAATAAGGCAATTCACAAGGACAGTCCTCTCTGACTGAGGAATATGAAGAACAAGAGGTTTGTAGCTAAATTGATTTGAGAGGGCGTAAAGACGGCAGAGAGACAAGACAGAGGAACTTAGTTTATCCCTTTGTTGCTCTATATTTAAAAATCAGCAGCAGAGATAACATGGCAGACTGACTGGAGAAGACACACGGAGACAATTTCCTCCAAAACCCATTTGTCTTTAATATCACCTAACCACACTTATTTATTTCCCAACTTATTACTGCTGTTCATATAACCATAATTAGCTCTATATCCCCTTCCATTCTCTCCCATCACTGCCCTTTCATTGCGGGTCAATTAGAATGCATGAGAGCAGCGCAAGCCACAGATCTAAAGCCAGGACTGAATTTGACTATTGAAAAGAGCTCCTGCATGACAAAGCCTTTCAGTAATATGGCCCATAATTAACATCATTATGGGTGATCTAGGGCAGAGGGGGTTGTGAGAGGAGTAGGGGTCTGGCCTTTTGATCGGGCTGTCCAGGGGTCCATCTACGGCAGAATGACAGCATGGGGTGAATACTGAGACTCAGTATGGGCGACAGGGAACCTGAATCATGGCAGCAGTGGCTCCAGGGTTATGAGCCAGGCCAGCCTGTTAATCTGGAGTCTCGTTAAGAATAGTTTCAGACTGTAGAACTGTGGGGTAAGTGGAACCAATCAAGCCTGAAGAGATGGCTTGGCTTTGGTGTTGTTTTCCATAAAACAAAACATTGTTTTACTATGTGCAGGGGGGAGGCAACTAACTCACCTGATGTCCTGCGCCCGGGTCTCCCCTCTGCGGAAAGGTCTTCAGCCCGGCAGTATCCAGCCTTCTTCAGCCTCTCTGGGCTGTAGCGGTACTTCCCCGACCCTGGGTCTGCACACAGCACAGCAAGCAACACCATCACTCAGGCACTACCGCTCACTCACCCAAAACCAGGTCAGTGAATTAAAGAAATCGTTCTCTACTCTTCAAATGGGGACACAACAGTTAATAATTGTTCCACATTTCCAGTGAAGTGATCCTCTTGCACTCAATGACAGCCTTTCCTGTTGCTTTGTTAACAGCCACAGCTATGTTTAGTGCCTTTATCTTTTATTCATATTAACCATATTTATCTGGAATACTCACAGAGAGAATCCATTTCGAGGATGGCCTCTTTTACCTGGAAGACAGAAATCAAAAGAAAACGGTAGGTGTCATTTTTATTAGACTTCAAATTTACAAATGCAGCATTGATACGTTTATTACATTTTTAAAAACAAAGAACAGCTCCACCCCCACCCTTCCTATAAGGTGCATAGGTCTACATGTAAACAACGAACGTCAGCATGTCATAAAGGAGATTAAATGGAGATACACACAAAACAACTTTTATTTTATGCAGAAGTGTGTTAAGACTAATAGTATTTCTTTGTCATAATATAAATATATAATAAAAAATGCAAAAATGTAGGAATGAAAAATAAGAAGGGAACTGTAGTAGATGATTGAATGAGAATCATTTATTTGGGTAACTTACTAGTCATATTAGAAGGAATAGTATATAGCGCCATACATGCAGTCTAGGTCAACATCTTAAAACTGAATGGGAGTCAAGTCAGAAAGATTCAAGCTAAATGTAATTGTTTATATTTAAGCGGGGTAATTGTTCATTCAGTAGGAAGGGTAGAGAAATCATCAAATAATGAAATAAAGGGTTGTCAAAGGGAGTACAATGTATCTGTTAATCCTCTTAAAAGGTGAATTTGATATTTTCTCATTTAAGAAAAAAATACATCTTAGAGCCATACAGCTAGAGAGGAAGGGGCTGCGGATTTCCAATTCAGCAGAATCCTGCCACGAGCCAGAAGAGTTGTGAATGCAATACTATGAGTGTTTAGACAATATACGAGGGGGGGTCTTCTACAGCTCCAAAAATAGCAACATAGGGAGATGGTTGACGTTGAATAGCTAAGATACAGTGACAAGATTTCAAAAGACGGAAGTCCAGAAAGCTTATCCATTTGGAGCCAGACCAGGACGCATGTTAGGTTTGCAGGAGACTGAGCACAGGATTCACATTTGTCCTCTATATATCAGGGTATAAGTCTGCCTGTCTGGCTCACAATGAACTCGAAGGAGCACCTTGAACTGGATGAGTCCGAGTCAAGCACAGGAAGAAGACGAGTTTACCCTTTTTAGTAGCGCTTTCCCACCAGTTTAAGTTCTATATTCATCTCATGTTCCCACTTCTCCATAGTTCTGTTAAGGGTGGTGTTGCCAAAGCACATAACATACAAGTAAAATGTATGAGATTAACCTCTTCTGGCTAGATTTAAAATTTTAAAGCAGTTTTGTCTCATGGCAATGCCTCCGGCAGGTTGGGGAAGATCCTTCAAAGTCAACTCTGATTGATCTTATTTTAACGAATATGCCAGATAAATATGTTTCTACTGGCGTCTTCGTCCAAGAGATTAGTGATCATTGCCCAGTTGTGTTAGAGATGGGAGAATACAAAAACCTAAGCCTCGCGCCATTACAAAGAGGATCGTCAGTCAACACAATCTTTATTCTAGTGACCTTGAATGTATTTCAGCTATCCCTGAACCTGATTTAGCTTTGCGCTTCTTTGCAGATGTATTCTATACCATTGTGAATAATCATGCTCCCTTCAAAAAAAATTACGTGTTAAAAAGGTTGATTCAATGCCTAGTGCACACCGGAATGATCAAAAGTCATTCATAAAAGAGATGATGCTTGGGTCAAGGCCAGAAACACCGGATTAGGCCTGTCAGACAAGTTTTTAAGCAACTGAGGAATCATTGTGTAAAATCTCAATCTAAAAGGCTAAATCTCATTTTTACAAAACTGCTCTTTCAGATTGAAATGGGAGCCCGGCTAAATTCTGGAAAACTGCCTCCTCTCTGCCACAACAAATTCATTCATACACTGGCTTCATTACAAGGGAAGAAAATGCCGTAATTGATGCATTTCAATCAGCGGGCTCTCTTTGATAGAACTTCTAAGCCTATTTACAATGATATTGGGCTGGATGCTGATAGGGAAAACTTGCTGAATGATCAGAGAACTTATGCTAGCAATATACAAGTGATGCTAGCAATAGACAAGTGATGCTAGCAATAGACAAGTGATGCTAGCAATAGACAAGTGGTGCTAGCAATAGACAAGTGATGCTAGCAATAGACAAGTGATGCTAGCAATAGACAAGTGATGCTAGCAATAGACAAGTGGTGCTAGCAATAGACAAGTGATGCTAGCAATAGACAAGTGGTGCTAGCAATAGACAAGAAATCCACTGGATTCTGGTCTGCTTAAGTGTGCAGCGCCCATCATTGTTGCCTTAAAAAAAAAAATCGTTATTTAACATTGTTTTCAGGAAATATTCCCAAAGTATGGAAATCACCTCGTGCCACCATGCCATAGGACGGGGATCGTAGTGATTTTAATAATTAATTATCTCCTTATTTAAAGGATTGGTTAAGGTTTCTAGGGTCTCCACAGAGCTAGATAAATTTGCTTTTAAATTTAATGCACTGTATTGCCGGAACAAAATTCAAAATACATTTTATCTTGATCTGGTGCAATTTAAAGTATTGATTGGGGACTTATTTACAGAGCAATGCAACTGTTTTTCTGGTTGATTTGTGATGTTTGTTGTGCTTACCATGATTATAAATGTACACAAATGATTTAAAAATAGTATTATACAGGGCACATTTGGAAGTCTCAATGTCTTCGCTTTCAAAATAAAGGTTAAGTAAATACAAAATAAATTAAAGTATAAGCAATATAGAAGCTTGTATAAGTGGCAGGGAACCATTTTCTATGGAATCACTAAACACCTACAAAAAAGTTAATCAGATAATGTTTTGTAAAATTCTGGGGTAGCCGTCAGGTCCCTGAGCTTCAAATTACCTCAACAAATTGACATCTAGAATGCCAAAGGTCTGAAGGGCTGTAATTGCTGCAAATGGAGGATTCTTTGATGAAAGAAAAGTTTGAAGGACAATTATTTCAAATAAATCATTATTTATAACCTTGGCAACATCTTGACGATATTTCATATTCATTTAGCAACTATTTTAATGCATGTTTTCATGGAAAACAAGGACATTTCTAAGTGACCCCAAACTTTTGAATGGTAGTGTACATGGAGGAGACTTGATCAAGCTAGTCATATTGACTACTTTGTCTCTTGCGTCAAAGTTTTTTTTTTAAATAATAGGAAAGAATGCAATCGGAGCATCATTGGCCTTCACATAACTCTTACAGAATTTCCATGCGGACAGGGATATTGGAAACATAATCAAAGTTTACTGGAGGATAAAATAATTTATAACTGAATTTTTACAGTATAATATAGGTTCTGCAAATATTGTTTGGGATATCTTTAGGGTTGCACATTTTGGAGAATATTCAGAGGTGGAAACTTTCAGTGGGAATTAACGGGAATATATGGGAATTAATATTAATACATTAATATTGCATTGATATATTTAACATATCATGTGAGACAGAAACAAACATTTTACCTGATCATAAGTAGAAAATTGCAAATGATTAAATCCTTCAAATAGAAATAAAATCATCAATTTAGTTACAAATTGGACTTTAATTAAATGAGTTGACTCTTCACATGGGATGATTTCACTGAACAACAAAAGGGAATATTGAATGATCCTCAAAGTCCCTTCCGCCAAGTGGCTGATGAGATATGTTGGCACGACTGCCATATTGCATCTCCATCCCAAAGCCCTTGCTTGGAAGTGTACTTCACCAGACTGCCAATAACCTTGCCCTCATCCAGGCCAAGGTCACAAGACACAGTAGTGATGACACCATAGGCCTTGTTGTCTTGCCAGCATTCTTGGGGTCAAATATGTACGGAGCAACAGTGAAGTAGGCAGGGCAGTATGGATTTATTCTCTTACATCTACAAGCAGAGTATGAACATCAGACAGGATGGCATTGTCTCCCTCAATCCGTGCAATGGCTAATGCTATAGGTTTCAGGGCTTTCAGGCTGCTTACCACTCTCTGCCAAAATACCTCATCCAGGAGGATCCTCTTGATGGGGCTGTCCATATCGACAGACAGATATGGCCATTTCTTGGAGAGACGCTTTCCCCTCCAGGAGACTGTCAAACATGATGACAACATCACACCAACAGGTGTTGCTGGGAAGCTTCAATGTAGCGCTCTTATACTTCTCACTTTGCTTGGTGAGGTAGATTGCTGCTATAACTTGATGACCCTTCACATACCTAACCATTTCACATACATAACTATTTCCAGATTCAATGCATGAGCAGCACAGCCAATGGGTGTGATGTGAGGGTAGGACTCCTCCACTTTAGACCAAGCAGACTTCATGTTAGCAGCATTGTCTGTCACCAGTGCAAATGCCTTCTGTGGTCCAAGGTCATTGAAGCCTGCCTTCAGCAGTCATCTCTTGTGTCTGTGCTCTTGTACAATACTGGATGAGGGGTGGAGATGATGTAGTTAATTATTCCTTGCCCACGAACATTCGACCACCCATCAGAGATGATTGCAATACAATCTTCTTTCTCTATGATCTGCTTGACCTTCACTTGAACTCTGTTGAACTTTGTATTCAGCAAATGAGTAGATAAAGCATGTCTGTTTGGAGGGGTGTATGCTGGGCCGAAGAACATTCAGAAATCTCTTCCAATACACATTGCCTGTGAGCATCAGAGGTGAACCAGTTGCATACACAGCTCAAGCAAGACAATCACCAGCATTGCTATGACTACATTCCACCATTGAGTAAAAAACAACAACTTCTGAATCGAGGACCATGAGCTGCTGCTATCGATAAGGTGTCCGATTCATTATTTCCACCTCGAATAGAAGTAGAGGGACTTTTGTCAGAGGTTGCTTGTTGTGAACGCTGAGGGATCTTTATGCACTTGGGCCAGATGATTCTGCATCTTTGTTGCATTCTTCACATATGATTTGGCACAGTATTTGCAAATGTACACAGCTCCATTAGCTGCAGTCAGATCGTGCCCATGGCATTTTCCTGTAAAGATTAGAAAAAAATGAGTAAAAAAAAGAATACAATTCTATGTACATATAAATAGTTAACCAGTTAGATTAAACAACTCCTTTGTAAGATAAGTGTTTTAAAATGAAACATGTACGGAAACAGGTGAATTAACACTCAGCAGGTTCAAGCAAGCTAAAACCCACATGGTAGGTGGCAAAAACTAACTAGCAGAAATGGTTAACAAGTTAGAAATGATTTAAACACTTTGCTATAGGCTACTATTTACTAGTTAACAAAAAATAATGTATAAAATATATTCACCCCACCCAGTATTGTAATCAAAACTTACCAGAAAGCATGTAGTCCTTGGCTCAGACAGTGTAGTAGTATGGGCTCAATAGCATCTCATCCTGATCAGACAGTTTTTTTATTTTTAACATGGATGATACATTGGAGATCATATAGGACAACTACGAGAAATAATAGAACACCATGAAACATCTAAGACAGGCCTGGTATTTAAAACGGAGTTTGAAAAGGCCTTTGATAAAGACCGGATTTTATTTGTAAAAATGCCTGATTTTTTTTTATTTCAGTGATTCTCTTATATGGGGTATAACAACCCCAAGTGTAAAATAGTAAATAGAGGATATTTCTCAAGAGAGTTTTGAATTGTCAAGAGGAGTTAAAACAAGGGTGTCTGCTGTCACGATATCTATTCCTTATGGCCATTGAAATGCTAGCTATTAAAATCAGATCAAATAACAATAGAGGATTAGAAATCCAAGGCTTTAAAACAAAAGGTGTCCATGTATGCCAATGACTCAAGTTTTATATTAAGTCCAGAATTGTATGGGAAGGTCTGCGCATTCCAAGAGTACAACCAATTGATTGCAGCATGACCACAAAAATGGAGGAGGCAGGTGGCAGGGAACTGGTCTGTCTGCCCAATGTAAAGGATCAAAACTGGTCTGTCTGCCCAATGTAAAGGATCAAAACTGGTCTGTCTGCCCAATGTAAAGGATCAAAACGGGTCTGTCTGCCCAATGTAAAGAATCAAAACAGGTCTGTCTGCCCAATGTAAAGGATCAAAACAGGTCTGTCTGCCCAATGTAAAGGATCAAAACTGGTCTGTCTGCCCAATGTAAAGGATCAAAACTGGTCTGTCTGCCCAATGTAAAGGATCAAAACTGGTCTGTCTGCCCAATGTAAAGGATCAAAACTGGTCTGTCTGCCCAATGTAAAGGATCAAAACTGGCAGAGGAATAAAAATAGCATAAATAGGAAAGTTACCAGTTTCATATGAGGACCAGGATGTTGACAGTTGTGCCATACAGATTGTAAAATAGTTGGGATGAGATTTTTGGATGAGCATTCCTGAATCTGAGACCAGAAACGGGCTACCTGAGGGCAATACCAAAATAAATGGTCTTGATTCTGTATCCTCACAACAAAATCTGCAGATTCCCCACCTCTTTAAGGAATACCTAGGATAGGATAAGTAATCCCTCTCACCCCCCCTTTAAGATTTAGATGCACTATTGTAAAGTGACTGTTCCACTGGATGTCATAAGGTGAATGCACCAATTTATAAGTCGCTCTGGATAAGAGCGTCTGCTAAATGACTTAAATGTAATGTAATGTAATGATTGAATGCCGCAAAAATTCAACATTTTGTTGGTGGCAAGAATTCTATATAATACTTTTAACTGAAAAGCAAAGTCTTGAAAAGCGACTCTTGAGTCGTTTTATATATCAACTCTTAAACCTGAACTCTGTAGATTCTATTCGATAGATTGAAATTGTATGATAAACATCACTGCACATTTGAAAGATATATGTTGCGTAGAAATCCGAAGAGGGTGGCCTGCAGAGATCGGTGGGAGCGACTGAGGGAAGATGAGGGTTGGGATGTGGAATTGGAGACAAGTGGGAGTGGAGTTGCTGTGCGGGAGATTGACCGTCATTCTAAGATAAAAGTATATATATATATATTTAATTTTTTACCTTTATTTAACCAGGCAAGTCAGTTAAGAACATATTCTTATTTTCAATGACGGCCTGGGAACAGTGGGTTAACTGCCTGTTCAGGGGCAGAACGACAGCTCGGGGGTTTGAACTCGCAACCTTCCGGTTACTAGTCCAACGCTCTAACCACTAGGCTACGCTGCCGCCCCGGCATTTTAATCAAATGAAAAGTACATCAGAATGACACTGAGGGGCAGTGTTTTTACAGCTAATGCCAGTTTGGCTGATGCGGTGCAGGTGTTTGTACACATGTGTGTATATATATATATATATATATATATACACATGTGTGTATATATATATATATATATATATATATATATATATATATATATATATATATATATATATATATATACACACACAAATTCTCATTCAAATGCACACATACACAGGTAAATAGTGCCACACAAACAGTTGGCCTTGCAGTTACGGTTTTTGTTGTCCTTTTGCATTTTGTTTTCTTCAGTCTTTCTCTTTTGTTCATTTTGTTGGTGCATGGGGGGGGGGGTCTTGAAAGGGGGAATGGAATAATTTTAAAAATATTAAAGTAGTATTTCTTCTGGGGGGTGGAGGCCTTGGAGGGCTGGCGGTTGGGAGCTTGGGCCGGTGGATCGCTGGTTCAGGACTCTTTTTTTAAACCTTGTGGGTGATCTGTCGACATGCCCTGGAGTAGCGCGTTGACCCTGGTTGCTTCTGTGTGTCGCTCTGGATGGGAGTGTTAGATGACTAATGTGATGTAGTTGAGTGGTTTCACTGCAAGTATATTGTATGTTTTAAGCATTCAATAAAAAAAATAAAGAGTGGCAGAGTAAGAAATCATTTGAACTCTTGAGAAAAGCCATTAAGGTTGTCCAAAGGAGAGAGTAAGAAACGGTCCGACTTATTTGTTTCTAGAAAATGAGTAAATAGATTACAATTAAGGTACAGAATGTTTCATCAGAAAGTAGGAAGTCTCCAAAATGGTCGATCCTTTTGACATAGCAAAAGTTTATATCCAAAAGTAGAGGGTGCATGGTCCGAAATGACAATAGCTAAGTATTCGCACGAGTCAACTGCTGGCATGAGTGTGTCATCAATGAAAAAGTAATTATACGGAAGGTGTGGTAGACATAACAAAAAAATTGAAAACTCCTTCACAAGAGTGTTTTGTAATATCCAGGGGTCAGTGCAACCATTCCATTGAATACATGTGGAGAAAGCTTTGGACATCATTGACTGATGGGTTCTAGGATGGGAGTGATCTAATTTTCGATCTATGACAGTTAATATTTCCTCCGAAGCTCAAATAGTGACTGTCCAAATGGATAAGAGATTGTTAGTGAAGATTACATAGTCCCAGTTTGGAGCGTAAACATTCAGCAACACCATGGGTGTTTCACAAAGTGTACAGGTTACAATAATGCATCTTCCTTTTGAATCTGAATTCCGTCTGACGGAATGAAGGGTATCTTCTTATGAATAAGAAAGGCAGGCCATCTGGCCCTAGTGTTGATATTTGAATGATAAAAACTGAACCACCCATGTGCTACGGAGTCTATATATTGGTCTGTAGATGTTTAAGATGAAGAATAATTTGGATCTCTTGATTGGTCCATTTAGCCCCCTCGACGTTCCATGAGGTGAGCCTCACTGAGGCACCACTTTTTAAATGTTTTTTATTGAACCTTTAACTAGGCATGTCAGTTAGGAACAAATTGTTATTTACTATGGCAGCCTACCCCGGACGACACTGGGCCAATTGCGCGCCGCCCTATGGGACTCCCAATCACGGCCGGTTGTGATACGCCTGAAATCTAACCAAGGTCTGTTGTTACGCCTCTAGCACGGAGATGCAGTGCCTTAGACCACTGCGCCACTCAGGAGCCCTTTTGTGTTGGTAGAGTGATAAGTCTTTCATTGATGATAGTGAATTTGAATTATCAGATGTCTCAATCAGTTGTGATGTATTTCACAGAAAATAACTAGGCCAAACCTCAAAAAGTATCTCTATCAGAACGTGACATCTGCCTTCTCTTATCGTTCGGCCTAGTACGTACTATGCCAATTCAATGTGCCCAGGCTAAAACCGGTAGTGAGGGGGAAAACTTCTTGCCCCAGGTTCTTAGTGAAAAATTCAGACATTAATTTAATGGCAGAGCCCTTTGAATTTTCTTCAATATTTGAACGCCGTGAAAAATTCTATACCATCTATGGTTTCGGAGAGGAGCTAGTTTTTCTCCAGCGATGTGCACCTTTCTTCCAGTGCAACAATTCTGTCACTGTAGCCAGATGGACAATGGATGTTGAGCAAAATCTGTTGGCCATGGCCATCTATGGCCATCTTTTGCAACGCTATCGAGAGTAGCTGATATTGGGGCCAAAGCAGCGTTCATTGTCCCTTTGAGTTCTGGGAATCATGAAGCAAAGTTTGTCAGAGACGGTAGGTAGGCCTGGTGCAGAGTTTTCAGTCATCCTAGAGTTTCGTTACGATTTCTCTTGTCTTTGGGACGCAGTTTACGAGCTATTTTCAAGTAAGTAGTTGCGTTAGACTTTTGAAAAAAGTTAGTGAACTAGAAAATGTATATTTTAACTTTTGTTGAAAAGAAGAAGCCATCCACACATACAACCTTCATTCACATGTTAACCCAGAAGCCAGAGCATTAGTTTAGAGGGAGGGATTAGAGTTGGCTGGTGCAAGACTGTGGGCTACTTGACAGGAGTGGAGAGGAAACCCTTGTCACTATAGATTTACCTTCTGTGGGACGATGGTGTGGTGGTTCTCTAGAATCAGTTTCTTGATATGATGAGCCCAGAGGCGCTTCTCCTCTACAGTCTTGGCCTGAAAAAGACACTTGTCAATTATACTGAGCTCATACAGAACTACTCTTATTACAAGAGAGGACGGGCTTATGGTCCACACTCACCTGCACAGTGTGAGGCTGCTTGGGATGCTTGAAGTGTATCACACTGAAGTGCAGGGGGTCCTTGGCGCTGTCAAGCAGCATCAGGGTTGAGCACTGAAACCACAGGGAGCAACGTTACGCCAGCCCAACAGAGCTAGCTCATGGCATTTGGGTTAGGCTCCTCTACTTTTTGTTCATTACCAATATGTGTGTCTTGTAGACATAGTGCTCTCCTCTCTTTTTGGTGATGAGGAGCATCTTGTCAAAGAGGAACAGCATCCTGGTGTTCTTGGCACGTTGGACCTGGAAGGTTCCCTCCAGCACCAGCTCTCCATACGTAGTGAGGTCAGGACCCTTCCAGTTGATCAGGAGAGACTGGATCTCCTGCACACACACACACACACACCTGATAACATCTAGGTCTCCTAAACCTAGTCTGTGTACACAACACTGACAAAACTGTACATAAAAGCATACACAAGGGGTGAAAAGTCTGAAGAGAACAGTATTTGTTTAATGCGACAACAGAAAACAACAACAGGTAGGCCAGGAACCCATGGGCAGTGAACTCACCATCTAATCAAAGGCATAAATTGAAACAAATAGAAAACCCAGCAGACACTGTGGCCCTGTGGTAGATTTATTGAGTTTATTGCTTTGGCCATTTTGTTTCTAAAGATTTAGGCTTCAGCAAACGTCTTAAGGTTGATTATGGAAGTTAACGGGCTGCTTTATTGGAACAACAAAGACTGCAACTAAACAAAAAAAAATGGAATAGCCTGCCCCCACACAGTACAGTAAACTCAGTCAGCGAGTTACTGTGGGAGCAGCAGGAGAGCAACCTGGAATAGTTGCTGGGTGACTAAAAGGATCCCCCATCAACACAACCTCCAGCAAGACAGTGAAACAGTATACTAAAGCTATGGCCATGACAGACAGGATAAACTATGAGCAGAGCAAGAGTAGCTACACTTCATTAACTGATATAAAACCTATTGAGAAACAATCACATACAAAATTAGCCCAATTAGATACACCTGCATCATTATATAACACAATAGTGGTAGGTGTGTAACACAATAGTGGTAGGTGGAAAGGGGCGAGTCAAATTCCATTCACCTCTCCCTGAGTAGCCATACTGACCTGCAGCCTGACAGCGTGCTCGTGTTTCCTCTTCATGTCATTGATGTACCAGGCCACCCCGGTCATGGTGTCAATGGCCTCCTGCACCACCTCATAGCCCTCCTTCTCAGGGTCAAAGTGCTTGGCGATCTCCTGTTAGAGGGAAAACAGCCAGAACATGAGGAATCAAGACCTCTGGAATGAAGTTGAATGTGTTGTTGTATGCTATACAATGCTCTACCATTTCCATCTTATCAGGTTAAAAATGTATTGGCCTCCTGTCAAGGGACCCCACAATCAACATGCAATTGCAGAAGTACAATTCTACACAGCTTACTTGGAAAAGGTAGTATGCAGTACCCATAGAAAAGGTAGTATGCAGTACCCATAGAAAAGGTAGTATGCAGTACCCATAGAAAAGGTAGTATGCAGTACCCATAGAAAAGGTAGTATGCAGTACCCATAGAAAAGGTAGTATGCAGTACCCATAGAAAAGGTAGTATGCAGTACCCATAGAAAAGGTAGTATGCAGTACCCATAGAAAAGGTAGTATGCAGTGAGGACCAGTGTACCTGCAGAAGTAGGTGGTATTTGAGGATCCTCTGGACAGGTTTGAGCAGGTAGGACCCCAGGGGGAGAGAACGCTTGAGGAAGGCCTGGCGATCCCTGAAGAACTTGGCCAGAGTCGTACTCCTCATGCAGTCGGTCAGTGTACCCACAGAGCTAGAGGGAACACAAGTCAATGCATCGTATTATATGACTTCCATTGTAATTTAAGGTTACAGATTCTTAACATGTCCCCCAAAGGTTCCAGAAAAACCTTTACATTCTTCTACTTACTTGGGGTAGTTTGTGCAGTACTGTGTATAGATTTCAAAAGCGTCACTCTATAAAATAGCAAAGGGAGGAAAAACACAAAACCAGATCAATAACACTCCAGCCTGTCCAGCTTCCCGATGATAGGTATCAATTCAGTCTGTGTGAGTGGCCTCCTCTCACTTTGTCTACGAAGCAACTGGCCACAGCAACCGGGTCATTCTCACACATGTCCAGAGACTGCAGCAGCTCACTGTGGAGGAAGACAGACCGACGCAAGACTAGAATAAGGTTTAGGTCGGAGACCACAAAATAAATTCAGTGTAAACTACATCCAGGTACTATGTTAAGTATGAAAACATGGTTTATGTTTTGCATGGCTGAAAGCATTTGTTCTGGTTAACCTCGTTCTGCCCAAAGACTCAACAGGGTCAGGTTTCCCACAGCAGAGTGGACACAAGGAGAGAGGGGTCACCATGCAAAAACATAAAAGGAGTACAAAACCAACAAAAGTTGTTTTTACATGGTCACACACAAAATCAAACACTTTCATAACTTACAACACCCTTCAGCTGCATGGGCTGACGAAATAAAGGATCAACATAGCAATATGAGCAGCTAACTGATCGCTGCAGCTGTACATAGTCTATTGGTAAATAGCCCACCCATTTTCACCTACCTCATCCCCATACTGTTTTTATTTATTTACTTTTATGCTCTTTTGCACACCAATATCTCTACCTGTACATGACCATCTGATCATTTATCACTCCAGTGTTAATCTGCAAAATTGTAATTATTCACCTACCTCCTCATGCCTTTTGCACACAATGTATATAGACTACCATTTTCTTTTCTACTGTGTTATTGACTTGTTAATGGTTTACTCCATGTGTAACTCTGTGTTGTCTGTTCACACTGCTATGCTTTATCTTGGCCAGGTCGCAGTTGCAAATGAGAACTTGTTCTCAACTAGCCTACCTGGTTAAATAAAGGTGAAAAAAAAAATATATATATATATGTCAATATGCTGAGTACAATGGTATGTCTTTATATATTTTTGTTTTGCCTGAAGACAAATATTTTCTTGACAAATCATGAACATGTTCCAAGACATTCTTTCATCAAGCCAATATGTGGCCTATAGTGGCAGGGAAACATTGTTTCTGTTTCAGGGGTACAAGAAGATTTCAGTGTGGTGACCTTAACAGTGACCTGACCCTGAAACGGGAGCAGTACTGTAGCTTTAATAATAGCATGACTCAGATGCAGTCACTGGTCAGTCATGCACATCTATAAACTGAATGACAAGTCTAGGACCATCTGAAAACCCTGTGTATGAAAATGAACTGTACTACAGTCTGCTGCGTGAGACATTCATTCTCCAATACAATGACAAATGAGAATGCCATTTCACATCTCCTCAGAGGTTCATACAGTTTCTGCTTGAATTAATGTCCTCCATCACCTGGGAAATGTGCATGAGTTGCACATGTTTGCAAACCAGTGCTTTAAAAGTACGCTTGGCTCGGATCAGCTCACCCTGGGCCCTTGCTGCGACTGAGTCGTGCCAATTAGCAGGGTTTAGCCAAGATTATGGAAAGTGTAACGCGGGCAATGGCACGCATCCCCAGGCTGTAACAACCATGTCTGGGTCAGATAACAGCCATGTCTGGGTCAGACTACATCTTAGTAATCCAGTCTAACTTCATTTACTTTATAAAACAACAGCAAACTCCCCACTCCAGTGTAACACATTGTATATTGATGCTGTAGTTGAGGCAGAGGGATGCACATGAAAACTCGCCCTGCTTAAGATGTAACAATCACTAATCAAAAGCTCTATTTTACACTGGTGGAAATCTCATACAGGTGAAGTCAGAAGTTTACATACACCTTAACCAAATACATTTAAACTCAGTTTTTCACAATTCCTGACATTTAATCTCAGTAAAAATTCCCCGTCTTCGGTCAGTTAGGATCACCACTTTATTTTAAGAATGTGAAATGTCAGAATAAGATTAGAGAGAATTATTTATTTCAGCCATCACATTCCCAGTGGGTCAGAAGTTTACATACACTCAATTAGTATTTGGTAGCATTGCCTTCAAATGGTTTAACTTGGGTCAACCGTTTCGGGTAGCCTTCCACAAACTTCCCACAATGAGTTGTGAATTTTGGCCCATTCCTCCTGACAGCTAGTGTAACCGAGTCAGATTTGTAGGCCTCCTTGCTCGCACACGCCTTTTCAATTCTGCCCACAAATTGTCTTTAGGATTGAGGTCAGGGCTTTGTGATGGCCACTTCAATACCTTGACTTTGTTGTCCTTAAGCCATTTTGCCACAACTTTGGAAGTATGCTTGGGGTCAATGTCCATTTGGAAGACCCATTTGCGACCAAGCTTTAACTTCCTGACTGAGGTCTTGAGATGTTGCTTCAATATATCCACAGAATATTCCTACCTCATGATGCCATCTATTTTGTGAAGTGCACCAGTCCCTCCTGCAGCAAAGCACCCGCACAACCTGATGCTGCCACCCCCGTGCATCACAGTTGGGATGGTGTTCTTCAGCTAGCAAGCATCCCCCTTTTCCCTCCAAACATAACAATGGCCATTATGGCCAAACAGTTATATTATTGTTTCATCAGACCAGAGGACATTTCTCCAAAAAGTATGATCTTTGTCCCCATGTGCAGTTGCAAACCGTAGTCTGGATTTTTTATGGAGTTTTGGAGCAGTGGCTTCTTCCTTGCTGAGCGGCCTTTCAGGTTATGTCGATGCAGGACTCGTTTTACTGTGGATATAGATACCTTTGTATCCGTTTCCTCCAACATCTTCACAAGGTCCTTTGCTGTTGTTCTGGGATTGATTTGCACTTTTCGCACCAAAGTATGTTCATCTCTAGGAGACAGAACGTGTCTCCTTCCTGAGCGGTATGACGGCTGCGTGGTCCCGTGGTGTTTATACTTGCGTACGATTGTTTGTACAGATGATCGTGGTACATTCAGGCATTTGGAATTTGCTCCCAAGGATGAACCAGACTTGGAGTTCTACAATTTTTTCTGAGGTCTTGGCTGATTTCTTTTGATTCTCGCATGATGTTAAGCAAAGAGGCACTAAGTTTGAAGGTAGGCCTTGAAATACATCCAGAGGTACACCTCCAATTGACTCAAATGATGTCAATTAGCCTATCAGAAGCTTCTAAAGCCAAGACATAATTTTCTGGAATTTTCCAAGCTGTTTAAAGGCACAGTCAACTTAGTGTATGTAAACTTCTGACCCACTGGAATTGAGATACAATTAATTATAAGTGAAATTATCTGTCTGTAAACAATTGTTGGGAAAATGAGTTGTGTCATGCAAAGTAGATGTCCTAACCGACTTGCCAAAACTATAGTTGGGTAAACAAGACATTTGTGGAGTGGTTGAAAAACAAGTTTTAATGACTTCAACCTAAGCGTATGTAAACTTCCGACATCAACTGTAAATGCACCGGAAACATTATTTTCAACCATTGGGTTTTTATGGCACTACACCATGAATGGGAATCATGTGGGAGGAGCCTTACTCTGAGAGGATAAGGATGTTTTATTTTTTCTCTTTTGGCATGAGGCTTGGTGAGCATATGCTGCACAACAGCTTCATATCCCATCCAAATGGGTGCACAGAGCAGGTGATCGTCCTGATAACGTCTGGAGCAGAGTTGACATATACAGCCATAGTGTGATTTGTCTCATTCTTTACTCATCCCAATCTGCTGTGTTGTTCTAGGCCAATCTGCATTTGGTGTTGGTTAGTCAGTCATTTTGTCTTTGTCCCGAAAACAGATTTAGATGGATAAACTCTCCAACACAGCCATACAACAGATGTCCTGCCGGGAAGCCTTTGAATCTTTGTCAAAAGAACATTCCACTAAAAAGGTCAATATATCTTCTCAACGTCTGCTCAAAGGTTTGAGTGTTAGGTTGAGTTGTTTTTGTGAAGACTGTCTGTAAAAATAAAACAATTATATTTGCAAGCTTACCTGTTGAACTCATATATGTCCTCTATATTCCCAAACAGGGAAGAAACCTGGTCTGGACGAATGGGAAGGTTGTCCATGTCTATGATGTGAGCCAGGTAATCCTAGAGAAACAATAACACTGGTTATACTGGCCCGACAATCTGCCTAATGAAGAACCATCCTGGAGTGAGTGCTCTGTCTAAAATACAATTTCTGATTATTTGCAGTAGAGGGAGCTTGTGTATAGATAAAGTTGAACATGCTCAAGCGGTTGCCTCCTTGGTGGATTCCGCTTCAAGTTATTACACATCCTGTTCACAGGCTAAAAAGACCACATAGGATTAAGTCTATCTGCTGTCGATTACAACAAAACTGCAAGACTCATGATTTATGTGTTCAAATCTAAGCTGTTCAAATTGTTATTTTAAGGATTTATTACTTGTTACTGTGAGGTCAGTAGTTCTGTAAAAAAACAGTCTCAGACCAACACAGTGTTCTCCTCCCATGACCCCTCTCTCATCAGGCTGCAGGACTACTCTGGGGTAGACAATATCAACTAAAAACATAGGCACAGTTGCTCCTCTCACCTAATTACACGCATGTTTGTACACAAACACATGCACACATCCAGTCAGTGCAGAGTAAAGTAGAGTCCTCACACACGAGAACGTTTTGCATTCCTCTATAGAGTTCCAGAGACTTGTAGAATCTATGCCAATGTGCATTGAGGCTATTCTGGTGGCACACCGCCCTATTAAGACACTATGTTGGCATTTCCTTTATTTTGGCAGTTAGCTGTATGTACAGCCTACTATTAGACTGTCAGCTCAAGGTTAGGTCTAGGCTTGCGGTTATGGATGGGTAACCCATAAAGGGTAATGCCCTCTAGGGGATGGGAGGGGTAAGGCTATGGAACCCAGTAAACAGATATTGACCCACAGAATTTCAGGACATCTGTCGAGGCGGAATTGGAGGTGTGAGTCCACCTGTCACACAGCTGTCTTAGAGCTGAGATTAAGAGGCTTCTGCTTTATGATATGGTGTGGAGGAGCATGTTCCTGGATAGTTTGTGTAGAGCAGACACTAACAGTAGCAGGACAAAACCAAACAGATGAATCATCAAATACATCACTGAAGTGACAAGTTTAACATCCCTGCTACTGTAACTTTGCACAATAAGATGCTACTGCAGAGCAAGTCATTGAAATGCTGCATTTAGATTGGAGAGGTTGAACTTTTTGGGGGTTGAGAGAATTGTAGATTTTGTTATTGAAAAATGGGCCAGCTTTTTCCCACCTCAACAGCATGTGGGAAAAACACAGTTGCTACTCTCCTATGTTTCTTCAGTTGGCATTGTGATGGCTGTGTTTTTGTTGGCCATTGAATGCTAGGGCCCGGAGGGCTCCGTATCCTAGTTTGGGTCGCAGTGCAGCAGGCAGCTAGGCAGTGCTCACGGAAAAGTGGGAAGTCCAGTGGAAGTGTGAGAGTGTCTGGGGAGCAGGACTGTGTCATTACTCTGGCGGATGCTGTAGCGAGGGCTCGGTAAGGGCAGATCTCCCTTCAACACCTAGGGAAGGCGCCAGCAGCCCAGTCAGAAACAGAGACTCAGTGAGGAGTGCCCGTAACACACTACCTCTGACCTGTCTGCATCATGTGTTAAAGACATTATAACCTGCACTTAACAGGACTTACGCCACCATACTCCTGTCAGTACTCATCCAAAGAGGATCATTATTCCAACCTGAAGGGTGCAATAGGGGAGGCTGATCAATCTGCACAGTTGGTAGTTGTTTGACTACAAAGGCAGCAGCCATAAGAGACCAGTTGACTTGATTGCAGAGCGGATGAATCAACTCTGTCCCATTTGCCACAACTAGAAGATGAAATCAGTAGCAGCTGTTCAAATCTCTGACCAAGATCATCAGGGGAGAAGTTTCTGCCTTGAGATGCTGCTGTGTCCTGGCCCTGATTCTGCTTTAGAACTAAATACGTGAAAAGATCCCAGTCTCAGCTCTGTATGCTTTCACAGTAATATAAACATATAGAAAGCATTAACCTACATACAGAAGCTTAACCACACAACAGCTACTCTATAATTCTAATCTGCTGGTCTTACAGGCTATAATGGTTACATACTATGGAATTTTCCATCTGATATAAGAATGCCATTTGGAAAAGAAATGCAACTGCTATTGTGAGTTACGAAATACACAGGGAACATTTGTCTGAACCACATCTTTAAAAAAACAGGAAATCAAACTAGATCCTGGTAAAACAATCAACCCTAGAATATTTTATTGGTAACAGAGACACGTGGCTTCAAAGGCCAGCAGTCACTTGGAAAATTGAGAACCTAAACCCATGAAGCCCATTCCTTTGTCTCATTACCGGCCAACTCCAATAAATCACCTCTATATAAAAGGAGGTACAGATATTAAGTAATAACTACATACCATTCCAAAAGAAACACTGAAATTACCTATTAAATTACACTAATCATATGGCCTATAGTGAAAAGATTGCATTGATTAAGATCACGTCCTAATAACCAGAACTGATTGGATGTAACCCTCAAGGCGACTCACCTCCACGATGCTGCGAAGGTCCCTGACATACATGCGCTCCGTCTCAATTATCTCCATGACTACATGGTCCACGTAGCTGAGCTTAGGGTTGGGCGCCATGGCTTCAGTGGCAAAGGGTGAGTTATGGGTCTGAGGTGCATTAGTCCTCCTGTTGGTGGTGGCGTTGTTGTTGCACTGGGACCTGGTCTGACTGTGGTTCAGCCACTGGTCTCTGGTCCCCCCCTGGCTGAGGCCCTGCGTCTTGATCTGTGGCTGCTCCCTGGCTCCCTCTGCAGGGCTGAGCTCCAGGTCAATGTCCGCTCCACTGGGGGGAGGTGGTGTGGAGGGGAGGGCTGAGGTACTGCCGTAGAGGCAGTGGCTGTCCTGGGAGGAGACTGAGGACAGAGTGGACACCAGGCTCACTGGACGCTCAGCCTCTCCCGCTGAGGGGTCAGCACAGAGCCGGCTGTAGCCGTCTTGTCGCTCATGGCCACCACTGATGGAGAGGGCAGAGTACAACCGAGGAGATTCTGATAGAGAGAGGAGAGAGTGAGAATGAGAATAGAGTCTCAGGGCACATGGGCAGAAACAGATTGTTAAAATTGGCACATTCCACGACATTTTAGATCCATCTTAATCAAATACTGTAGTCAGATGATATGACAGTATGAACTCAGTGTTCAGCGTCCCAGCCTGAAGAAGAGTGCTCTACTGCAAAAGGGGCTTTCTCAAATCCTACGGACATGCCCCAATTACAGCGTTCCACATTCTCTGGAAAACCCAGCCATTTCCTCCAACCTCCCTTACTGGTACTGGCGAAGTCTTGGAAAAACAGAAGGAAAACTGAGGGGGAGACAGGTTGGGAGAAGAGAGGGGAGTCGGAACCAGAGTCCTGTTTATACATATACATATATATCTAATTTATTGAGCTACTTTTCAAATCAAGAGAAATTGATTCCATATTCAGTTTCACATCCTTCCTGCCCAGACGGGGAATGTTCCAAATATAAGAAGTCACAGAAAATATTCTGAAGGTCAAAGGTCAAACCCATTTTGCATTATTAAAAAATACATATTCTTGCCAATAAACTGCACCTTCGAGAACAAATCCCTTAATTGGCCACAGCAGTCCCTAAGCCAGGTCAGGGATATTGCCAAGTGAGAACAGAGAGTTTGAGAGATGGCGGTGGTAGACATTTCATGGAGCACTCTTTGAAATTGTTTCCAACGACAGCAGTGTTGACACATTCTTAATGAAATCAATAACGCAGTCATAAAATGTGCGTCGTTAGCAGACATCCCACAACTAATAACATGGACCTGTCACTAGGCCATTTGACTGGACTTGGAAAGCGGTACAGAAATATGATCTGTCAGCAATTACTTCAGAAGAACTGAGGCCCTTTCTATATAGCAAAGAATCACAATAGTGATTAGGTATAATGAATGTAAAACAAAAATGATTAGAACTTGTAGATGAAAGATCTGAGGTCACTGGTCAGTAATTTGTAGAGTCAACAGATACAGGAAACAAAACAAGTGTCTCTCCCTCTACAGACTTATAGACAGGATGATGTCAGTGATCTCAGTCTGGGCTACAATCCAGCCTCTACAATCCACTGTAGAGCTCGTCTGCAACAACACCAGACTCACGCATGTCAAGTCAGAGGAAGCAAGGGATGAGTCTGCAAGCAAAGGTTGACCTTGACCACTTCTTGAAAGCTGTTTAAAGTAGTTCCAAAACCATGTAATAGTACTACTTACAGGGAGTAATAGCACAGTAGGCCGTTGGTCTCTGCTGTAGTATCTGCTTAGACAGAAGCTCCTCCTTTCCCCATTTACTTTTGGCTGTGAAAATTACTACCTCGCCTGTTCTGAGCGCCAACCGCCAAGGCCTCCCCCTCCCTTCCTAGAACCGCTGTGCTGACGTCAATGCCCAGCCATTGGGAGGTGATACTGGGGGAGTAAGGACAGTCCAAACATACACCCTAATCTTCCGGTCTCCTAACAAACCCTAATGAAGTCTCAAAGGCGCTCAGTTCTACAAGTGCAGAGCAAATGATATAACCTGATCTAGGCTAATAAAATTGTAATATGGTTTTTACAGAATTCTGAAATAAATGGTGTGACTCACTCACCATTAGGATCACCACCATCAGGACAAGTCATGGCAGTGAGATTGGTCCCAATCCAAATGCTGTACTGGACGGGTAAGGCAGGAAACAGAACTCATGAAGGCCTAAGGCACTAGCACCCAGACCAGACATGATATGAGAAAACAGCAATCGTAAACCAACTCTACTGCAACTTCCCCACCCCCTTTCCTTACTCCGATTACCCACTGAAGAGAAAGTACTCTTTGCCTGATACCACACTCCATTGGTTTGAGATCCTCTGTACGATTTTGTCCACACACATGGAGTGGCTTTGCTAGATTACTAGCACATTGTTAGGTTACTTGTTAGATATTACTGCATGGTCGGAACTAGAAGCACAAGCATTTTGCTACACTCGCATTAACAACTGCTAACCACGTGTATGTGACCTGTAAAATTTGATTTGATGTAGCAGGCAATGCTAAGGAATGCAAATTAAATGCCCTGGGCCAGGTTTCCCGAAAGCTTCTTAAGGCTAAATTCATTGTTAGAACCTTCGTGGGAGTGTTTCTTTGGGGAAAACCATCCTTATTAACGTTGCACTTGAAAATGGTCATAATCTAACACCTGCCTCAGACCAAGTGCATCGTTAGATGCTTTTCTGCCCTCCCGTGTCACTTTATACACAGAAGCGTTCAGCTAAACATTGATAAACCATGTAATTCTGTCTCTGCGACCACCGATAACGTCAGAACAAAGCGGACTACAAAGTCGTCAATATCTTAGCAATTGAAACAAAACAAGCAACATGTAAAAAATATGCTTAAAATGAAAACTGAGATGATTCCATTAAAATAAACAGTACGCTATAGGCCTATTTCAAGCTGTAAAATCTATTTCCTGTTCAATCAATTGAGTTCTATTTGGCTATTTGTAGGCTATTGTCTAATTTGTCTCAACATGTGTGTAGCCTAACGTTCCAAATTGGTGTTTTTGTGAATTTTTATTGGTTTAAGCAGCCGTAGGTGGTAATATCTCTATAGGAGCTGATCTGTTGTCAGTATTGTGAAATAATTAACTGTTAAGGAAAGATTTGAATGGAGAAAGCTGATCTGAGAGCAGCGCTCCCGTTTTTGATCCTTTTAGTATCAACATCCTCCAACAAGGCACTTAGCGACAATTCGCTTTTCGTGGTGTTTTGGGAAATGCATGTTACATCTTCGCCGTTGCAGGAAAGCTGCATCGTTAAAACACCGGTAAGCCTAAATTCAATCACTATCGGGAAACTAGTGTAGGCCTAGGTAAACATGTGGCACTGGCAAGAAGGTTAGCACTAAGTTAGCTAGCCTACTGTGATGCAGGGCAGAGTTTCCATTGGGCCTCTGTGGACAAGGAAGTCAGACGCAGGATAAGCAGAGAGGAAAGTACACATCTCTGGTACGTCAGTCATTTACCATGACGGACAAAATAGCAAAACAGAAAAGATCTAGACCTACTTTATATCCACAATATTACTCAATCCGAGTGACAGCAACACAACCAAAACACAAACCCTCCAGTTTTAGCTCAGTCACATACTAAAAGGTTTGGTAAAATTGTTTTAGTCCTATGTCAAGCTCTTTTTGCAGCTGCCATGTCAATACAATCATTAACCCAGCCAAACAGAAGTAGTATCCAAGTCAAGGTTACAAAGACCATAGTATTTGGAGTACATTTGAGCCTACACTGCAACTTCAATAACTTTGTTTTACAAATGGTGTTTTCTTGTTCCAAATAGTTACAGTATGACAATAGAATAGGTTAAAAATAAGTCACATTGTAAAGTAAGGTACATGCTCAGGGATTACATCAGATCAACTGCTAATGTCTGAACACAGTACTATGGGCTGTTTCATTAATCACGTTGTTTAGGAAGAATAGCTGGGATTCCTGCTGTATTCATTCTGACCCCTTAATTGTAATTCTTTGAATTCCTGGTCGCTGCTGCCTGTTAAACTTCACAGACAATGTAAATTCCACAAGCATGACTACTTCTGTTAGTTCACAGCCCTCCGGCCCCCTGGGTAGGTATAGATCACCTTAGATTATACTGTTGAACAATGTTCTTCAATGTGAATGGGACCTGCATGTTTTGGGCCACTTTGAACAGACAGTGTAAGAAAATTAAACAAATGAGAACTCCAGGTCCATGGGACTTCCCTTGAGCCAAGCCAGGTCTTGTTGGAAGAACAGCTCAGGTAATTAACAGAGAGTACATCATCCCCTGGCTTTGAGCAATAGTATAGTATTTCCACAGCCTGAGATAAAGGAAGCCAAGACATTCTAAAGGGTCGCTGAGTAATCAGACAGTTTAGAACAGATGTAATCTACAGACGTTTACAATTCAGCCATAATTCTTTTGAAGTTGACAACATAAAACTGATATTACGCTGTCTGCCGATGATGACATGATTGATGTGAACTACATACGGTACAGAACCAAATAAGGTACTGTTGATGTTAAGGATGTCTCATGATCAGAAAACACCTTGTCTTCTCCACAACGACCACAATGTCCATCTCAGACAGCCTACTGGAATAAGTGACATGTCAAATCAAAGTTTATTGGTCGCGTACACAGATGTTATCGCAAGTGCAGCAAAATGCTCGTTTCTAGCTGCAACAGAGCAGTAATACCTAGCAATACACAAAATCCCAAACTATAAGAACGAGCAATGTCAGAGTCCAGCACACACATACACACTTTCTAATTTAGCACACACTTATCCAGAGCGACTCACATTAGTGAGTTTTTGTACTGGTCCCCCATGGGAATTGAACCCACAACCCTGGCATTGCAAGTGACATGCTCTACCAACTGAGTGACAAGGGACCACGTGAAAGCTATGATCCCTTATTGAGGTCACTTGTTAAATCCACTTAAAATCAGTGTAGATGGAGACCGGTTAAAAATGATTTTTAAGCCTTGGAGACATGGATTGTGTATGCGTGCCATTCAGAAGGTGAATGGGCAAGACAAAAGATTTAAGCTTCTTTGAACGGGACATGGCAGTAGATATGAACTGTGACAGTCAAAATTGTGTCAGCCAGTGATTGTCAAGCAAATAACTGCCAGTCTCACAGAAATTTACCATTAGAAAATGTAGTCCATTTCAGAAGAACAGAATAGCATACTCTTTGTCCTTATGTTAGGCCCTGATCTGTCCTACACTAATTCATTTGCTTAAAATTCCATGGCAATATTTTATAGTATGAAGAATACAATTGAACATACAGTTGAAGTCAGAAGTTTACATACACCGTAGCCAAATATATTTAAACTCAGTTTCACAATTCCTGACATTTAATCTCAGTAAAAATGCCCCGTCTTCGGTCAGTTAGGATCACCACTTTATTTTAAGAATGTGAAATGTCAGAATAAGAGTAGAGAGAATGATTTAATTCAGCCATCACATTCCCAGTGGGTCAGAAGTTAACATACTCTCAATTAGTATTTGGTAGCATTGCTTTTAAATTGTTTAACTTGGGTCAAACATTTTGGGAAGCTTTCCACAAACTTCCCACAATGAGTTTGATGAATTTTGGCCCATGTAACCGAGTCAGGTTTGTAGGCCTCCTTGCTCACACGCACTTCTTCTGTTCTGCCCACACATTGTCTATAGGATTGAGGTCAGGGCTTTGTGATGGCCACTCTAATACCTTGATTTTGTAGTCCTTAAGCCATTTTTCCACAACTTTGGAAGTATGCTTGGGGTCAATGTCCATTTGGAAGACCCATTTGCGACCAAGCTTCAACTTCCTGTATGTATATATATGCTTCATGGTTGGGATGGCGTTCTTTGGCTTGCAAGCCTCACCCTTTTCCCTCCAGACATCATGTTGGTCATTATGGTTCTATTTTTGTGTCATCAGACCCGAGGACATTTCTCCAAAAAAGTACAATCTTTGTGAATGTAAACTTCCAACCCACTGGAATTGTGATACAATGAATAAAAAGTTAAATAATCTGTCTGTAAATAATGGTTGGAAAAATTACATGTCAATCACAAAGTAGATGTCCTAACCGACTTGACAATTCTACAGTGGTGCAAAAAAGTATTTAGTCAGCCACTAATTGTGCAAGATATCCCACTTAAAAAGATGAGGCCTGTAATTTTCATCATAGGTACACATCAACTATGACAGACAAAATGAGAAGAAAAAAAAATCCAGAAATCACATTGCAGGATTTTTAATGAATTTATTTGCAAATTATGGTGGAAAATAAACTTTTGTTATTGACCAAATAAAAGGGGGCATATAAGCAGACAATGAAAGATCGTACAATATTTGATGATTACATTTCCCATAATCAGGTTATTGGCTACATGTGAACCACCAAGTCTGAACATTAGGTGAAATTAAGAGGTGAAAAAATCATTTATGCAGCAGCATACAAAAGATTTTTGGACTCGCCTTGTGCAGTGCTCACTTGAATAGGAAGGTGGGCCAGGGGGGGTTCTCAGTCTGGCATTCTCTGGATTTATGGTGCTTTCAAGACAACTGGGAATTATGGGAAAAAAACAGGTTGAATCATGCCAGTGATCTTCAGGTCGGGGCTCTAGAAAGAGGCCGAGTTCCGAATGTACAATTCCGAGTTGGAAGAAAGTTCAAAACGTATTTTCCCCAGTTGTAGTTTTTTTTTTTTTTTTGAGTTCCCGGTTGTCTTGAACTCACTAAAGTCAGATTTTGCAGTTCCGCGTTACCAGTTGTTTTGAGTGCAGCACAAATCATGCTTCATTGACAGCATGGCGAATGAGCCTTAATCTTAGACTTGGGACCACACAGCCACTCTACTGAATAGCAGGCTAATGATTGTTCGCAATAACCACTTATTGTTGAATTTGCGATTTAAATTTGCGATTTAAATTTACGATTTCTGTCCAATGACCGATTTATCTTCATATGACAAGGATTAAAAATTATTTGCCAGTAGATTGTCGACGTGATTCATGATGATTGCTAGCTAAGATTTTCAAAGTATGATGTTGACATGATCAGTTCCATAAAAGCTACTTTACAAATGTGATTTAGCGTAATTTTATCTGTAGCCAATGACCTTGAGCCTTCTTGGATGGGCACTTCTAAATGTAATATGGAGCACCCAAGAGGCTAGAATTTGAGCTCTACCCTTAGACTTGGCGGTGAAGTAGTGTCCCCATGAATGAGAACACTGAGCCAATCACAGCGCAACGCTCTGTATTTTCTGCTGGATTGCCCCACCACCATAGAAAGCGCTGAGCTAGGCTGAAACACCTGCATTTTGGACCTGCCTTAAGAAAACAAAAATACACTGTGGTTTGTATGCGGCTTTAACTCAATGATATATATTTTATTAAACATTGTTTGCAAACTGATGCGACACGTATTAATGCAAAAATAACATGCAAAAACAGGAAAGCCCCACCCTCCCAAAAATATACACAATTGTGAAAAAAAACTATGAAATAACCAATATGGAGTCATGTAGTAACCAAAAAACAAGTCTTAAAATATATTTTTGTCTTTAAGACAATTCAAAGTAGCCACCTTTTGTCTTGATGAAAGCTTTGCACACCGTTGGCATTCTCTCAACCAGCGTCACCTGGAATGCTTCACCGACTCTGCGTCACAAAGACAAATTTGGACTCCTCAGACCAAAAGGACAGATTTCCACCAGTCTAATGTCCATTGTTAGTGTTTCTTGGCCCAAGCAAGTCTCTTATTATTGGTGGACTTTAGTTGTGGTTTCTTTGCAGCAATTCGACCATGAAGGCCCGATTCATGAGGTCTACTCTGAACAGTTGATGTTGAGATGTGTCTGTTACTAGAACTCAAAAGCATTTATTTGGGCTGCAATTTCTGAGGCTGGAACTTATACTCCGCAGCAGAGGTAACTCTGGGTCTTCCTTTCCTGTGGCAGTCCTCATGAGAGCCAGTTTCATCATAGCGTTTGATGGTTTTTGCAAGTGCACTTCAAGAAAACTTAAAGTCTTGAAATGTTCCAGATTTACTGACATTCATGTCTTAAAGTAAAGGAAAGTCGTTTCTCTTTGCTTATTTGAGTTGTTCTCAACATAATATGGATTTTGTCTTTTACCAAATAGGGACATCTTCTGTATACCAATCATACCTTGTCACAACACAACTGATTGGCTCAAAACGCATAGTGTGTGCGGAATTCCTGATCGAAATTCCACACACCTGTAAACTGAAACACTTTCCAGGTGACTACCTCATGAAGCTGGTTGAGAGAATGCCAAGAGTGTGCAAAGCTGTCATCAAGGCTAAGGGTGGCTACTTTAAAGAATCTCAAATATAACATGTATTTTTGATTGGTTTAACTCTTTGTTACTACATGATTCCATATGTTCCATTTCATAGTTGATGTTTTTAGTATTATTCTACAATGTATAAAATAGTACAAATAAAGAAAAACCCTTGAATTAGTAGGTGTCTATATTGATTGGTACCACCCACACACACAATGTGTATAGACAGTAGATGACTAGAAAGGCATGTACATCAGTAGTTATATAGGATGAGCCATGACTAGAAAACAGTACACACACACACACACACACACACACACACACACACACACACACACACACACACACACACACACACACACACACACACACACACACACACACACACACACACACACACACACACACACACACACACACACACACACACACACACACACACACACACACACACACACGGGATAAAACAGTATGTACACATTACAATTACCAGTATTCAATGGCTCTGTACATGGGGCAGCAGTCTAAGGTGTAGAGTAGAGTACCGGGTGGCAACCGGCTAGTAACAGTGATTAAAGTTCAGGCAGGGTACTGGGCAGAGGCCAGCTAGTCGTGACTGTTAAATAGCTTCCATCTCCAGGCCATCAGACTCTTAGACTCTCGGTCCCAGCTTTGATGAACAGGTCATGGCTCGGGTGGCTGAGGTCCTTGATCATCTTGGCCTTCCTGTAACACTGGGTGCCGTAGATGTCCTTAGAAGGCAGGCAGTGTGCCCCCGGTGATGTGTTAGACTGACTGCACCACCATCAAGAGCCCTGTGGTTGCAGACATCGCAAATGACGTACCAGGCAGTAATACAGCCCAAACAGGAAGCTCTCAGTAGACGCATCTGTAGAAGTTTGCGAGGGTCTTAGGGGCCAAGCCAAACCTTTTCAGCCTCCTGAGGTTGAAGAGGTGGTGCTCTTGAGCCTTCACCACAATGTGTGTGACGAGACCATTTCAGGTAGTCAGTGATTTGCATGCAGAGGAACTTGAAGCTTTTGGACACACCTACTGCAACCCCGACGATGTGGACGTGTGCACTCTGCTGTAGTCTACGATCAGCTCCTGTGTTTTGTTGACGTTGAGGGAGAGGTTTTTCTGGCACCACTCCACCAGGGCTCTCACCTCCTCCCTGTAGGCCAGCTTGTCATTGTTGGTAATCAGGCCTACCCCTTGTATATTCAGCAACTAGATGATTGAGTTGGAGACGTGCGTGGCCACACATTCATGGGTGAACAGGGAGTACAGGAGGGGGCTGAGCATTCATCTGTGGAGCCACCATGTTGGGGATCAGCATGGTGGAGGAATTGCTGCCTACATTCACCACTTCGGGTAGGCCCGTCAGGAAGTCCAGGACCCAGTTGCACAGGGAGGGGTTCAGACCCAGGTCCCTGAGCTTAGCCTCTGGAACTGCCAATCTGCGGTCAACAAGGCAGAGTTCATCTCAGCCTATGCCTCCCTCCAGTCCCTCGACTTCTTGGCACTGACGGAAACATGGATCACCACAGACAACACTGCTACTCCTACTGCTCTCTCTTCGTCCGCCCACGTGTTCTCGCACACCCCGAGAGCGTCTGGTCAGCGGGGTGGTGGCACCGGGATCCTCATCTCTCCCAAGTGGTCATTCTCTCTTTCTCCCCTTACCCATCTGTCTATCGCCTCCTTTGAATTCCATGCTGTCACAGTTACTAGCCCTTTCAAGCTTAACATCCTTATCATTTATCGCCCTCCAGGTTCCCTCGGAGAGTTCATCAATGAGCTTGATGCCTTGATAAGCTCCTTTCCTGAGGACGGCTCACCTCTCACAGTTCTGGGCGACTTTAACCTCCCCACGTCTACCTCTGACTCTTTCCTCTCTGCCTCCTTCTTTCCACTCCTCTCCTCTTTTGACCTCACCCTCTCACCTTCCCCCCCTACTCACAAGGCAGGCAATACGCTCGACCTCATCTTTACTAGATGCTGTTCCTCCACTAACCTCACTGCAACTCCCCTCCAAGTCTCCGACCACTGCCTTGTATCCTTTTCCCTCTCGCTCTCATCCAACACCTCCCACACTGCCCCTACTCGGATGGTATCGCGCCGTCCCAACCTTCGCTCTCTCTCCCCCGCTACTCTCTCCTCTTCCATCCTATCATCTCTTCCCTCTGCTCAAACCTTCTCCCACCTATCTCCTGATTCTGCCTCCTCAACCCTCCTCTCCTCCCTCTCTGCATCCCTTGACTCTCTATGTCCCCTATCCTCCAGGCCGGCTCGGTCCTCCCCTCCCGCTCCGTGGCTCGATGACTCATTGCGAGCTCACAGAACAGGGCTCCGGGCAGCCGAGCGGAAATGGAGGAAAACTCGCCTCCCTGCGGACCTGGCATCCTTTCACTCCCTCCTCTCTACATTTTCCTCCTCTGTCTCTGCTGCTAAAGCCACTTTCTACCACGCTAAATTCCAAGCATCTGCCTCTAACTCTAGGAAGCTCTTTGCCACCTTCTCCTCCCTCCTGAATCCTCCGCCCCCTCCCCCCTCCTCCCTCTCTGCAGATGACTTCGTCAACCATTTTGAAAAGAAGGTCGACGACATCCGATCCTCGTTTGCTAAGTCAAACGACACCGCTGGTTCTGCTCACACTGCCCTACCCTGTGCTCTGACCTCTTTCTCCCCTCTCTCTCCAGATGAAATCACGCGTCTTGTGACGGCCGGCCGCCCAACAACCTGCCCGCTTGACCCTATCCCCTCCTCTCTTCTCCAGACCATTTCCGGAGACCTTCTCCCTTACCTCACCTCGCTCATCAACTCATCCCTGACCGTTGGCTACGTCCCTTCCGTCTTCAAGAGAGCGAGAGTTGCACCCCTTCTGAAAAACCTACACTCGATCCCTCCGATGTCAACAATTACAGACCAGTATCCCTTCTTTCTTTTCTCTCCAAAACTCTTGAACGTGCCGTCCTTGGCCAGCTCTCCCGCTATCTCTCTCTGAATGACCTTCTTGATCCAAATCAGTCAGGTTAAGACTAGTCATTCAACTGAGACTGCTCTCCTCTGTATCACGGAGGCGCTCCGCACTGCTAAAGCTAACTCTCTCTCCTCTGCTCTCATCCTTCTAGATCTATCGGCTGCCTTCGATACTGTGAACCATCAGATCCTCCTCTCCACCCTCTCCGAGTTGGGCATCTCCGGCGCGGCCCACGCTTGGATTGCGTCCTACCTGACAGGTCGCTCCTACCAGGTGGCGTGGCGAGAATCTGTCTCCTCACCACGCGCTCTCACCACTGGTGTCCCCCAGGGCTCTGTTCTTGGCCCTCTCCTATTCTCGCTATACACCAAGTCACTTGGCTCTGTCATAACCTCACATGGTCTCTCTTATCATTGCTATGCAGACGACACACAATTAATCTTCTCCTTTCCCCCTTCTGATGACCAGGTGGCGAATCGCATCTCTGCATGTCTGGCAGACATATCAGTGTGGATGACGGATCACCACCTCAAGCTGAACCTCGGCAAGACGGAGCTGCTCTTCCTCCCGGGGAAGGACTGCCCGTTCCATGATCTCGCCATCACGGTCGACAACTCCATTGTGTCCTCCTCCCAGAGCGCCAAGAACCTTGGCGTGATCCTGGACAACACCCTGTCATTCTCAACTAACATCAAGACGGTGGCCCGTTCCTGTAGGTTCATGCTCTACAACATCCGCAGAGTACGACCCTGCCTCACACAGGAAGCGGCGCAGGTCCTAATCCAGGCACTTGTCATCTCCCGTCTGGATTACTGCAACTCGCTGTTGGCTGGGCTCCCTGCCTGTGCCATTAAACCCCTTCAACTCATCCAGAACGCCGCAGCCCGTCTGGTGTTCAACCTTCCCAAGTTCTCTCACGTCACCCCGCTCCTCCGTTCTCTCCACTGGCTTCCAGTTGAAGCTCGCATCCGCTACAAGACCATGGTGCTTGCCTACGGAGCTGTGAGGGGAACGGCACCTCAGTACCTCCAGGCTCTGATCAGGCCCTACACCCAAACAAGGGCACTGCGTTCATCCACCTCTGGCCTGCTCGCCTCCCTACCACTGAGGAAGTACAGCTCCCGCTCAGCCCAGTCAAAACTGTTCGCTGCCCTGGCCCCCCAATGGAGGAACAAACTCCCTCACGACGCCAGGACAGCGGTGTCAATCACCACCTTCCGGAGACACCTGAAACCCCACCTCTTTAAGGAATACCTAGGATAGGTTAAGTAATCCCTCTCACCCCACCCCCCCTAAGTTTTAGATGCACTATTGTTAAGTGACTGTCCCACTGGATGTCATAAGGTGAATGCACCAATTTGTAAGTCGCTCTGGATAAGAGCGTCTGCTAAATGACTTAAATGTAAATGTAAATGTAAATGGTGAGCTCAGAGGGCACTATGGTGTTGAAGGCTAAGTTGTAATCAATGAACAGCATTCTTACATAGGTATTTCTCTTGTCCAGGTGGGATAGAGCGGTGTGCAGTGCAATGGCGATTGAGTCATCTGTGAATCTGTTGAGGCAGTATGTGAATTGTAGTAGTCTATGGTGTCAGGTAAGGTGAAGGTGATATGGTTCTTAACTATCTTCTCAAAGCACATCATGATGACAGAAGTGAGTGCTATGGGGAAATAGCCAAGATAACTGAACTAAATTACTTTCTTGGGTACAGGAACAATGGTGGACATCTTGAAGTGAGGCCAGACACATAAAACACTCCACCCCGCTGGTCTGCACATGCTCCTAGGACGCGGCTTGGTATGCCGTCCGGGCCGGCAGCCTTGCGAGGGTTAACTCGCTTAAATGACTTACTCATGTTGGCCACGGAGAACCAGGGAGCACACAGTCCTCGTGAGTGGCGGGGGCCTGCGTTAGCAGCTCAATGTAATTTTCCTCTAAGTGGTCGAAGGTGTTTAGCTCGTCCAGGAGCGAGGAGTCGGTGTTCACGGCATGACTGGCTTTCCCTTAGTAATCAGTGATTGTCTGGGAGTCCTTGACACATACCTCTCAAATCCTTGTCCCTGTACTGTCATTTTTCCACCATTGCCTTAGAGGTCATAGCTGGTCTATTTGTACACATCCATGTTTCCAGTCACCTTGCCATGGTTAAATGAGGTGGTTCCCACTTTGTTTTGCACAAAAGCTCCCATCTAACGACCATTTTTGGTTTGGATACGTTCTAAAATCTTAACAGTGGGAACATCCTGATGAACCCAGTCACCAAGTCAGTGTATACGTCAATACTATTCTCAGGCGACCTGGAACATTTTCCAGTCCATGTGATCAAAACAATATTGTGAAGACATCCCCAACTGGACCTTTTCCTGACAACATGACATTTGTGTGGTCAATGAGTGGCAAATCAAAGACAAATAATCTTTCGCATTTCCCCACCATCCCCCAACATTGTCTCGTGTTCTCTGATACATCTCTTCATCAGGAAGCTATATCCTTTTTCCAACATCAACTTTCCTTCATAAGACAGAATATGACAAGCAAGCCACAGAATTGTGTAACTTGTCAGTTGCAAAGCATTGAGAGATGTTGCGAGATTGACATGTTCAGGTGGGGGGTATGCAAACCAACCTGCCCTGGCTTCCATGTTCATATGTAAATTTGACACTGGATAAAGGGTTGTTGTTTTTGTCCTAGGAAATATTTATGGCCCAGTCAAAGCAGTTGCTATGGAGAGACTCAGTGCTTAACAGGTTCTGTCAAACGCAACACATCCTGATTTCAATAGGAGGAACTGACTACATGAGCTAAGGAATCCAAACAAAGTTGAAAATAATAGTAATACATAACAGCAAAGGATCTAAATCCATCCATAGAGATGTGGAAACATGAAAATCCAGCAACAAATCAAATGTGTTGAAAGGTTGGTAAATACTACCACACATGAAAACTACACATTGGAATAAATACTCCAATAAGAAAACATATTTTCTTAAATCTCACCCATACCTTTAACAAGAGTGCAGTGATGAACATGGTATTCGCCACCTAGGTGCTCACTAGGACGAAGGTGAGAAATTCCAGAAATTCTCTTGGGTCTGAGAAATCCTTCCCTTGGGATGTACTGTACGTATAAACCTTCTCAACTACAATCTACGAATCCACAGTAGAGTTTAAGAAACTCCGATTTTTTTAGATGCATGCCAGCAAAGTCACTACACAACACATGAATTGCACTATAACAGTGACAAATGGTGCCCACAAACTGTTAGGGCCTAAATAAAGCTGTCCCAGCAGCAGAGCTTCCTTTCCAGCACCATTGAATGAGTGCTTACTACTGCTAGGCTTGACTATCAGCAGAGGCTTGCTGGCAGCAAAACAGTTCATTCAACCTCATTTACTGGCTTAAAAAATAAAATATACATTGCTGATATGACTGACTTGCTTAAATAAAATGTGGATTCTACTGATAATTGAGAGGTACAAACTATGGCATAAGGGGACGACGAGTGGATAAAATATCCGTAATTTCAAATTAAGAACGACCTAGGATGAACATAGTTATATTGTCTATGTTAAGCACTTTTGAAATGTACCACAACAGAATTCAGAACATGGGGCGTTCTTACAGTGTTCTCTTTGTACACCAAGTCAGAACCGTAGGATAAATAAAGTGGGCATATAAGCAGACAATGAAAGCTCTTACAATAGTCAATCATTACATTTCCCTTAAACAGGCTAGGCTGTGCCCTACCAAGTCAGAACAGTAGGCGGGGGAACGGGACCAAATTATTAGGATGAGGCACATGGGCTACGAACAGCTTACTACACAACATACACTTACTATTACTTTCTTAACTACAGTAAACAATATCTCCCTGGCATATTACATTTATGCAGTAGCATACAATACATTTTTTGATTCACTTATGTGCTGTGCTCACTTGAATAGGAAGGTGGCGCAGCAGTCCTTCTTGTGGGAAAATTGTCAAACTGTGTCATCAGTCTGGCATTCTCTGGATTTATGGGAACTCACAACTGGGAACTATGGAAAAAACAAGGTTGAATCATGATGTCAGTGATTTTCAGGTCAGAACTCTAAAACAAAGAGGCAAGTGTTCCAGACTTAGAATTCAGAGTCGGATAACCGTTCAAAACATATTTTCCCAGTCGGAGCTAGTCCCCCCCTCCCCTCGAGAGTTTCCAGTAGTCTTGAACACAGCAGAAGTCATGCTGGATTGAGAGCATGGCCAGTGTATTCAACCTTTTTTGGCCCATGGTGTTGCATGTGAATGGTTATCCTTTTAAGCTTGGAAAAGAGACACTTAAACCCAGAGGACACACCCACTCCACTAAATAGCAGGCATGTGATTGCTTTGCAGTGCGCGACAGATTCCTTAAAACCACTAATTGTTCAACTTGATTTCAGACTTATGTAATGTTTATGTCCAATGGCCGATGAGCACCGCTACGTTTTATCTATAATTTCTCTTCATAGGACAAGGATTGGAAAAGGATTTGCCAGTAGATTGTCAATGTCATTTGTGATGATTGCTTGAATAGCTTGCTAGCTAATATTGAAAGTATGATATTGGCATGATCAGTCCAATCAAAGCTACTGTATATAACATGATTTGGAGTAATTTTATCTGTTGCCAATGACCTTTAGCCTTCTTGGATGGGCACTTTTAATGTAGCTCTATGCAGCACCCAAGACGCTAGATTTTGAGCTCTACCCTTAGACTTGACGGTGACGTAGTGTCCCCATGGGTGACAGAACACTGAGCCAATCACGGCACAAAACTCCGTATTTTCTGCTGGCTTGCCCCACCATAGAAAGCACTGAGCTAGGATGAAACACATGAGTAAGGTGGATCCAAAATGCAAGGCAAAAAAACAACAACAAAAAACAAAGAGACAATACCATGTTTGTATGCGGCTTTATTAACTCCATGATATACACTGCTCAAAAAATAAAGGGAACACTAAAATAACATCCTAGATCTGAATGAATGGAATATTATCATTAAATACTTTTTTCTTTACATAGTTGAATGTACTGACAACAAAATCACACAAAAATTATCAATGGAAATCAAATTTATCAACCCATGGAGGTCTGGATTTGGAGTCACACTCAAAATTAAAGTGGAAAACCACACTACAGGCTGATCCAACTTTGATGTAATGTCCTTAAAACAAGTCAAAATGAGGCTCAGTAGTGTGTGTGGCCTCCACGTGCCTGTATGACCTCCCTACAATGCCTGGGCATGCTCCTGAAGAGGTGGTGGATGGTCTCCTGAGGGATCTCCTCCCAGACCTGGACTAAAGCATCCGCCAACTTCTGGACAGTCTGTGGTGCAACGTGGCTTTGGTGAATGGAGCGAGACATGATGTCCCAGATGTGCTCAATTGGATTCAGGTCTGGGGAACAGGCGGGCCAGTCCATAACATCAATGCCTTCCTCTTGCAGGAACTGCTGACACACTCCAGCCACATGAGTACTAGCACTGTCTTGCATTAGGAGGAACCCAGGGCCAACCGCACCAGCATATGGTCTCACAAGGGGTCTGAGGATCTCGTCTCGGTACCTAATGGCAGTCAGGCTACCTCTGGCGAGCACATGGAGGTGTGCGGCCCCCCAAAGAAATGCCACCCCACACCATGACTGACCCACCGCCAAACAGGTCATGCTGGAGGATGTTGCAGGCAGCAGAACATTCTCCACGGCGTCTCCAGACTGTCACGTCTGTCACATTTGCTCAGTGTAAACCTGATTTCATCTGTGAAGAGCACAGGGCGCCAGTGGTGAATTTGCCAATCTTGGTGTTCTCTGGCAAATGCCAAACGTCCTGCACGGCTGTAAGCACAACCCCCACCTGTGGACGTCGGCCCTCATACCACCCTCATGGAGTCTGTTTCTGACAGTTTGCGCAGACACACGCACATTTGTGGCCTGCTGGAGGTCATTTTGCAGGGCTCTGGCAGTGCTCCTCCTTGCACAAAGGCGGAGGTAGCGGTCCTGCTGCTGGGTTTTTGCCTTCTACGGCCTCCTCCACATCTCCTGATGTACTGGCCTGTCACCTGGTAGCGCCTCCATGCTCTGGACACTACGCTGACAGACACAGCAAACCTTCTTGCCACAGCTCGCTTTGATGTTCCATCCTGGATGAGCTGCACTATCTGAGCCACTTGTGTGGGTTGTAGACTCCGTCTCATGCTACCACTAGAGTGAAAGCACCGCCAGCATTCAAAAGTGACCAAAACATCAGCTAGGAAGCATAGGAACTGAGAAGTGGTCTGTGGTCACCACCTGCAGAACCACTCCTTTATTGGGGGTGTCTTGCTCATTGCCTATAATTTTCACCTGTTGTCTTTACCATTTGCACAACAAATGTATTGTCAATCAGTGTTGCTTCCTAAGTGGACAGTTTGATTTCACAGAAGTGTGATTGACTTGGAGTTACATTGTGTTGTTTAAGTGTTCCCTTTATTTGTTTTATTGTTTGATAGGACACATTAAAATGCCAAAATAACATGCAAAATAGGCACCTGTGACTCCTCCTGCTGCAGCTTATACCCTCAGACATTTCCTTATGAACAAAAGGTGGACTGTATCAAGGGTACTTGGTAGTCTCATCATAATCCTCATCTGTTTGATATGAAACCCTCTCCATTCAAAAGTGACCAGTCTTCATCCTGTAAATGATCCTTGAATGTTTCTAACCAAATCAGGAACTAGCACAGAGAAACAAGACTACCTGTCTAACATCCAGCATGCAAATTCCTCTCCCTCCTATAGTTGCATGGACACTTATGAAAACAAAAGGATCATGAATACATCCTCTTTTAGAGGCTGAAAGCCAATGAAAGAAGACCACACAGTTCTCCTGAACCCTGGACTTGTTTCCTGTTGCAGGTCTGATATTGGCATTCAAGTGGCATGTGTTCACCAGGATGAAAATGAAACATGTATCAAGTCCTTCACTGTGTGAGCAGTGTTTTTCCTCCTAAGCAGGCACCAGCATAGTATAGCCCCCCCCCCATTCTGTTAGTACTGCTGGACATAGCTGTTCTATTCACACAGACTCATGCAACAAATGAAGCTGAGTGATTACTTAAGACATAAAATATAAATGATTCTCAGACATATGATCAACTACAGAGCACTCTGCTGGACACTGTATGAATCTTGGATCTCATTCACACTGTTGTGTCAAACAAAAAAAGGAATTTAGCCTTTTATCGTAAAAAAAATAAAAATAAAAATCACAAGAATTAGACAATTGTATTCCCTTTGTCTTGATTCATAAGAATAGGTATAATCAAAAGATCATTTTGAAAGCAACCCGTAGGAATACTTGAGAAATTTCATCACCTTTTTGAGCACGCTATTAACTTTCCTGATTAACTGCTACCAGGGCATTCCTGGTATCTGTATGTCTCGAGTGTGCATCCGCAAACCGAAATATTCCTTCCAGCCATAAAGCAGACTTCAAATAAAAAAATTAAATATATATATTTTTTTTTAAAGGCACACAAGCTGGAAAATACGCCGCTCTAATTGGATGATTAGTACTTTTTGGATATATCCTTAACTTGCATCAAACTTCTGTGGATGCGAAGGCGTCCCTTAATAAGTTAACTTATGCTTTGAGCCAAAGGCTTGGCGTCATGCCGTTGGGGAAAGCCAGGACTTGCACTTTGCTCTACATCTCAAATGAGAGCTTCCTCTTCCCAACATCCCCTCCATTCTTTCCCCTTAAGAAAAAATATAAAAGGGACAGAGGGTGTAGTCTGGAGTTTATTCCCTTGGGAAAGACTGCTCCTCAGGAGGCAGAGGCTGACGCTAACAATTAGTCAGAGACTACATTATCATGCACCTTACAACCAACCATTGCCCCTAGTCACAAAGTCAGGAAAACCAGCTTCACAGCCATGAATCGTCACTAGCGACTAAACACTGATGGTATTACAAGAATCTCCCTTCTAGCCCGTTTGTTTTATTTACACTTTGCCTTCAATGTTCAAAACTGTCAAAGAAATGTTAATGATTAGCTTAGAGGCCAGTAAATAAACCTGAATGACAGCAGTGAATGAGGCTGAGCACACAACCTGCATTCCACAAGATACATCAAGATCTAGCTAGGTATCCTGTGCTTACAGGGGAAACTGTTTGTGGTTGACTTTTTTCTAAACAGACACAGCTTAGTTGCCATAATGACAATGTGATTGTTGAATATACTGTATAGACGTGTTCTTAATCATATGTAAGTTCAGCTGTGCACTTGCTTAATGTGCATTCTGCCATTTCCGTTACCTTGTTTCTGAAAAAGAATTCCTAATTCCCCCCATTTAGTTTTAGAGACCTGATCAACAATTGTTTTATAAGAGACCTGATCAACAATTGTTTAATAAGTGAAAAAAACTTTGTGATTAAAAACTAAAATTGGCAGCAAGGGAAACATTTATCTGCACATACAACCTATTGTACCAGCATTCCAATACTAATGAGAGGAAGAAAGTGGTTGAACAAGAGAGAAAAGAGTTAGTCTTTAAGATGCTTATCTTTTCAAAAGACCCTGATTTAATCCTGTAAGTTTCTACAAAGCAACGTTTGAGTGCTGAAGGATCCAGCAGTGCCAATTGACCTCAGTGCACAGGCATGTGATGATCCACTTAAGTCTCCATGCAACACACCGCCCAAAGAGCCTCTTCAAAAGGTCCATTTCCTCTGGACAACACGCCATCTGACAGCGGTCCAAGCACATTGTAAACTTTACCACCAGGCTGTGTGTCCACAGATAGGCCAAGGGCCCCGTTAGCACTTCCCTGCAGAGTGAGTCCCACTGAGGAGGGAGGGCAAAACTGGGGACAGCTGGGTAGTGAGGTGGTGGTGAGTCTGGGGACATCCAGAGTCCATCCAGGATGGAGTATCTTAACTGAGGGTCAGACACAGGAAACATTTTTTTTTAAACAAGCAGCATTGTTTCCGAGGAAACTAATGTGGGGGTTTCTAAATGGAAGGAGATTATCATGAGCTACTTTTAGACAGGTAGCACAATAAGTGGATCCTCCCCAGATCTGGGAATCAGACTCAGCAGAAAGTCTGACTAATGTGTGTAATCCACTGGAAGAGTTCTGGGAGGAATGTCATTGTAAGAGACAGTAAAATCATTCACACTAACCAGGTTTCCATTCAACCATTTCATGCTGATAAAATGACGAAAGAAAAAAATTGGCAACCAGACTGATGGAAACAGGAAATTCCAGTACAATTTATTAAAATGTTGACACAATTTGTTAGTTCGCCATGGTGGGATCTGTGGGTTGGTAAAATTAATTATGCGAGAAATGGCAGTGGAAATGCATAGTATATATAAATCATATCGAAGGGTGAGTCACGCAACGATATGTTGTCTGGTCCTCTCATTACGACTGGTAAACGCATGCAGTTTATTAAGCTACAGATTCATTCATTTAATGTGAACTTGACAGGGTGCAGAGGGTCATTCTTTCCCAAAAAATATTGAGGGTTTATTCTAGTGACATGATTGATGCTTGGCTGCCGTTTGACAAAAGAAAAATTCTCGCACTTATCCATAATAATCACATCATCATTAGCCTACCCACACTATCTGCGAGCTGTTGGCTAGAGCGCACATGCCAAGACTAGGCACATTTGCCATATAGATGCAACAGTTGTCACAAACTGATGCGTTTGGGTCTCAATCACATTTTCAACTCTTAACTTATTTGGCAAATGGAAATAAAATGTCAAAGTTATTTTTATGTGCACTACGTCATCACGCACCAACTTTTATCCGCAATAAGTCAGTTTGACGGAAACATCTCTGGTGGGAAAATGAGAATATTGTTTTATGCTGATTTTTTAACCTAGCTATTGATACATTTCCATGTGACTGTGGGGAGTGGGAGGCAGGGTACTGAGCAATGCAGTATAAGGCTGAATGTATAAAGGTATTGGCAACAAAAGAGCTAATCCCTTTCACCAGTTGAAAAAACATGAGAATAGTAGGTTCTCTGAAAATGTTGAAGACAAGTCAAATGACTATCCTACATTTTGCTCTCTACCCTGTCCCAAAACACTAAGTTCTTCAGCCAACGATAGACATTAACACATACCAAAAAACTTCAATTATAATGCCTAAATGCAGAGGCTCAAATAGCAGCTGTTCCCTTTTAATAGCCAGGCAATTACATTTTAGCAAATAAAACACCCGTTTCAAATAAACATTGTTTCAAAATTGTTTGAGGTTTAATGTGTTACATGAAATAATAATCCAGTATAGACCTGGAAAAAAATTATCATATATTTTTTTAATGTTTTAATTGGTAGTAAGAAACTGCTAGTGATTGGCTGCCAACACCTGAGAACTGCTAGCTAACTGGCAAACATAAACAGGCAACAACTTCAGGAGTACAGACCTTTAGTCGTGAAAATAGGAACTGCCAAAAATGAGTAAGGAAAATAATTCTGTCAAGGATAAAAAAGTTTGTTTAAATAGGAGGCATACTAAAGACAAAATAAATGTGACAGTGCAGGAAATTAAAAGTATTAAAATGCTAGAAGTGAATGCTTGAATTAAACAATTAACTATGCAAATGAGCAAAAGCTGTGTGCATTAAGAAAGACACCTGGCGCAAATAGAAGGCAGTCTATAAAAAGTGCCTGTTGTGTTCTGTGATAAGCAAAGAAATGCCCGGGCTATTAAAGTTTTATGGTACATACTGATCAGCGTTGCAGTCAATGGATCTAAATGACAAGAGCATTAAACCCCTTACTAAGCAGTCTCCACATGCACCTAGAGTGTGACTGGAGCTGGTGCAGCCAACCAGCCTATGACTGATAGAGAAGCAGTATGAGGGGCGAAAGTAAAGGTCTGGAGGTTCAGTTAAACAAGCAGCACTTAGAGGACCAGTCATTCCTACTTGGCAGGGGCAAACTCAGACCAAAAATCACCCCTGGCATTTCTAAACACACCATCACATTTAACCCAGAAATGCCAGATCGCCCCTACTGCCTGGCTAGGTCACCATAGTCTGGAGCCCCATGCCAATACTTGGCTGGAACAGCTGCTGCTGGGACTGGGTGGATCCCTCAAATTAGTACAACCCCTTTACAGAGCCATACATTCCGCAAGCACAGCGACTTTCCAATTTCAGCACACTCTACTAAGTAGGTCAGGGGTAGCTCTGATCTTTGGCACCCTGGTCCTGAGGTTTGTTGGTACTGGGTTCAGCCACGTTTCATCAACAGCTTCACGCAGCTGTACATTAGCTTTCCTACAGCATGAACATTGACTAAGTTTAAAATAAATATATATATATATATATATATATATATTTTTTTTAGAAGAGTTTGCATGAATGGTCTACTAAAATGGGATAATGCAACATTTATTTAAAAAAGCAGATAAACGTATGAAACCCAAGAAAGGATTTACTTCCTCCAATAGTCAGCCAACAGTCAATTTGATTAAATTACTCTGGGGGGGGGGGGGTACTAAGCCATCACAGCCTGTTTATTTTAGAATAATTTTTGTACATGTCTTTATAAAAAAAAAGAATTTCAACTGATATATCAAATGAAATAAAGCCATCTTGGAGCAGTGCCAGACTATGACTTCATGACAGCCATAGGTAGACAAGACTTGTCCCATGTTAGCCGTGTCTGATGTTATTGTAACGCTGTTGGCAGTAAAACAAATCCCCTGGCTTTTCTTTCAACTGAGTGGTCACTTCATAAACTTTTGGGTCTTTTAACCCCAGATATGCATTGGAGCTGGAAAGTCACGACAACGTCATAGTTTTGTTTACTTTCACACAGAGCGGGGTCTTCCTTTCACACATTCCTCTTAGTTCTTCACTTTAACCAATCATTACCTCAAAAAGACAACATTCCCAGCTGCCCGTTAACATTCATCCAGCCACAGGTGACAAATTGACAACGTGCTTCTTTAACTCCTCTGGGTTCACGCGTTAGTTCAAATAAGCCACAAAAAAAATTGTTTAACTACAATTTGAGGGTGAAAACAGTTGGGAGATTTGTTTGAGGCTTCAATTGCTAAAGGCACCTGAATACAGAACGAACTATACAGTCTGAGAAAACAAGACAACTCATGAGGGCGGCACACGTCCCCCCTCCAAGCCACTGGCCTCTTTTGGCCGTGGTGGTGGCTAAAGGACGGATGGAGAGGAAAAGTGGAGCCATTGACACATTGGCATTCTTCAGCCAGAGTGGAAGCTCAGCGCCAAATGTGTTCAGTGGAGAAGAGCGGTTTGGGGGGGGGCGGGACAATGTGGACACAGGCACAAAGGAGCACTGTGTAGAGTTCTTATTAAATATTATTTGCAAAGAAATGCATACTTAACAAAAACATAAAATGCAACATGTTCAAAGATTTTACCGAGTTACAGGAAGTTAGTAAATTGAACTAAATTCATTAGGCTTCAAATCTATAGATTTTACATGACTGGGCAGGGGCGCAGCCATGGGTGGGCATAGGCCCACCCACTGGGGAGCCATGTCCAACCAATCAGAGAGTTCCTCCCTACAAAAGCACTTTATTACTAACAGAAAAACTCAGCAAACCCACTCCCCTCTTCAGATGATCCCGCAGGTGGAAAGGCCAGATGTCAAGGTCCTGGGCTGGCGTGGTTACATGTGGTCTGAGGTTGTGAGGCCGGTTGGACATGCTGCTAAATTCTCTGAAACGATGTTGGAAGCAGCTTATGGTAGAGAAATTAACATAATTCTCTGGCAACAGTTCTGTTGAACATTCCTGCAGTCAGCATGCCAATTACACACTCCCTCAAAACCTCAGACATCTGTGGCAGTGCTGTGTGACAAAACTGCACATTTTAGTGGCCTTTTAATTGCCCCCAGCACAAGGTGCACCTGTGTAACGATAGTGCTGTTTAATCAACTTTTTGATATGCCACACCTGTCAGGTGGATAGATTACCTTGGGCAAAGGATAAATGCTCCCTACCAGGGATATAAACAAATTTGTGCACAAAATTTGAGAGAAACAAGCTTTTTGTGCATATAGAACATTTCTGGGATCTTTTATTTCAGCTCATGAAACCAACACTTTAGTTTTTTATTTTCTATTTTGTTCAGTATAATTTAAGGAAGCACCCCCCCACCCCACCATGCAGGTCAGTTACACTGGCCAGGTAAAGCATAGGAACGGTATTAGATTGACACATCCTGATCCTTGTTTGTTGTTTGCACATTAAAGGGTCTGAGCAATGCAGAAGGGGCAGTCTAGCTCCAGAAGCAACGCTTTTCTGCCAGGCCAGCTCTGACCGACTCTGGGCAGGGAATTCATGAGTTTCTGAGCTCTGCTTTTCCAGATGTTCTTTATTCTGCAGTTGCCAGCCCTTTTCCACTCACCAATGCAGGACTCTGGCTGAAGGCAAATAACCTGTACATTTGGATTAGAATAACCCATCACTGTCACATTAGTTTGCTGATGTGACTGTAGGATGCCAAACAAACATTACTGCAAAAATCAAGTCAGAGGTTAGTAATGGACTCTCAGCTGTAGACTACCAAGTGATCATTGTTTACCAGTGCATCTGAGCATTCAGACCACACAGCATATAGCCTACTGTACGACTACATAAAGTCAATAAGATGTTAAAAGGGCTGGTCTTACCTTCCCCCATTGGGCCCTTATGGAGAGCACTGTGGGACTCCTCTGGCATGGCACTCAGGCCTCAGGACCTGCCAAGACAACATATAAAGTAGGTTCAGTCTCAAGTCAACTCATTGCAGTACGATCAACAATACATAAGCTTTCAAATTATAATGAAACTCTTTCATCACAGCTTTAAACCTCTCCTTCTCCCATTGCTCAGCTTCCCCGGTGAACACATGTACCTTGTATTATTAAAATGTGCATGTTACACCATCTTCTGTGCCTACATTCTAGACCATGCTAAAGGAACTCATACATTCCTCACTCCTCTAAGCTTATGCATGAGTGAGGGAAACTAGCTGGATTCTTATCAGCATTTGATAAATTCCTCCCATTCCACTGATGACTGCATGGTTAGTCTGCGATAGCTCGCGCCAGCCACTCGCCGACATATGGGGCTCCATAGGCCTGTGTACATAGCTCATGTTTTAATCAGAGGACTTATATCAGACCAGTGACATGACAGAGCTACAGGGTCCTAGCTGGGATGAGACATCCGAATTCTGCTGCCACCTGAAAGAGTGTGTGAAGGTAATGGTGAAATCCTGTCAAACAGGCCTTACAGTAACCAAACTACCACAATCCACAAAAATTCCATAGCTAGCTACCCTCTTCAATAATAGTTTCCAACTCAAATCTACAAGGGCTTAATTGAATAAAAAGCGGAGGCATAATTTTTCATAGGCTTCACATGTTGACAGGTCGGGGAGTTCAAACAGTGGCCTGCAGTTAGGTTGGCCCTCATCATGCCAGAGTACTTTGGTCTTAATGATGTGTGTCACCTCCAGGCCCAGCCTCCCTGCCAGTTTCCCCACATCACTGCTTCTCTCCCTCAAAATTAAATGAACAGTGATGACTGGGCCTGAGAACTCATCTCCTGTGATTCTTAGCGAGCCTCCATATTTCAGTTGCATTCTTCACACAGCTAGATCAGAGAGGAAGGAATTCTTCAGGGATTAGTGTCGGGCATTGTTCCCAAGTGCAATCTTTGGCCATTGCTACGAGCTGACAGGCTGGCTTGCTGAGGCCAAGCCAAGCCCACTGTCACACGAGGTTTGTCAATTAAGTTGCACAGGAACGCTGGGTGAAAACAAGAGCCCTGCTCAACACATTATGATCATTGGTTTAACAGCGAGCATCGCTCCTGCAGCTGTGGAGTTGGTTGTGTATTAACACCATGCCGCCTGGGAACCATGCAGAGGCATTTTATTGGTTCTAAAGCATGAAACACAGAATCTCACTGATGATAGATACTCATCACAGTGGGAGGCTGTTCCTTCTCTGGCTAGAACAAAAAAAGCGGTACCTGCTGAGTGTCGACCAGGTACCAACGAACCTGACATTTCTACTTGTAGAATCGAAATACTCATTGGCCAATAACTCAACTTTGAGCCAATCAGAGAACAAACCCCCACGTAGGGGAGCCATCAGGAGTGACTGAATTTTAATATATTCTGCCATTTTCTATATCCACGGTTAAATGTCATGAGCCAGTTACATTTTATACGCAATGAAGACTTTGAGATGGTAGCTAGCTATGTGCACTGACAATGTGCACAAAACGAAATACTTCAAGTTAGCTAACCACTGTAGTCAGTATTGACAGTCATAATTAGATCACAATAGATTAGTTTCCATGAAACAGCTGCCTACGTTAGCTCTGGAATTAACTAGTTAAGGACGCTAGGCTGTTGTGCTAGCTAGCGAATATGCTAATGTTAGCAAGCTAAACAATTGGTTATAAACTGGCACTGGTAGTGGGGGATTATAGAGAGTGAATTAAATGGTTTCTTTTTCATCTTACTAGGTAGTTATCTAGGCATAGCCATCTGGCTTGTATCAACAAGGACTTTCTACAAAATAGCAACATTGGCACAGCTAGCTAACATTTGAATCGAGACCATAAATTAAGCAACACACAGCATTGCCAAACAACACTACTGCCACCTTATGGTTTGGAATATTTTAACAAGGCTGACGAGATTACGTTCTTTGCTGTGTGAACAGAAAAGTGTGATTGCCAACAACATTCAGAGGTGCTAAGTACTATCGACAGGCAAACATGTCAATCCTACTGGGGTGTCTGAACTATAAAAACATGAGTCTAAGAAATATAAATCAATTTACATTCTGTGTTACAGCCAGCTATCAAATTAGGTAACAGGTGCTACATCTAGAAATAATTTCAGTGAATGAAAGGCTGTAATTATTTTTTTTAAGGTTCCTAAAGCTTCAAGCCTCTTCAAAAAAATACCCTTTGACCAAGTACAGCCAATTGATTTTGAAGTGGAGGACTTCACCAAGATTGTTCATGTCTAAGGCAAGACTTTGAACTCCTCCCCCAGTGCACTGAGCAAGTCCACTTCAGACAGATCTGGAACCATGACCTCAGAGCTATACCAGCTGAAAGAGCACACTAAATCTCCAGTGGTGGAAAAAGTACCCAAAATTGTCATACTTGAGTTAAAGTATAGATACCTTAATAGATATTTACTCAAGTAAAAGTCAGCCAGTAAAATACTACTTGAGTAAAAGTGTGGCTTTAAGTATACTTAAGTATCAAAAGTAAAATGTTTAAATCACTTAATTCCTTATATTAAGCAAAGCAGATGGCACCATTTTCTTGTTTTTAAAATTTACAGATAGCCAGGTTCACACTCCAACACTTAAAGATAATTTCCCAAAGATGCATGTGTTTAGTGAGTCAACCAGGTCAGATGCAGTAGGGATGGCCACGTGTTCTCTTGATAAGTGTGTGAATTTTACAATTTTCCTGTCCTGCTAAGCATTCAAAATGTAGAGTACTTTTGGTTGTCATGGAAAATATGGGAAAAAAGTACAACATTTTCTTCAGGAATGTAGTAAAGTACAGATACCACAAAAAACTACTTAAGTAGTAATTTACACCACTGCTAATCTCTCAGAACCCTTACTGGTCAATGAGTGACTAGACAAGAAATAAGGGCTCAAAAGGTAGTCCATTAAAACGCCAGATCCACAAAATATTTTAAATAAAACACAAAATCAGAGAAAACACTTGAATGGAAAAATAACGTTTATAAAAGGATATTCTGGCACGAACAAGGTCAACACAGTAATACAGATTTACTGCATTTTAAACTTATATACCTCATTATCCATCATCACATTTGCTGAGTTATGAAAACTGTAAAGTCAGAATCAAAACTTCCTTGAAATCCTTAGGTAACCACTAGCCAGGCTGACAGTTATGTGGTGTTGGCCATTTGTGCTGAAGCCAGCCTTCTTTACACACAAATGGAGAGCATTTGTTCCCACAGCTGATAAGTGTGTTAGCCGCAACCTGAACCTCCCTTCTGGAGATCTGGAGCTTGTTCTCTAAGTGGACACAGATGCCACCATGGATAATCTGATGGTGCTTAAATTAAAGCTGCAATAGATCACTTGGTCTGTAATACCCCTTTCATCGAAGCAGATGATACCCCTTGTTCCTGTGATCTTATAGGTTTTTCCTGATCCAGACTGCCAGAGTTTAAATTCCAACAGGAACCTTTTTCTAACAAATGACAAAGTTGTTATAGGCAGATGTTGCCATGAGATTATAGACTGTGCTCAGTTGAAGAGAGAAGGGGAATTCAAGTTGGGTCATTGTGTCCAATGCCCCACCCTAAACGTACACAAACCATAACAAAAGACTGACCCCATCCTCCCTGTACTTCAGACCCAAAGCCTGGAATTCTTGACTGAACGGCTCCTTGGGGAGAGATTTGATTACTATCTGGGGAATATAATTCACCACTGACAGCTCCCAGTGTTACTAGGGAAGTGAAACTTTGAACTAACAGAGGGCAGACTATGGAGGGTAGTAAGAGAAGCCCAGACCTCTCCTCTGGGGAGACAAGCCACACTCTGGGAAGATCTCAATTGCATATTCTTCACGTCCCCTCACAGTCTTATCAAAACCCATTGGATGAGAAAGCCAGAGGTACCTCCCCTCTGACCTTCTCCGCCAAAGGGTTTTGAGAAAGAGACTCAGAGAGAGAGGACGCGAGGAGTAAGCAATTGAGATCTTCCCTCTCTGGAGAGGGTTACACAGAGGGTACAGAAAGGAAGTGACATTTAACCAACCAGTGAATTTCCTAGAGTGCCACAGATAACAATTATATTGCATTTGAACCCTAAGGAATCATTTGGTATGTCTTACTGACTTTTTTTCCCCTTTTTTCTTTTTTTAACCTTTATTTAGCCAGGCAAGTCAGTTAAGAACATATTCTTATTTTCAATGACGGCCTGGGAACAGTGGGTTAACTGCCTGTTCAGGGGCAGAACGACAGATTTGTACCTTGTCAGCTCAGGGGGTTTGAACTCGCAACCTTCCGGTTACTAGTCCAATGCTCTAACCACTAGGCTACGCTGCCGACTCAGTAGTGCCTGGGGGAGGTTTCCATCAGAGATAACGAAAATGTGAATAACGGCTAAATCGGATGGTGAAATGATTGTACTTTTTGCTACCTCCGCATCAAGAACAATTTCCATGCTGCATATGTATAAGATGAGTGTGCCTTGTCATTCCTGTCTAGACTCAGCTGCCCAATCATGCAGAGAAGCCTGCTCCCCATTACATGCAACAGCTAACTTGGCAAATGAACTGCTTCTGGGTGCGACATGAATCAAAGAAGCATTAAGATAGCGAGCAGGCTAGGAATAGTGTCGTAGAATGTAAGCTGCTCCACCCCACAGTGAGCGAGAGACCACATAACATTCTCTGTCCCCAGACAGTCTACCCAACAAAACTCAAGGGATTCTGGGAATACTAAACAAGGCTCCGGGATGTCCTCATTCAGACAGGACACTGTCAGGTGTTTATATTCAGAAAGTGAATAATAGAAATCTAATTGAGCTGACTGACGTCCAGGTCTAAATATTTTCCAGTGGTAGCACTGTCCATCTTGTCGACCCCTCTTAGCCATAGACATTAAACCAGTAAATAGTGATAGGAATATGTGGAGGATGTCAGCCCTATGGAAAAATCCCAATGGTGCATAAAGTCTGAAATATTTCCATTTGAAGCGTGCTATAATTGTAGAATGGCACCATAAAACACTTAGGATCAAGTGTCCCCTTTCCCCACATTACTCCTGCACTATGACCCTGACATAGCCCACAAGAAACAAACAGCCTTTCATTCATTGGAGAACACAATTAACCAGACACTCCACTTCAATTAAACCAGCTCATTCTAGAATAGCATCTCCGCAACCTCTGACTCACAAGACATTTAACATATGAATTCTTCACTTTTGGCAGCTTTGTAATTAAAATTCAGAGCATGCTGCCGAAATGGGCCGATAAAAGATCTGTCCCTCAACGCCCGTGAAGATCGTGCAATGTGTGGGCACAGAACTTACACATTTGAGTCCTTTAGCAGATGCTCTGATCCAGAGCGACTTACATTAGTGCATTCATGTTAAGTTAGCTAGGTGAAACATATCACAATCGTAGAAAGTAGTGACGTGACAAATGGAAAAATTCAGATAAAACTATAAGAAAAAAGGGTTTGGGTCTCAGTGTGTATTTTTCAGATGCTTAAGCATTGCACCCTTACTGTACCTCAATTCCACCTAACAAATGTTTACACCCCCTAGAAGCAAGCACATTTTCCCACAGTTATAAAAGGTGATTTAGAATGGTCAATTAAAATACATAGGTGAAAAGTGGCATCTCCTTCATTGGCTATTGACAAGTTATAACCTTACTTCCAGTGCATTCGGAAAGTATTCAGACCTAGACTTTTCCCACATTGTTACGTTATAGCCTTATTCTAAAATGCATTAGTTTTTCCCCCCTCAATAATGACAAAGCAAAAGAAATGTTTGCTAATAACACAAAAAATAAAATCTCATTTACATAAGTACTCAAACCCTTTACTCGGTACTCTGTTGAAGCACCTTTAGTAGGAATTACAGCCTCGAGTCTTGGGTATGACGCTACAAGCTTGGCATACCTGTATTTGAGGAGTTTCTCCCATCCTTCTCAGCGGATCAACTCGAGCTCTGGCAGGGTGGATGAGGAGCATCACTGCACAGTGGGTTCCCGAGTGTCGCAGCGGTCTACGGCACTGCATCTCATTGCAAGAGGCATCACTACAGTCTCTGGTTCAAATGCAGGCTGTATCATATCCGGCCATGATTGGGAGTCCCATAGTGCGGCGCACAAGTGGCCCAGTGTTGTCCGGGTTTTGCAGTCTTTGTAAATAAGAATTTGTTCTTAACTGACTTGCCGATTTAAATAAAAAAATATAAATGTAGGTCTCTCCAGAGATGTTTGATGGGGTTCAAGTCCGGGCTCTCGCTGGGCCATTCAAGGACATTCAGAGACTTGTCCCGAAGTCACTCCTGCATTGTCTGGGCTGTGTGCTTAGGGTCATTGTCATGTTGGAAGGTGAACTGTTAACCTGCTCAGGACCTCAGACTGGGTCTTCATCAAGGATCTCTGTACTTTGCTCTGTTCACCCTTCCCTCAATCCCGACTAGTCTCCCAGTCCTTGCCACTGAAAAACATCCCTACAGCATGATGCTGCCACTCCCATTCTTACCGTAGGGATGGTTCCAGGTTTCCTCCAGACATGACACTTGGCATTCAGGCCAGAGTTCAACCTTGGTTTCATCAGACCAGAGAATCTTGTTTTTCCATGGTCAGAATCCTTTAGGTGCTTATTGGCAAACTCAAAGTGGGCTGTCATGTGCTTTTTACTGAGGTGTGGATTCCATCTGGCCACTCTACCATAAAGGCCTATTTGGTGGAGTGCTGCAGAGATGGTTGCCCTTCTGGAAGGTTATTCAATCTCCAGAGGAAATCCAGAGCCCTGTCAGAGTGACCATGGGGTTCTTGGTTGGCCCTTCTCCCCCCGATTGCTAAGTTTGGCCAGACAGCCAGCTCTAGGTATAGTCCAAACTTCTCCATTTGAGAATGTTGGAGGCCACTGTATTTTTGGAGACCTTCAATGCTGCAGAAATGTTGTGGTACACTTCCCCAGATATGTGCCTCGACACAATCCTGTTGTCTCAGAGCTCTACGGAGAAATCCATCGACCTCATGGCTTGGTTTTTGTGCCGACATGCACTGTCAATTGTGGGACCTTCTATATAGACTGGTGTGCCTTCTCAAATCAAGTCCAATTAATTGAATTAACCACTGGTGTACTCCAATCAAGTTGTAGAAACATCTCAAGGATGATCAATGGACACAGGATGCACCAGACCTCAATTGAGTCTCATAGCAAAGGGTCTGAATACTTACATAAGGTGTTTCAGGTTTATTTATTTTTATACATATTGCACACACCAAAACAATTTACAAAAAAAAGGTTTTTGCTTGATCATTTTGGTGTATTGTGTGTAGATTGATTAAATTATTTTTTTAAATCTTCAATTTTAGAATAAGGCTGTAACGTAACAAAATGTGGGAAAAATGGAATCGGGTCTAAATACTTCCCGAAAGTACTCAATATAGTTTAGATGTCAATTTAAGCCAATCCATTTTGTTTGGCCCCATAGTTACACAACCAACCAACCCAGAAATAGTAGGAATATTTCAGACTCATCTCAAAGTTGCACTACGCAGAAATAACACCGCCATTTCCTGGTTGCTAAAACAAATAGGTTAGCCTAATTTCAGTTTGTGACTAGATAAGCTAGTATAGTGTAGAGAATCATTGTACCATCTAAACTGCTGTGAAATACACTGAACACAAATATTTAAAATAAAATAGTTTTTTTTTTTAGTTACAGTTCATAAGGAAAATCAGTCAACTGAAATACATTAGGCCCTAATCTACAGACTTCACATGACTGGGAATACAGATATGCATCACAGATACAAAACAAAAAAATACCAGAAAAATGATGACCATTTGCCTCATGCAGTGCGACACATCTCCTTCAGCTAGAGTTCATCAGGCTATTGTTTGTGGCCTGTGGAATGTTGTCGCACTCTTCAATGGCTGTGCGAAGTTGCCGTCACTTGTCAATCCAGAGCATTCCAAACATGCTCAACGGGTGACATGTATGGTGAGTGCAATTCATGTATGAACTGGGACATTTTCATCTTCCAGGAAGTGTACAGTGTGACATTATGTTGTGTGACAAAACTATACATTATAGATTGGCCTTTTGTCCCCAGCACAAGGTGAACTTGTGTAATGATCATGCTGTTTAATCATCTTCTTGATATGCCACACCTGTCAGGTGGATGGATTATCTTGGCAAAGGAGAAATGTTCACTAACAGGGATGTAAGCTTTATGTGCGTATGGAAATAGTGGGATCATTTATTTCAGCTCATGAAACATGGGACCAATACTTTACATGTGGTGTTTATTTTTGTTCAGTGTATATTTTCCATAACCTAAAATATTGTTGTTTCAAATGTTTGATGCTGGTCTACAAACCCAAAAGTAAGACAAAAGCAAAAACCTGAACGGGAAACATAGAAATAGGGCACATAGAACTTATCTACAGCTTCTTAGACTTGCTTTCAAGTAGAATGATAGGAATGTGAGTTATACTGTATTATTATTATTATTATTATTATATCTGCGTAAATTTGGTCAGGTTGCATACTGCCACTAAGTCTCAAAATAGCAATCTATTTTTTTTGTTGACATTTAGTCTCCCAGGAAACTATCCAGGAAAGGTGATCTCTGCAGCTGTTCAAAGTTCAGTCATAGAATGTTCTTTTTTTAGAACATACATAAATTATCAGTACCAAAATGTACTCTTAGCAGGGATCTATGCTTTTAGCCTGACTCAGTAGATTTAAAGAATTATGACGGTTTTATATTATAAGTCATTTAATGGTCAGTGCAATCCAGAATCCTTAGGACATCCCTACCCTAAACCCCAACCCTTACATGCTGACCAGACCAGACACGTCGTAGGCGCGAGCGTCGCAAAATAAATTTAGAAATCGATGTTAATCGAATATTGCACCCACACTGCTAACGAACATCTGCGATGCCAAGGGCTAAAATATAACTCCTTTCTATTTGACACAGATCATATCTTGTCATACATGTTTTAATGCTTTTCGACCTGTCCCCAAATTATTGTCATTGGTGGTTCAGTTTCTTTTGACATTTTAACGTGCTTGTCGTGATCGCGTTGGTATAGGGGGACAGAATAAACGTATGCACGATAGCGCACGCGCGCAGCCGGTTTGGGTTCCGTGTTACACATTTCAACTTCAAAAAGGGTAGGGAAGTTCCAAGGATCTCAGATAGCACAGTTATTTAATCCACATGGAATTTGACTAAATATCCACATGCAACAGCAGGTCCACCTGCCTAGCAATACAGTAGGCTACCCTGTTGAAGTAGGGGAGTTTAATGGATATTTGACACTGCCATATCATGGACAGGAGCCCTAACTCGAACATGTTAAAGAAATACAAATCCTAATATACCTATAGGCGACTTTTGTCATTTCAATAGTAAAGGAGCGGTGTGTTTTTTATAGCCTAGATAATACAACATAGCTATTTTACCTCATCCTGTCAAAACAGGTTGAAATATTTCACGTGTTGTGGTAGATTCTGGGTGAAAATAGTTTCAGAGCAGTGAGGAACGTCTCGAGACGCAGATTTACCAAATCAATTACGGCTTTGACTGAATAAATTGATAGGCGCTACACCACAACGCGGCATGAACTCTTGAAGAAAAGCAGTGTTGTATCGACCATGCATGTACTTCATGTTGTGTAGGCTTTTCATAAGGAAATTCGAGTCGAACAGTCGGATTCACGAATGTTTCCCCGGTTATTAAAGTTCATTACAAACACTTACCAAATGTTTGAGTATGTAGTCGTCTGTCTGTGAACCTCTGAAAGTGTAGGTCTAGTTTTTCTGTAGACTATAATTTCGGTTTTAGTTTTCCATAGATTAACTCACATTGTCAAACACATAAATCCTCCGCACAAGCCCAGTTGTCCTCTACTGACTCTACAACTGAGCCGAACACATATCAAAGTACAGCGAGCAATGGGTCAAAGACCGCCTACTTCCAAAGCACGCAATCTAATCGAGAGGTAGAATTTGCTAGCTCAAACTGTCTAATTAAAGTTGGCTATAAAACAGCAGGCCAATTCTGATTTTTAGTTCACTAATCAGTATTTTGACCAATCAGATTAGCTCTAAAACAAAGATCTGATTGGTCAAAAGACCAATAAGTGTGTGTGTGGGGGGATCAGAATGTGCTGTTTGTCTGGTTTATACTGCCTCAAATACTGTCATTATTTGCCTCAAAGGGTGAGTGAATAATATCTCTGAATTTTTTCTTTATTGAAATAAATTAGTCATTTTTCAGGTCATCACTGGGCATCTGGAAAAATGTCCCAAATTCAAGTTTCTGCCAACCCCCTTTATTCAAATAAACACGAGCAAATATTTAAACTCAGCTCTTATCAAATATTTAAACTCAGCTCTTATCAGCCCATTGTAAAATGACAAACTTTAGAGCAAATTCAAAATCTTTCTTCCTCTCAATTGTGTGGATTCCTCCCGAGGGCCTAGTCAGCCAACATGACAAGCTTATAAACCGCTATCACACACCATCACAGTCGTACAATCTATTGATGAGGGTCTCCGGCCACTACACTGTCAAAGGTCCCTACAAAGAATGGCAGACAGATAACTGGAGTGAATTAATTGAAGAAACTGTTCACTTGTGGCAAGTAATAAAGGTAGACTACTAAACTCTGTATTCCCCTCACAAGTCCCATTTTACTATCAATGTCAATCACCTCACGTGTAAGACTTTCTTCTATTGATAAACATCACAGAGGCTGCTGCTGAGCTAACCTTCATGATGTTGACTGAGGATGGCCGGTCCTAAAATGGACATCTTGCCAGCAGGGACTGTATTACATGGATAATTATGGGGGAAATGGTTTGGGATGCTCTGGATTGACATGTATGACGGAAACTTCGCACAGCCATTGAATAGGAGTAGGACAACATTCCACAGGCCACAATCAACAGCCTGATCAACTCTATCCGAAAGAGATGCGTCGTGCTGCATGAGGCAATATCAGAAGTCTATGTTTTGCAGTGAAGTGTCAAAGAGTAATTTTATTCCATTGTGACTGAGCAGTAGTCAATGTAAAGTCAATATTTCCATCTGCTGGTAATGGTTGGGTAATGCATGGGAATAACAATATGCTGTAATGCAGGGCTCTCCAACCCTGTACTTGGAGAGCTACCCTCCTGTAGGCTTTTGGTCCAAACCCAGTTGTAATTTACCCAATTTAGCTTATCAACCAGCTAATTAATAGTGTGCTAGATTAGAGTTGAAATGAAAATCTACAGGACGATAGCTCTCCAGGAACAGGGTTGGAGAGCACTGCGAGCAGGGTTGCAAAGGAGGGTATACAGTGGGCATCATATATATTTACCCCCCCCCACCCCCTTGGGTTCCTTCACATTTTATTGTTACAAAGTGGGATTAAAATGGATTTCCCATTTTTTAATCTACACAAAATACTCCGTCAAAGTGGAATTTTTTGAGGAACATTTCTTACAAAATAATCAAAAATGAAACATTAATACCTAGATTTTAAAAGTATTTGTCCCCCTGAGTCAAAACATGTTAGAAATACCTTTGGAAGAAATTACAGCTGTGAGGCTTCCTGGATTAGTCTATAAGAGCTTTGTACACCTGGATTGTGCAATATTTCTTCAAGCTCTGTCAAGGTGTTGGGTGTCCTAGCTAGATAGCAAATTTCATGTCTTGACATAAAAACAATCTAACTGTAATTCTGAACTCTGGAACATTCACTGTCTTCTTGGTGAGCAACTTCAGTGTAGATTTGGCCTTGTGTTGTAGGTTATTGTTCTGCTGAAAGGTGAATTCCTTTCCCAGTGTCTGGTGTAAAGCAGACTGAAGCAGGTTTTCCTCTAGGTTTTTGCTTGTGCTTAGCTCCATCCTGTTTATTTTTATCTTGAAAAAAAACTGTAATATCTTTGTAATAGCCTTGTGTTGTAGGTTATTGTTCTGCTGAAAGGTGAATTCCTTTCCCAGTGTCTGGTGTAAAGCAGACTGAAGCAGGTTTTCCTCTAGGTTTTTGCTTGTGCTTAACTCCATCCTGTTTATTTTTATCTTACATTAAAAACTGTAATATCTTATGTTTCACCGAGTTGTGGCTGAACGACGACATTAAGAACATACAGATGTCGGGTTATACACTATATCAGCAGGACAGAACAGCAGCCTCTGGTAAGACACGGGTGGGGGGGGGGGGCGATTCATAGTTGTAAACAATAGCTGGTGCACGATATCGAAGGAAGTTTCAAGGTTTTGCTCACCTGAGGTAGAGCATCTCATGATAAGCTGGTGACCACACTATATACCACACTAGTTTTCATCTGTATTTTTCATAGCTGTCTACATAGCACCACAGACCGAGGCTTGCACTAAAACCGCACTCAATGAGCTGTATTCTGCCATAAGCAAACAGGAAAACGCTCATCCAGAGGCAGCGCTCCTTGTGGCCGGGGACTTTAATGCAGGGAAACTTAAATCAGTTTTACCTCATTTCTATCAGCATGTTAAATGTGCAACCAGGGGAAAAAAACTCTAGACCAACTTTACTCCACACACAGCTCTCCCTCGCTCTCCATTTGGCAAATCTGACCATAATTCTATCCTCCTGATTCCTGCTTACAAGCTAAAATTAAAGCAAAAAGCACCAGTGACTCGGTCTATAAAAAAAGTGGTCAGATGAAGCAGATGCTGAACCACAGGACTTTTTTGCTAGCACAGGAATTCATCCGATGACATTGAGGAGCACACCACATCAGTCACTGGCTTTATCAATAAGTAAATCGAGGACATCGTCCCTACAGTGACTGTACGTACATTCCCCAACCAGAAGCCATGGATTACAGAAAACATTCGCACTGAGCTAAAGGGTAGAGCAGCCATGTTCAAAAAGCGTGACTCAAACCCGGACGATAAGAAATCCTGCTATGCCCTCCGACGAACCGTCAAACAGGAAAAGCGTTAATACAGGACCAAGATCGAATCGTACTACACCGGCTCCAATGCTTGTCGGTTGTGGCAGGGTTTGCAAACTATTACAGACTACAAAAGTGAAGTACAGCTGAGAGCTGCCCAGTGACATAAGCCTACCGCTGCTACCGCTTGCCATGCGGTAGCAGAGAGAAAAGTCTGACTATGGTGGCTAGAGTCCTTGACAATTTTTAGGGCCTTCCTCTGACCTGTTGTATTAGGCGCACATGACAAATAAACTTTGATTTGGGTTGCATCACTGCCTGTATGGCAACTGCTTGGCCTCCGACTGCAAGGCAAATCAAACTGTATTAGTCACATGCGCCGAATACAACTGGTGTAGACCTTACAGTGAAATGCTTACTTATGAGCCCCTGACCGACAGAGGGTAGTGCGTACGGCCCAGTACATCACCGGGGCCAACCTTCCTGCCATCCAGGACCTCTATACCAGGCGGTGTCAGAGGAAGGCCCTAAAAATTGTCAAGGACTCCAGCCACCATAGTCAGACTTTTCTCTCTGCTACCGCATGGCAAGCGGTACCAGAGCACCAAGTCTAGGTCCAAGAGGCATGTCTAAACAGTTCTACCCCCAAGCCATAAGACTCCTGAACAGCTAATCAAATGGCTACCCAGACTATTTGCACTGCTGCTACTCTCTGTCATCTATACATAGCCACTTTAATAACTCTACCTACATGTACATCATTACCTCAATTACCTTGACACCAGTGCCCCTGCACATTAACATAGACTCTGTACCAGTACCTCTGTATATAGCCCCGCTATTGTTATTTACTGCTGCTCTTTAATGATTTGTTATTACTGGTATTTTCTTAAAACTGCATTGTTGGTTAAGGGCTTGTAAGTAAGCATTTCACTGTAAGGTCTACACCTGTTGTATTCATGATTTGATTCTGGGAACAGCATTTTATTTAGGATTTGAGCACTAATGGTAAAAGAGAACTACATACAAAAGTGTTAATGATACAAGTTGAATATATAAAGAGTATATTTTCCCATAACATGTGACCACCATGATGAGGCACAAACTCACTGTTTTCCCCTCTTCCGTTTCCTTCTGAAATATCAGTTTTAATAATCACAAAATAAACTATAAAAGTACAATAACTTGCTCTAACTTCTACCAGTTAAGACAAAGGGTGTCAATAATGTACAATATATTTCCAGCAACACATATCTTTTTTAAATGCCTGAAATATGATAAAACACAATAAGATGAATAACAAATCAATAGTTAGTTAGCAATATTGGAATGTTTTCATCTCCCACACTATTCCAACAGTTTACATGAAGTCAGATTTGTGGATTTAATTGTAGGACCGTTATACCCGGAGTGCAGGATTGCTGACCAACAATCTAAATTCTGACAGGTTACTGCAAGGAAGACAAAAAGGCAAGTGTAGTTTTGAATAATTTCTGCCACTTGTTTTCCTGAGTGAAGTCAAACTCTAATAAACATTCTTAGGCCTATATTACAACAATAAGGTAAAGGTCTTATCAAACAAACAGGACTATATTTGGGGAAAATAAAACATACTGGTACACAAAAAGGTTCACATAAAATCAAATATTGATCTGAATTCATGCAATGATGATAGCTTGCATCTAGGCAGCTTCCGGGGGCAGAGGTTAGGGGTCAGATGGGCTTGGTGGTGGTGTTGTAGACCAGGCGCTCTGTGTCCTCCCTGGTGTAGACCTGGGAGCCATTGACGGGTACCCGCTGGCGCCGAGTCTGCTCCTTCTTGCCCTTCATGAAGCAGTAACACAGAACTACCAGCAGTATTATGATGGCCAGGCCAAGCAGTGCAGCTATCACTATGATTCCTGAGAGAGGATGGGCATGAGAGAGACACACACACACCAGTAAGTCAATAACTATATGAAAGGATCCTGCATGTGTGGGGAAGCAAAAACTGGACAGACCGACAATCAATCATGTGCAACAATCACAGTGTTTGAGTAAAGTGAGGAAAATGTGCAGGGAAAAACACATCACAAGATCTTTGTGACCAGCTTTGACCCCCAAGGCCCTTAAACTTGACGGGGTGCAATAATTGGTTTTAAAAAGGATTATTGTCAGGGTGTCTTTTCCATGGAGTCCTGACGGGCCAAAGGCTCCATCTTGCAGAATAAAGAAGAGCTAATTACCTACATGGCCGTCAGTGTCCTGGTATTCATATCGGTTCGTTATTTCAAAGATGTCCTTTTCTGAACACATGGTAGGGAAAAGAGACAAGTCAGTTGTTACACAGCTACAGTATTGTTGATACACACAATGTAGTGGTGCTGACATAGAGTATGTTCCTATCTCTGAAACATTTCATTATTATGATCTCAAAGGGTAATATAACAGTTAGGGATGCACAATATATCAGTAAGCATATTGGAATCAGACAATATTAGCTAAAAATGGCAACATCGGCTCTATGTATAGTTTGCCGATATGCAAAACCGATGTCAAAGCTCACATGCATACCTGTATAACGTAGGTAGATGACGTAATGACGCATTCCTAACCTAGCCCACAATGTCTGCTGTGTGGATGTATTTTAAAGTTTCAAAGGAAGATGACAAAAAAGGCCAAATGCAACATTTGTGCTGCTATTATTTTCTGAGGGGAGAAAGTGCATCACCCCCAGACATTCAGCGACTATTTAGGACAAAAGCAGAAAAAAACTAAGCGCACTTTTCCAACTACGAAACAAGTTCAAGTCGGTCACTCATTTGAATGAGTAAGAAAAATTTCCGCGAGACAACTCAAAGGCGAAATCCATTAACGCCAAGATAATGGCATTCATTGCCCATGACAATAAATCGATCTCTGTGGTGGATGTTGGCTTTCGCCGACTGGTCGAGCACCTCGAGCTCCGGTACACACTAGCAAGTAGGCGCCATTCTACAGATGTTGCCCTACCGGTGTTACACAGTATTGTTGAAACGCACATCCATGAGCTACTTGCTAATAGGCTGCTATTAGCTTCACGATTGACATTTGGACCAGCGACGTCAGCCCCATCAGCATGCTGAGTCTGACAGCACAGTGGGTCGACGAGGATTTTGTACTGAGAAAAGCCGTATTGCATGCTCAAGAAGGTGCTGGTTCTCATACTGCTGCTGCTATTTCAATGGCATTTGAGAACATGTTTGAAATACCCAAGAACAAAGTACACGCTGTGCTACGCGATAATGCACGTAACATGACAAAGGCTTTGGAAGAATGCGGAGTCGCCAGTTTGACCATGCATGGCACACACGCTGCAACTGGCTGTGAACGAAGGTGTTTTGGCCCAACGCAGCCTATCTGAAACAGTGGCAACAGGTAGGAAGATAGTGGGTCATTTTAAACACTCACAGCTCGCATACAGCCGCCAGCAAGCAATACAGAGGCAGCTTGGAGTGAAAACGAAAAGGCGTAAGCAAAACGTTTCCACCAGATGGAACAGCACTTTTTACATGGAGAGCCTGCTGGAACAAAAACAGGTGCTGTTAGCTCCATTGGAACAACCGACTTGAGAAATAAGATCAAAAACTGTGTCTGCAGCAGACGTGATACCCTCTGTCATGGCATTGAAACGCCTGCTCAACAAAACTGCCCACACAGACCGTTGGGTTAAAACTTACAAAAGTACTCTACTAGAGGCTGTGAACAAGTGATTCGGTGGCATTCACTCTGAGCCTCTTTACTGTGTCACCACCATGCTAGGTACAAGCAGACAAGAAACAGGGTTTCCGTGAAATGCTAGACAGCTGGACAAGATGAACATGGACACAGGGACAGTGCGCACTGAGGAAGAGAGGCCACGGACAGACAGAGCTGAAACTTCATTGCTTGACATGTATAATGAAATCCGGGTTGAGAATGAAACGACTGAACAAATGATCAACGAAACAGCACAGCAAGTAAGTGAAAGAAATTGGCTTTGATGATGTTTTACTGGTAATGGGGACATACTGTACGTGGTCAGTGTGTGTGTGTGTGTGTGTGTGTGTGTGTGTGTGTGTGTGTGTGTGTGTGTGTGTGTGTGTGTGTGTGTGTGTGTGTGTGTGTGTGTGTGTGTGTGTGTGTGTGTGTGTGTGTGTGTGTGTGTGTGTGTGTGTGTGTTTCAACTATTTAACTGTACTAGAATGCCTAAAAGGCCACATTTTTTTAAATATCGGTATCGTTTTTTTTGGCAAGTAAAATATTGGATATCGGTATCGGCTCAAAATTCCATATCGGTTTATCCCTAATAACAGTGCAACAATTTTGAAAATCAGTTGAAAGTGTAGAATCAGTTTAAAACCTACCTGTTACCAGTTTACAGGTACTCATACAAGCATCCTCAGTGTCAAATCTGTTCTCATTCCCGTAGCAGCCGCCATAGTTGAAACGGAAGCACTTCTGGTAGACAGGGTTGTAGTACCACTTGGTAAAACTCTCCCGACAGTTTCCTGTTTTGGGGTGCTCCGTGCAGCGAACTGTGGTTGAAAGAACGTGTGTGAGAGATCAGCGTTCGTAAGGAGAGCCAGAGTAGGGGTAGGCACCATATGTGATCAGTTAACTCAACAACAAAATCCGAGATTATTCCTGTTATGAACATGTCTCAAAACAGTAAAACTCAACCTTTCTGTTCATCCACAGGAATTTGCAGTAGAATCTGGAAGTTATTATTCACTGATGAAAGGAAGAAAACAAGAGTTAAAGGGTTACTTCTGGTTTTTGGCAATAAAGACATTTATCTACTTCCACAGCGTCAGATTAATTCATTGATACCATTTTTATATCTCTGCATCCAGTTTGAAGGATGTTAGAGGTAGTTTTGCAAGCCAATTCTAACTAACATTAGCGTTAACGCTAGTTAGCAACTTCCGTCAAACTGTTCGCAGAGAATGGTATCCACAAGTTCATCGGACTCTGGGGAAGTAGATCAAGGGCTTCATTGCCAAAATACCGAAGTATCCCTAAAGCAACATCACATGACAACAACTGAGCACCCCAATAGTTTCACTTCATGACTGCACTTGTAATGTAAGGTCAGTGGTAAGGTAAGGCCAATGCAGTGTTGTATGTAAATTAGGGTTGGTTTGCATAGCCGGTACTTACAGTCCTCACAGTTCTCCTCATCTGAGCCGTCGCTGCACTGCTGCTCCTTGTCACACTCCAGGCCTCGGTCAAGGCAGCAGCCGTTGGTGCAGGAGAACTGGCCTGACCCACAGGGTACTCCACACACCTCTAAAACACAACAACACACACAGGTGAACTGGGGACCTCACACACCTCTAAACATAATACGCAGGTGAACAGGGGACCTATCACACCTCTAAACATAATACACAGGTGAACTGGGGACCTATCACACCTCTAAACATAATACACAGGTAAACTGGGGACCTATCACACCTCTAAACATAATACACAGGTGAACAGGGGACCTATCACACCTCTAAACATAATACACAGGTGAACAGGAGACCTATCACACCTCTAAACATAATACACAGGTGAACAGGAGACCTATCACACCTCTAAACATAATACTCAGGTAAACTGGGGACCTATCACACCTCTAAACATAATACACAGGTGAACAGGAGACCTAACACAACAACACAGAGGTGAGCAGAAGAGGTGAGGTAAAAGTGACTTTTAGATTCACCTTATAGGATACAGAAGTAATACAGGTAACTGATACGTCTCAATAGATATGCATCAGTCAACAGATAGTTCAAATATACATATATTTGCCGTATGTCAATGACTGGGGAGGCATAGCCAAAACGCTGGAGCTTACAAGTACAGCTACTTTCTATAGTCATACACCTGAGGACGATAAATGTAAGTCAGTCTTACCTCTAGGGGCTGGAAGTGGTCCAGTTCGACCTCTGTGAATAACTACAAGAAAGGAAACACCAATCAACCAACCAATCTTCTCAAAGACTGTTCTCAGAAAAACAAGAGGGATCTGTATAGTACCTGACACACCATCACAGGCGTTGGCACACTCCTGGAGGGAGAGGTAGTTGTTAAGGTTCTCTCTGCAGCCCCCAAACAGGAACTCCTCACACCTCTCTGAGGCAGCATTGTAGTGCCAGCGGGGGAAGGATCCGCGACAGGGACCCACCTTCTTGGGGACCATGCAGTGATCTGAAGGTTGAAGCATCAGAGAGTGGCTATTAGATATAACTGGCGATTAGATATAACATTATGTAATAAAACAATACACACGTCACGTGAATGTAATTTTATGTTGTGGTTCAGTGGTGGAAGCCCAGACAGAATCATGTGTAACACTTTTTGGGGAAAAACATTGCTCATAAACTGCTTACATAATCAATCATTTAGTCAAACAGCTCATTACCTCATGTGCAACACTTAATTATTTTTACATTTTCTTATAAACATAACTCATAACATAGAAGTTAAACATACCTTCGAATAAAAAATTACAAAATTGTGTAAAATATTAGAGAGCCAGTCAATATTTTATTTATTTTATCTTTAATTCTGCATTGTTGGAAAAGGACCCGTAAGTAAGCATTTCACCGTGACTCTACACCTGTTGTTTACAAAGCATGTCACAAATAAAATGGTATTTTTGATTGGACCTGATGTGTCAAATATAAAAAAGCTAAGTAACTTTCCCTAAAACCAGGCCTACTTCATCCACTGAAAATACATGTGGATGGACTGGCTTGTGAACAGACATGTGGTAAACCCAAAGAAAGCAGACATAACTGTCAGAGGAAGTGGTTTCACTTGTGCAACGCAAAGCTGTGTGCCTCACGACAAGCTAGTGGATGCATCGGGACTACCCTGCATTACATTACCCAGCCATTCCGTCATTACAACATGACTGGGTTAATTGAGACATTAAAAATAACATTAGGTACAGAACCATGTGTGTACCACAGTCAATGTAAAACACTAATAGCCATTCACAGTACATATATTTTGCTGAGAGGGGTTTCATGTTGTCAGGGTATCTTTAATTGTGATTCTACTAGCATGTTCATTGTAATTCATACAGCATTAACGCATGCAGCCATTTAGCTGTACGTGTTGTGTGACTCGGATCAGGGGTCACTATGCATTGGCCTTTCCACAGAGGAACATTCCTAACACCATTCAGTAGAGACTAGTTAATGGGTAACTGGATCAATGAATGGTTAATAGTCTCTGCTCAGTCTGTTAAGACTGGACCAACATGCTCCAAATTGTATAACTGACTCAGAAATAACTTCAAAGTGTTTGAGTAACAAGAGTCTGTATTTAGAGTGCCATGACATTAAAGGAGTTTGCGTGAGTTTGTGAAACCCAAGCTGAAACCAGACAGACTGGTTAAGGGGGAGGGCAGGGTAGGAAGGAAAGAGGGAGCAGAGTGTGAGGGAGGGAAATCCCCACAGCTTTCCTGACTTCCTGTGTCTGCTGATAGCCCAGGAAAAGTGTCTATCCATTCCATACACATTCATGTAACTGGGCATGGCAGAGAAAACCCTTCCAATTGTCTGATTCCTAAGTATTCCCTGTTACCCTATCATGAACAGCCAGGCAGCACTGTTGATCAACCAAGTATCTACCAAGTGTGATAATGAGTTGTCATCCTGTTATGAGCCAAAACGGTCATTCTTGGAGGACATATGGGCTTTTCAGTCACTCACAGCCATGGAGTAAACAGCTACTAGGAAAAGAAGAATACTAAGCTGTTGTATCTGGCGATTGAGCCCACATATAGATGTACAAGCTGAGACAAATCTACTTATGAATGTGCTTTCTGAAATCTGGAAATGTTGATTTCATTCTACGGGAATCAAAGGAGCTTGCCTGGACAGGTCTTTTTGACAGTATTCTCATGCCATGTCACGTGGCATGAAAAGTAGATGAGTTGATTACAACAAGACTTGATATCATAATCAACTTAAACCAGTACAACCGATAAGAGTCATCAGCAAGCATTTGAAAGTCATAAAAATGAGTAATGAACTTAACATACCACATACACTGAGTGCAGAAAACATTAGGAACACCTTCCTAATATTGAGTTGCACCCCCTATTGCCCCCAGAGCAGCCTCAATTCATTGGTGCATGGACTCTACAAGGTGTCGAAAGTATTCCACAAGGTCGTTGACTCCAATGCATCCCACAGTTGTGTAAAGTTGGCTGGATGTCTTTTGGGTGTTGGACCATTCTTGATATACACAGGAAACTGTTGTGAGTGAACAACCCAGGAGTGAAAAACGCAGTAGCGTTGCAATTATTGACACACTCAAACTGGTGCGCCTGGCACCTACTACCATACCCTGTTCAAATGCACTTAAATATTTTGTCTTGCCCATTCACACTCAATGGCACACATACACAATCCACGTCTCAATTGACTCAAGGCTTAAAACTCCTTCTTTAACCTGTCTCCTCCCCTTCATCTACAGTACACTGATTGAAGTGGATTTAACAAGTGATATCAATAAGGGATCAAGCGTTCACCTGGATTCACCTGGTCAGTCTATGTCATTGAAAGAGTTCCTGATGTTTTGCACACTCAGTGTATACTTGTAATCGGGTATTTCTTTTTCACATAAAAATTCCAACTGCAGAGTCAGTTCCCTCAGTTTAGAAGGAAAACATTTAAGTGGCATCGCATTCACTTGCATTATGCGTTCAGTGACCAATATGGTCAGAAGGGCATCAGTCCTTCTCACCTCAATGTCAAAGTTTCTCATAGTATTTCCACATTGTCCCTACTCCAAACATGACAGATCACTCGGATGTAGACCACTTCAAAGATCATTGTCACTTTAGATTGATTTCATACACAGGCAACGAACTGTATATAAATGCATTGAAATTCAATAAATACAGCATGTCCCTTCACCCTCAAAACAACTGTGTTAAACTGTGTAGCTTTGCAGGTGTTTCACATATACTTTCGTATACTCACTCTCAGACTGCTCAGGGGTGAGCACAAGGACAGTGATCTGGGTTTGGTCGGACTGCCCACTGGAGTCTGTGACGGTCAGTTGGAACTTGTACACTCCAGACGCCAGGTTGGACACGATCACCTGGTCTTTAAATGTAGTTTTCTAGGAGACAAGGAAAGAAAATGTATCAATGTTTTCTTGTGTGGCAGAACATTGAAAATAGAGAAGCTTTAATTGTGATCCTCATCCTCTGGTGTTCCCAGGGTGACCTGTTCTTCTCATGTATTTTTACACAGTGAAAGAGCAATCACCATTAACTCTGATCAGGTAAATGCCCCAAACATCCCAATAAAGCCTGACCAGTGCTCCCTGATGGCCCAGTCATCATCGCCCACCTCAATGACAGCGGAGGTGTTCCCTGACACTAGGTGCCACTGGTACGTGACAATATCGTGGTCGTCCTTGCTCTCGTTGCCATTCAGAGTTAAACTTTCCTGGGGCTGCACCACTCTGTCCGGACCTCCATTGGCCTCTGGAGGATTGTCCACTTCACCTGGAAGTTGAATACAACCTTCATCACGTTCAATACAACATATTCATACTGAACATACATGCAGCTTTAAGATATACCGTTAGGTTAAAGATACAAAGATCATTTGGCTGGTTGAAATTTGAATAGGTTTCATTTTCTTGAAGGGTTTTGAGTGTCAACACATTAACAACATAAGGTTCAGGAAATCAATTTGTTTGGTGGTGCTCATGCCCAGTTGCTAACTACATCCTGTTGATATACATTATTCACTCAAGTCTGCAATCCATTACTTGACTCACAGCACAATACCAATCTCCCCTGTAAGCAGCTTTCTCAGCAGCAATGAGGTGAAAACTGAAACCTCAGACTGTGACAAGGGACCTTATAATGAGCCATAGAATAAGCCCTATATTGAGCCATGGCGTGTGTGGGTAATGCTCTTCTCTAAGCAGGTGGTTTCACCTCCTCTGGAGATAAAGGACCTGTCTGTTGTGATTCAAACCACAGACAGTCCAAGTGTAGTGCGTTGCTTTCTCTGCTCATAATAATATAGCTAAATGGTATGTGTGTTCATGTTCCTTTAGTAAGCAGTTCAATGGAGACATGAAGTTCATTGGAGACTTAATTAGTTAATTTGATGAGTGTCTATGTTGTGATGTGTGAGAGTGATACCTGGGTCTCCCGTTTCAACCTGGACTCTGGGGTAGACATAACATAGTAAATGTAAATCCGGGACACTCCGTATGGTATGTATTCATTTGTGGATGTCCATTATCTATTTCGTTTGTTTTAGGAATTACAATTTGTATGACATGTTACGAATTGAAATTTGTACATGTTACAAATTGCAAAGACAATACCAAATATAACATATACTAATTTGAGTATCCCAGTTCCAATTCATCCCAAAGGTGTTCGATAGGGTTGAGGTCAGGGCTATGTGCAGGTCAGTCAAATTCTTCCACATCAATCCCAAAAAACTATTTCTGTTTTGACTTCACTTTGTGCACGGGAGCATTGTCATGCTGAAAAAGGAAACTGTTGCCACAAAGTCAGAAGCACAGAATCGTCTAGAATGTCCTTGAATGCTATAGCATTAAGATTTCCCTTCACTGAAAGTAAGGGGCCTAGTCCGAACCATGAAAAACAGCCCCAGACCATTATTCTTCCTCCTCCAAAATGTACAGTTGGCACTATGCAGTCGGGCAGGTAGCGTTCTCCTGGCATCCGCCAAACCCATCGCGTGAAGCGTGATTCATCACTCCAGAGAACGTGTTTCCACTGCTCCAGAGTCCAATGGCGGAGAGCTTTACAAAACTCTAGCCGATGCTTGGCATTGTGATCTTAGGCTTGTGTGCGGCTGTTCGGCCATGGAAACCCATTTCATTAAGCTCCTTGACAAACAGTTATTGTGCTGATGTTGCTTAAAGAGGCAGTTTGGAACTCAGTAGTGAGTGTTGCAACCGAGGAAAGACGATTTTTACACACTACAGCACTCGGCAGTCCTGTTCTGTGAGCTTGTGTGGCCTAACACTTTGCGGCTAAGCCGTTGTTGCTCCTAGATGTTTCCACTTCACAATAACAACACTTACAGATGACCGGGGCAGCTCTAGCAGGGCAAAAAAATGAAGAACTGACTTGTTGGAAAGGTGGCATCCTATGACGGTGCCACGTTGAAAGTCACTGAGCTCTTCAGTACGGGCCATTCTACTGCCAATGTTCAAATGTTTGTCTACGGAGATTTAATGGCTGTGTGATCGATTTTATACACCGGTCAGCAAAGGGTGTGGCTTAAATAGCAGAATCCACATACTTTTGGCCATGTAGTGCATCTTCTGACCAGGGGGAGTTTTCTTGAGAGCCCTGACGCTTTTGGAAGCATAAGGAAAGTGTCTTTCATACCAGCAAGAAATACTTTTCAAAGAACTAAAAGGTTAAATTCCTAAACACCTTTTTAGGGTTAGTGTACCCACACCACCATGTTCCCATGTTACTTTGTATATTAACAGAAGACAGAGGGACCACCTGTGCTAATTTAGCACGTGAACACCTGTGTGTGTACCTGAAAGCAGGCAGAAACGTGTTGTCACAGGCTGCAACTGGGATAAAGACAGTTTAAACAGTGCAGTAAATGTATATGTAGCATTTGTGAAATGATGATGTGATATGAAGTAAAGCTTTAGGTTCCTTGAACCATATTATGCATTTGAGAATAGATTCACGTTTATATGGAGTATTTGGCTGTTTTGGTTGCCAGAGCCAGTCTACATCTGAAAAGAGCATGTAAGGTCATTGGACCTAAATGTAATGGTAAGCCCTTTAAGGGTACATAGTGGGCAGTCTGAGACCAGTCTGCCTGTTTTACCTGGGAGGTTTTTTGTGGCCAGATCACTTTCATACACCACGTCTCTGATGTAGTTCAGGAATCCCTTCTTCCTGACAAATCGGCAGACGTACTGCTGCTTGTATAGACAGTCAAAGAGAAAGCATGACTTGATCATGCCCTCACCGGAGCCATTCTCCATGAAAGCGACATTACACTTGGGATCTTTGCAGCACGAGCGTATACAGTCATTGGTGCTCTCAACCTTCGGTTTAATGATGAAAGTCGCACCGTATTTCACCGAGTCATCCGTGTCGAGAACGAAATCTTCTCTGCCCTTTTCGAAACTGTCCAAGCACTGTTCCCCGAATGGCTGGGCCTCAGCGCGTACCAGGAAAACGATAAAGCACACCAAAGCGCCCAATAACAATCCAATTGGGAGAGTAGTCATTCTACAAAACAGTCCAGGAAAACTATTTCCCACAAATATAGGATAATCCAACAGATGACCTGAAAACAGAGCGATATATAGTCAACTTCAAATAACATATCATGGAATGCATTAACTAAATATACATTATCATTCAAATAAATAGTCGTAACATGATCTAAATAACATACAAAAACCATGCAGTCTATCTTTATACTATACACACACACACCAATCAATTGTATAGAAACGTTCAGGACTTTTGTATATCTCTGTTCCTCTGATTTCAAAGGTAAGAATTACGTCAAACATACAAATAAATAATCAAGATCCAACTCTTCTGTAACTTTATAGATTCATATTTGTTCAAAACAGCACTATAAATTAACGTGTCACCTGTAAATTCTGTATCTGTCGTCGATTATAAAGAAACAACCGAATATCTTTACAATTCACAGGTGTGTCACTCTCTCTCTTCGGGTACCTGTTACATACAGGAAGTGAAATCTACCCAAAGAGGTGACCGGAGGCGCAAAGCACATTGGCACTCCCATTTCGAGATGTGTCGGAGTAGAAGAAGACTTCACCAAACATAGGATTAATGAGTTGCTTGAATCTGTAGAGTAATGTATATTTAATTGGTTATCTAAATTTCCCAATTCGTTATTATTTATACGAGAGGACTTTAACATTACTATAGATAATTCAACTGATAGATGGCCCCCAGGTAGGCCAACGAATCAGAATTTGGGTTAAATATATATATTTTTATGGATAAATGTGATCTTACTGACATATGTAGAGAGAGGTTTCCATCTGACAGATCATTCACTTGGAGTAATAAGACAGGTTCCAGACTGTGTCTGAGACTTTTTTGCCCCACTGTATGTGGGAGGCAACATCCAATATTTTTTCCAACAGATATGATCAAAAAATGATTCCAATAAGGTATGACATAAGACACAACATCATGTTGAAACAGGTCACGTGTAGTTCTATTGTTGCTGTATGGACCAAAAGAAATTACATATCGTTCCTACTGATGAGTAAACAGGGGTAATCAAAGATAAATTCTGAGGGTCAGGTCTCGACATGTTCCTGAATAATAAAGCAACACCTGAGGGAATGGTATCTAAAATGACTGCAAAATCTTTAGGTGTTACAGGGATCTTGTAAAGTGATAAGAATTCCTCATAGATAAGTAAAAGACCCTCTGCATTTACGAGTTGGCTCACCAATAGGATATTGTTTTGGAACCAATATTCTACAATTTATTTTTGATTTTTTATACAATATCTCCTGATTATTCCAGATATAGGCTAATATCTGTGTGTAGAGAAATGATGCTTATAAATTAAGGACCATGACAAGAAAACCTGCCAATGAAAAGCAGAGTTTCACTGGAACTGTCAATATTATAATTGCAAACCAACATGAAGCTAAGGCCACCAAAATTAGAGAGTACATGATGAAGAAAACATTTCCACATAGAAGTGGGTGTTAGGAATTGTGTTATCCAATTGATCTCAATAGTATTATTAAAAGTAGAAAAGTCCCAGAAAATTCAGCCCACCATACTCATAAGTATTATTATTGTCCATTACAACAGTTTCCCTAACGTAATGGGTACTGTTTCTCAACAGAAAGTTGAAAAGCATCTGGTCTATCTCTTTGCTTATTTTACTGTCAAGATTAAAAAGATAGAGCAGTGTATGTTAGTTTAGAGATATCGTTAGAGATATGTTTGTTTCTTATGAAGCCAGACTGTGTGTCATCATTGATTGCATCCAGGACTTCTTTTTTTATTTTTTATTTAACCTTTAATTAACTAGGCAAGTCATTTAAGAAGAAATTCTTATTTACAATGACGGCCTACCGGGGAACAGTGGGTTAACTGCCTTGTTCAGGGTCAGAACGACAGATTTGAGATGAAAGCTGTTTCTCACTATTTCACTATGGCTTAAGTCATCAATCTAACAAAAAGGCAATATTTTATTGATGTAGTAGTGTCTCCCCCCCCCCCCCTAGAAAGCTATGACCTTTGGCTTTAACCTGGAATTGTTTATTTATGTCTGAGAGAAAAAAAACTGTTCAACCCATTATGATCTATTACACAATAAAAGTATGATAAAACATATGCAAATATGATAATATGATTAAAACTGTATGTATACAGCGGCAAAAAAAGTATGTGAACCCTTTGGAATTACCTGGACTTCTGCATAAATTGGTCATAGCATTTGATCTTATCTTCATCTAAGTCACAACAATAGACAAACACAGTCTGCTTAAACTAATAACACACAAACAATTATAAGTGTTCATGTCTTTATTTAACACACTGTGTAAACATTCACAGTGCAGGATGGGAAAAGTATGTCAACCCTTGGTTTTAATAACTGGTTGACCCTGCTTTGGCAGCAATAACCTCAACCAAATGTTTTCTGTAGTTGCGGATCAGACCTGCACAACGGTCAGGAGGAATTTTGAACCGATCCTCTTTTCAAAACTGTTTCAGTTCAGCAATATTCTTGGGAGGTCTGGTGTGAACTGCTCTCTTGAGGTCATGCCACAGCATCTCAGTCCAGTTGAGGTCATCTCAAACCATCTAAATTGGCTTGAGGTTTGGTGATTGTGGAGGCCAGGCCATCTGATGCAGCACTCCTACAGATTCAACCCTAAATCTATTCGGGACTGTCTGGAACCTGTTTAGATGGTTTGGGATGAGTTGGACCGCAGAGTCAAGGAAAAGCAGCCAACAAGTGCTCAGCATATGTGGTAACTCCTTTGAGACTGTTGGAAAAGCATTCCTCGTGAAGCTGGTTGAGAGAATGCCAAGATTGTGCAAAGCTGTCATCAAGTTAAAGGGTGGCTACTTTGAAGAAACTAAAATATAAAATATTTTTTAAATTTTATTTGTGATTTTGATTTGTTTAACACTTTTTTGGTTACTACATGATTCCATGTGTGTTATTTCATAGTTTTGATGTCTTCACTATTATTCTACAATGTAGAAAAATAGTAAAAATAAAGAAAACCCCTTGAATGAGTAGGTATGTCCAAACTTTTAGCTGGTACTGTATATACAGTGGCAAGAAAAATTATGTGAACCCTCATCTGGATTTCTGCATAAATTGGTCATGAAATCACTCTCCTTGTTCATATAGCCCTTACACAGCCTGGACACATTTTGATATCTCACAGGTCTATGAGAGCCAGAAATCTTGCTTGTTTGTAGGTGACCAAATACTTATTTTCCACCATAATTTGCAAATAAATTCATAAAAAATCCTACAATGTGATTTTCTGGATTTTTTTCTCTCATTTTGTTTGTCATAGTTGAAGTGTACCTATGATGAGATTTACAGGCCTCTATCATCTTTTTAAGTGGGAGAACTTGCACAATTGGTGGCTGACTAAATACTTTTTTGCCCCACTGTACCTACTTATTAACAAAATTATTCATAAATATTATCCTGCCAACCACTACATTAAGAAGTTTAAAAAGCTAAACTCAAATAGTACCTTCTGTAAGGACCACCCAGAAACAGTGTTATTATATCTTTGGCATTGTGTTCATGTAAAGAGGCTATTCCCAAGGGGTATGCGCAATGCTGTCGGTAGTACTCCAAATAAAAATGTGATTCACATTTTCAAACAGTCCATTTAGATTTTTCAACGGGGCTATATGTTTGGGTGATGTTTTTTTTCTCGCCTGAGTAGCCTCGTTTCACTACCCAAAATAAAATTAAACCATCTAGTGTTCAGCAAAATAACAACACAATGTCAAATACAGGTAGCCTCGTCAAATAATTAACATCCAATCAAATTAACCGTTACTCTCTTGCAGGAAACCTTCACTCTTGCGCACACATTTAGAAATGAAACATGACCATTTGAAAAATAAGCCATGGGAGTTTTTTAATCGAGAATCAAGACGGCTTTTGAGTAGTAAGACATGTATAAAAGCAACATATACCATTATTAAGAAGAGGCTAAAAGCATCTTATATGGTGAGCTACCGAGTGACTAGGACATGCAAGCCCCATACTATCGTGGAGGACTTCATTTTTCCTGCTACCGCAGATATGGCTGGGACAATGCTGTGGGAAAAGACACACAAAAAAACTATACAGGTGTGTTGGTATCTGTACTGATGGCACAGATACCAACACATAGTGGAGTGGTAACACGCGTGCAAGCAGTTACTCCCGACGCCACTTGGGTACACTGCAGCATCCACCCAGAGGCTCTTGCTGCCAAGGGAATACCTGACAGCTTGAAAAAAGTTTTGGACACAGTGAAAATTGTTATCTTTGTTCAAGTAAGGCCCCTTAACTCTCGTGTATTTTCTGCATTACGCAATGATATGGGCAGCGACCATGTAACGCTTTTACAACATACAGAAGAAGTGCGCTGGTTATCAAGGGGCAAAGTATTGACACATTTTTTTTTTAATTGAGAGACAAGCTTAAATTTTCTTTACTGACCATAATTTTCACTTGTCTGACCGCTTGCATGATGACAAGTTTCTCAAACGACTGGACAATCTGGGTGATGTTTTTCCTTGCCTGAATGATTTGAATCTAGGATTACAGGGATTCTCCACAACTATATTCTATGTGCGGAACAAAATTGAGGCTATAATTAAGAAGTTGGAGCTCTTCTCTGTCTGCATTAACAAGGACAACACACAGGTTGTCACGTTCTGACCTTAGTTCATTTATTTTGTCTTTGTGTTAGTTTGGTCATGGCGTGAGTTGGGGTGGGTAGTCTATGTTCTTTTTTCTTTGTTGTATTTCTGTGTTCGGCCTGGTATGGTTCTCAATCAGAGGCAGTTGTCGATTTTTGTCTCTGATTGAGAATCATACTTAGGTAGCCTTTTCCCACCTGTGTTTTGTGGGTGATTATTTTCTGTTGTGTGTCTGCACCATACAGAACTGTTTAGTTTTTGTTTCTGTCTTTCACTTTGTTATTTTGTATTTTCAGTGTTCAGTTTATTTATTAAATATTAACATGGACACATACCACGCTGCGCATTGGTCCGATCTTGACTACTGCTCGTCAGAGAAAGACGAATATCGTTACACAGGTCTTTCCATCATTGTATTATTTTTTGATGAGCAAGTAAGGTTTTATATATAAGATGGCTCAATAAAGAGCAAAATGATTGATTATTATTATATTAATAATTGTGCCCTGGTGTAATAAGAGCTCTTTGTCACTTCCCACAAGCCGGGTTGTGACAAAACTCATTCTTATGTTTAATAAATGTAGTGTGTGTGTGGCAGACTTACAATGATAGCAAAAAACAACATTTGAGAGTGTGCTGACCCTGGTTCTGACCCTGGTTGGATTCTTTACCTACAATATAAATAATTGGAAAGAAATTCACGTCATTAATTTCATTATTCTTTTGGCCAAATTTTGTATTCACAAATGTAAATTTACAAACAATTAAAAAACGTTTTTTTTCTTAACTAACAAAATAAAATGTAAAACCCAAGATGTGAACGGAAGTATACTACTATGATAACATTATATCTCAGTCAAAATGTTCTCACTTTTACCAAATGCTACCTGTTTATATCCACAAGATGGCAGTGTCAGACAGAAGATTATCCAGATCATCTAAATGATCAGTTTCTTGTGTGTTCTGAAATATTGTTGTCAGAATGTCAATTACTAAAGGGCCCCTACTGTCTTATTCCTCTTTACATGAAGCTGATGCTGCATAGTGACTCCTGTACAAGTAATGTGAAAGTCAATAACCTTTTAAGACAAACGAACACGCGCACACATTAGGTTTGTTATTGGCAAAGTGTTATGAGTGACTCACCGTTATATCCACACGTCTAGTAAACCAGTAAAAACACAAGAGCAGCTGGTGTACATACTACCTCAACTAACCGGTGCCCCCACACATTGACTCTGTACCGGTACCCTCCTGTATATATTGTTCTTTTTTATACTGCTCTTTAATTCATTGTTACTTTTATCTCATATTCTTATCTGTATTTTTTAAAACTGCATTGTTGGTTAGGGGCTCGTAAGTAAGCATTTCACTGTTGTATTCGGCGCATGTGACTAACAAGATTTTATTTGACTTAAAAACTCCTTTACTAGCTCATACTGGCTTACACACTAGTTGCAGTGTAAAGATAACCAATCAACAGCCAAGTTCATGTGAGATTCAGCACATATTTGAGGTGTGTCTAAAATGAAGAGATGGCCAGCCTTGGTCCTCTGATCCATTGGTCCCTAGCCCCAGTCCCCTTTCAGATGTGATGAATGAATATGTTTGCCTGGATAGGTGAGCTGCCAGAGGAGCTCAATAATTCAGTGTTTGTAACAGACTGTGCATCAGCAAGCGAACACATAACGCTACGGCTGATTGATACACTGCCAAAAATAAAAGCAGCGTCTCATTGTTAATACTGTAATAGGATCTGTGGAAACTCTACGGTGTACCCTTGTTAGCCCTCTAGTCTCAACTGTACTAGTTTGGCACAGAAAGGACAACTACGTAGTTTTGATCTTGACTCATTTAGTTGCTGGTGATATTTGACCTTGTCAAATGAAATGGGTTAGTTCAGAGCCTTATCACTGGGTTTTGGGTTTTACCCTCTGAGTGATCATTAATATCATTTACTGGCCCTCTATTTTTTTCATGCATCATTGATGGAGTTGTAACTGAGGATGCCAAACTGGCTTCAAGGCTGATTAAACGTACACCTGATAATAGCTGTTATAAATGACATAGAGGGGAGCTAATGAACACAGATGAAGTCTGGATCACCTGTCAGGGAGACCCAGGTATTGTGATAAGTGTGGATAAACAGGGGCCCATAGTTTGAACATATGCTGTGATGTAGAGATGATAAACCACAGAGTAATGCAGTCACTTCTTGATTAGGACACATGGGGAAATTTGAAACCAAAAATCACTTGTTAGAATTTGGGTCAATAATTCATTTCTAGAATACAAAATTATGAAAATATAATTATTGCTAACAGCTGCCATACTCCTAGCTTTGGTTCCACCCTCAACCCTTAGTCTTTATCACTCTGTAATTGACCTATGCTCTTCCACTTGAGAGAGAAGGATAGCAAACACACCCAGATACACACCTACTGAGACACACACAGAGGAGTATTTCATTACCATCCTCCACAGGCAGCGAGCTTGCAAGGGAGGGTGGGAGGGAGGGTGCGAGGGAGGGAGAGAGAGGGAAGGAGAGAACTAGAGAGAGAGAGACGAGCAGACAGAGATAGACAGAGCAAGCAAGTAAGATAGATAGGTAGGAGAGCTAGAGCAAGAGAAGAAGAAAAAGAGCGAGCACACAAGAAAGACAGCGAAGAGAGAGGGTGGGAGTGAGAGCACCAGAGACAGAGGGAGAGATAGAACGAGAGAGACGGCTCTGTGTTTCCTCAGCTGTTTTCCCGAGGCCATGGCAGGCATGGCGTCGGAGCCAGGCACCCAGTCCAGGGTGATGTTCCAGTCTGCAGACAAAACAGAGGAGCCTCCACATCGCAAACTGGGCAAGCTGACCGTCAAATACAACCGTAAGGACCTGCAGAGGAGGCTGGATATCGAGGAGTGGATCGACGATCAGCTGCACCTGCTCTTTGACTGTGAGGTAGGTCGTGCAAGGCTGCTACAGGCACAGTTAGCTAGGTCCCACGGGCTGTGTGGGTAGAACGCAGGGGAGGTACAGAGCAGCGCAGATGCCTGAGGAGGGTTACACAACATGTGAAGCAAAAAGAGAGGGAGAGTGGAGTGTCTGAACAGAGGTGTGGCTGTGTGTGCATTGATCCAGGCTTCATTTACTGGCAGCAAATTATTTTCCCACACTGCTTTGGTGTTAAGCACAGAATATAGAGCTCTGATTGGTTGTTTTCTTGGGGATTGTGTAACAAACTAGTGATAAAATACACATTATATTACCATCATATTAGGATGATAATACATCATATGACATGATTGTATACCCTTTCCTGACCGCTGAATGGACATACATACAGCATTCAAGAGATAACTAAATATTATGTAACATAAATATTGGCTGATACAATCACCCTTTTCCTTATTAATGAACACGACACAGACAGTACTATTGTGGCAGCAGCCTCTGTCCTCAGAAGATGAGCATCAACCCCTCTGTGACATGGGTTCAGACAGGGAGGCAAATCTCTGTTGCCTCTGGACAGTTTGCTATCAGAACACATCTAAGAACTTGAGGTTTACAGCCTAGATCTCGACAGGGAGGCCGCCTATATAACTACTTAAGGCCAGGACTGCATACCACAAACGGAGACACTGTGCATTTGCATAATTAATTTAATAGATTATGACTGGGACCCTTGTGTGGAGATCGTAGGACCCCCGTGTCATAACTGCACTGCTATTCAGAGGCTGCAACAATTTGCTGGGAATGCCATGGCAACAGAAGTCTGGCTCCCACATGAAGAGGGATGGCACAGCGGAGTCAGAGGGATGTCTTCAGGAGCATGGGCGTCCACCTAATGATGGAGATCATATGACAACACAGCAGTGGTGGAAAAAGTACTAAATCGTCATACTTGAGTAAAAGTAAAGATACCTTTAAATAGAAAATTAGTCAAGTAAATGTGAAAACCAGTCCGGTAAAATACAACTTGAGTAAAAGTCTGGAAGTATCTGGTTTTAAATGTGCTTAAGTACAGTGGTAGAAAAAGTTATTTAAAAAAAGTTATCAATTGTCATACATTAAATTCTAGATATTAAATGCCCAGTGCATTAAAAACGTGATATTCATGTGTTTTAGAAATATTTACACAATATGAGGTTGGTATAATACTGTGAAATTGTGAAAATTATGATAATGCCCTTTTTGTGTAAGAGCTGTTCGAAAAGTCCACCTGAAATGTCAACCTATTTTGGTGGGACTTCACCAGGTGGTAAATTAGTTTTAAAACTCTCTGCCAATGACAGGTAGTTTTCAGTTATCCCCTCCCCACTCAGACCACTCTTGTTACAACTTCTAACAGTGGTGAGTGGAGGAGTCAAGTGCAGAGAGCAGGTCATTCAGTTCGTGGATATTTTATTCCATAGACTGTGGAGCCACGACATGCAAAACACCAGGGCGCATGAAACAACCCGTCCCAAAATACAACGGACTAAAACTGTCCGGAAAAAATACTGATTACACTCATACACCAGATAACAGGAAAACAAGCCCGCACAAATACCCAGCAGGCCTAGTGCCCTTAAATAGCCTACAAACAAACACTAACTCAAAACAGGTGTAACCAATTACCCAATAAACAGAAACAAACGGAAAGGGAATCGATGGCAGCTTCGAAGACCGCCGAGCGCCGCCCGAACAGGAAGAGGCACCATCTTCGGCGAGACAACTCTCAGACCATCCTAGCTAAATTCTGGCTTGAGAAATTACTCTTTGCTAAGAAGCTATTTTTGTTTATTTTGGAGCATTTTAATTTAAAACAATCACAGGAAGGTACCTAATTGTTGTCCAGAAATGATTTGATATTAGATTTAAAAAATAGCTGCATTGGACCTTTAAGCCAGCCAGACAGGACAAATGTATATATTTTTAGGAACAGACAGTGACACACTCCAACACTCAGAAATTATTTAGAAATGCAGTATTTGTGTTTAGTGAGTCCACCCAATCAGAGGCAGCAGGGATGACAATGTGTTACATTGATAGGTGCGTGAATTTGACCATATTGCTCCACTGCCAAAAAATACTCTGCATATGGCTTACTGATACTTCAGGGCATGAGAGAGCATCACATGTGAGTGGTGTCCTCATGAAAGTTTTAGTTCCTGAGAATAGCTACAGTGGGGCAAAAAAAGTATTTAGTCAGCCACCAATTGTGCAAGTTCTCCCACTTAAAAAGATGAGAGAGGCCTGTAATTTTCATCATATGACAGACAATATGAGAAGAAAAAAATCCAGAAAATCACATTGTAGGATTTTTTTATGCATTTATTTGAAATTACTGGCCTACTTGGTTAAATAAAGGTGAAATAATAAATAAATAAATAAAAAACACTGATATGGGAGGGAGAGACATTTATTACACCCAGTCTGCACAGGAGGTTGGTGGCACCTTAATTGGGGAGGACTGGCTCATGGTAATGGCTGGAGTGGAATAGGTGGAATGGTATCAAATAGATCAAACACGTGGTTTCCGTGTGTTTGATGCCATTCCATTGTTCCGTTCCAGCCATTATTATGAGCCGTCCATTATTCCAGCATCCACTGCCATTCCGGTGGCAGACACCCAGCGTCTCCTCCCAGTGTCTCCACCAGATCTGGCCAGTAGAGAGCCCATGCATGTGAGCTAAGCCTGGGTGATTTTAATAAAACCACTGTAATAGCGGTTGGCATTTTGTAAGGTTTGCATTACCTTTATTCCTAAATATATATATATATATATATATATATATATATATATATTTGAGAGTCTTCAAAGTAGCCAACCTTTGCCTTGAGCTTTTCAAACTCTTGGCATTCTCTCAACCAGCTTCATGAGGAATGCATTTCAATTAACAGGTGTTCCTTGTTCTTTGTTTCTGGCCATTTTGAGCCTGTAATCGAACCCACAAATGCTGATGCTCCATCTGACCCACTCACCCAAATGCACCTAGTCTAAAGGCCAGTTTTATTGCTTCTTTAATCAGGACAACAGTTTTCAGCTCTGCTAACATAATTGCAAATGGGTTTCTAATGATCAATTACCCTTTTAAATGATCAACTTGGAATAGCTAACACAATGTGCCATTAGAACACAGGAGTGATGGTTTCTTATAATGGGCCTCTGTACACCTATGTAGATATTAAATTTTTTACAAATCTGCCAATTCCAGCTACAATAGTAATTTACAACATTAACAATGTCTACACTATTTCTGATCAATTTTATGTTATTTTAATGGATTAAAAAAATGGCCTTTCTTTAAAAAACAAGGACATTTAAGTGACCCCAAACTTTTAAACGGCAGTATAGATATATATACACACACACATACAAAGATCCCTGAAATGCGTCATGGTATACTGTTGTGGAATCTCGATGAAGTCAGTCTTGCCTGCTATTTATAATTTTCATGCCAATGTATAGAGTTATCATACCATTATCATAAGTATCAGTACAGCAGATGTTATGAACATATAATCAGTACAAGACTAATGTTATTAGGTTTAACTGTTTTGAGTTCCAGACTGCACTAATTTGTCTTGGGGAATCCCGGAGAGAGAAGGCCCTTCATGACAGAGGGATGGGATCCCTGCATGATTGATGAGAAGACAGTAGCAGTAACAGTACCTCGACAGTACTCCTTTGTTATTGTAGTTGTCTGGTAGATACAGTCTTTGTATTTCAATTGTAGCACAGGCCTGTATGGATAAAACATTATGACTAGGGCCAGCAAGGTTTCCTGAGCAGGTCATCAGTCAGAAAAAAAACCTCATGGCCCTAAGTATGTCCTAACGCTGAGGATTTAAGGAGCTATTGTTTTCATGTCAGATTTCAGTGGTGTCTTGACAAACTCCAGTCTGAGGTGGATTAGTTGTTTGGTAGACACCACCCATTGCTGTGGCCGGGGGAGACATGGTTGGTTCATGAGCCTTGGTTAATGGCATTAATTTCACATGAACTCAGGGGAAGGTAAGTTTAGCTGTGGTTGGGTACTCTGACTCTTCCGTGAAGAAGCATTTACTGTCAGCCCCCTGTGTAACGGGTGCGTGTTGATGGCAGGGAAGTCAGGAGCAGGAGAACTGAACTTGGTATAAACGGAGTTGTTTAATAAATGTTTCACAAAACATACAAAATCATAAAAGTGGGCACAATACCCGTCATGCACTAACACATAAACAATCTCCGACAAGGACATGAGGGGAAACAGGGTTAAATACACAATCCCATGTAATTGATGGGATTGGAACCAGGTGTGAAAGACAAGACAAAATCAATGGAAAATAAAAATGGATCAGTGATTGCTAGAAGGTCGGAGACGTCGACCACCGAACACCGCCCGAACAAGGAGGGACCGACTTCGGCAAAGGTCATGACACACTATGTCAATAGCAAGTTATTTAGAGACATCTAATGTATACAAGTAGCCAGCTGGTTGGGTCTGAGTGGCAGTGGCACTGAACCATATCGCTGACTTCACACCTTTAAAAAAGAGATATATATATTTTTACTTTGTTTATTGGATTTTCAACAAAATTGCACTTGTGTCACGGCCGTCATATGGAGACCAAGGCGTAGCGTGGTAAGTGAACATAACTCTTTAAAAGAGAGAACAGATCTAAACAAAATGAACCGTGAAGCAATATGGCTAGTGCAGACCTGAACCTGAACCTATATGGGAGGGTCTGGGTGGGCATCTAACCTTGGTGGCGGCTTTGGTTCTGGACTCCGCCCCCCTTCTTTACACTGAGTCCGCTCTTGTAGCACTGACCCGTGGATCACCGCCGGAGGTTCTGGACTGCGGATCCTCGCCGTAGGCCCCGGGCTGGGGCCCCTCCCTGCATGGATCATCCCTGGAGACCCCGGACTGGGGACCGTCGCCGGACGCTCTGGACTGGGGACCGTCGCCGAACGCTCTGGACTGGGGACCGTCGCCGGACGCTCTGGACTGGGGACCGTCGCCGGACGCTCTGGACTGGGGACCGTCGCCTGGACGCTCTGGACTGGGTACTGTCGCCGGACGCTCTGGACTGGGTACTGTCGCCGGACGCTCTGGACTACCGAGGCGCACTGTAGGCCTGGTGCCGGAACTGGTGGTATCAGGCTGAGGACACGCACCTCAGCGCGAGTGCGGAGAGGAGGAACAAGACGTACTGGACTGTGAAGGCGTACTGGAGGTCTGGAGTGTAGAGCTGACACAACCCGTCCTGGCTGGATGTTTATTTTCGCCCTGTAAATGCATAACACGGTGCCTGACAAGTAACACGCTCCCCACAGTAAGCACGAGGAGTTGGCTCAGGTCGCCGACCTGACTCATGCAATCTCCACGTGTGCCTCTTCCCCAAAATCTTGGCTGCCTCTCAGGCTTCTGTGCCAGCTGTGTACCCTCATATTGACGCCGTTCCTCCTGCGCTAGCTCCACCTGCTTCCATGGCAGGGTCTTGTCCCCTGCCATTACCTCCTCCCAGGTCCAGGATGTCCTCCACTCCACTTTCTCCCGGGTCCAAGATGTCCACTCCTTTTTAGCACGCTGCTTGGTCCTTTTTTGGTGGGTTGTTCTGTCATGGTCGTCATAAAGAGGAGACCAAGGCGCAGCGTGGTAAGCTAACATAACTCTTTAATAAAAGAGAGAACACTGAACAAAACGAACCGTGAAGCAATATGGCTAGTGCAGAACAGGCAACTAAACATAGAACAACCCACAAAATTACCAAGGAATATGGCTACCAAAATATGGTTCCCAATCAGAGACAACGATAAACAGCTGCCTCTGATAGAGAACCAATCTAGGCAACCATAGACATATTAACACCTAGACTTTCAAAACCCCTAGACAATACAAAAACTAAACAAATCACCCTGATCTAACCAAATAATAAAGAAAACAAAGATAACTAAGGTCAGGGCGTGACAACTTGTAAGTTATTTGTTAGTAATATAAAACAACAAATCAAAGACAACAATACAGCAAAACAAAGAGTGAGACAGAAATATAACAACACAAAAAACTAAGACAAAAAAATATTTATTTTGATACGGTTGTTACAGGTTAACTAGCACAGATAATACAGTCCTCCTTAACATCCGAGATACCGTATATAGACATACTAGGCCTCTTACATCACCGATTTATAAATATAAATATACATCACTCTGGAACTACAGGGAAATGTAGTCATTTAACATATGAAAAAAAGTGAGCCCACATTGCATAGAATTTGTCTAAAGACCCATTTTGATTTCACCTTTATTTAACTAGGCAAGCCAATTAAGAGCAAGTTCTTATTTTCAAAGACAGCCTAGGACCAGTGGGCTAACTGCCTGTTCAGGGGCAGAACAACAGATTTGTCAGCTTGGGGATTTGAACTTGCAACCTTCCGGTTACTAGTCCAACGCTCTAACCACTAGGCTACCCTGACGCCCCATTGAGGATGTGTTAAAAATTTTCCAACTTTATGCAATTCAAAACGGATTTAATCCAAACCGCATGAGAATACAGAGGATTTCCATCTAAGTAAAATTAATAGTCTCTTAACAAAGTGACAAAGGCAATTACATCCTTATTCATTTTGGTCAGTTGTGGGTAAGGAAACCACAAAAAAATGCAATAAAAGGGTTTGGTTCGTTCTGTGTGCCACTTAATTCTGAAAGTGTGTTAAAGATGTCTTTCCAGAAACCAACAAGAGATGGGCAACACCAAAACATGTGTACATGATTAGCAGGAGACTGGTTACGTCGTACACAATTAGGGTTCACATCATTGTAAATTTTGGATAATCTTGCTTCGGTCCAGTGAGCCCTATGAATGAGTTTGCATTGAATAAGACCGTGCTGAGCACAAATAGAAGAGGTATGTACCCTTTTGAGTGCCCCTTCCCATAGTTCATCTGATATTTCCTCACCCAGTTCCTCCTCCCATGAGTATTTAATATTGTTTAATGAGGTGGTTTGTTGTGAGCAAATTTGACTGTAGATTATTGACAAGGTGCCTTTCAGAGTAGGAAGTGGGATAAGAAATGTGTCAAACTGTGTTTCACCAGGAAGTGTGGGGAATCGGGGATCTTTGCTTTGGACCTAACTCCGGACTTGTAAGAACCTAAAGAAATTATGTCTGGGGAGACCACATTTAGCTGATAATTGTTCAAACGTACTAAATGTATTGTTAATATAAAGATCCCTAAATCTTTTAATACAGAGACTAGACCATGTTGTGAAAGCACCATCAACTATAGATGGGGGAAAAGCTGGGTTTGTGGCTACCGGAGCGAAATAAGAGGTTGTCTGAAACCCAAAGTGGCGTCTAAATTGATTCCAGATCTTCAATGTTGTTTTGACACATGTATTTTCGGTGAAGGAGGAGTATGGGCCTGTAACGGAGGAGTGAGCGAGGGAAGACAATGATGCCGGTATAAATGAGGCGGCCTCCATCTCTAGCCAAATTGGGGGTGGGGGTATCTCTCTGCTCTGCAACCAGTACTTAATAATCCTAAGGTTAATAGATGATAATAGAATCATTAATAGGATCTAAAACCCGATAGCGCTAGACCGCCATCTGGTTTGGGCGTCTGCAAAAGCTGTTTTCGTAAAAGCTTTTTGTCCCATATAAAAGGAAGAATTAGGCCGTCAATCTTTTTGAAAAGCATTTTGGGAAGAAAAATAGGTAGGCACTTATAGAGACAAAATAATTTGGGGAGAGTATTCATTTGAATATAATTAATTATTGCGACTAAGGAGAGGTGTAGCAAAGACCAGCGTTCCAAATCGGCCTTAGTACGGGTTAAAAGAGGAGCAAAGTTGGCCTGATAAAGGTTTTCAAATCTGATTGTGAAGTGCAGTCCGATATAAATAAAACTACTGTGAGCAATTTTAAATAGGAGGTTATGTAAAGGGACATTTTTGGCGGCTACATTGTGCTGCATCAATTCGCTTTTACTGAGATTCAGTTTATACCCTGATAAGTGACTGAAGGATGTGAAAGTGGCAAGGGCAGCAAGAACAGAAACATGACTGTCGGATGTGTATAATAGTAAATAATCTGCATATAAAGAGTTTGTGTTCGTGTCAGTATCTGACTATACCTTTGATGAGGGGGTTGGAGCAAAGTGCTACTGCAAGGTGTTTTATGGCGAGGGCAAACAGTAAGGGACATAAATGGCAACCCTGGCGTGTCGATCGTTGCAAAGGGAAGCAATCTGATTGAGAGTTGTTAGTCCTGAGGCTTGAGGGGATGAGTACAGAGGTCTTATCCAAGTAATGAATTTGGAGCCAAAGCCAAATTTATTTAAGGTGCAAAAAATGTATTTCCATTAGAGGTCGACCAATTCTGATTTTTCAACACCGATACCAATTATTGGAGGACCAAAAAAAAGCCAATACCAATTTAATCGTTCGATTTTCTTATTTATTTGTAATAGTGACAATTACAACAATACTGAATGAACACTTATTTTAACTTAATTTAATACATCAACAAACTCAATTTAGCCTCAAATAAATAATGAAACTGTTCAATTTGGTTTAAATAATGCAAAAACAAAGTGTTGGAGAAGAAAGTAAAAGTGCAATATGTGCCATGTAAGAAAGCTAACGTTTAAGTTCCTTGCTCAGAACATGAGAAGATATCAAAGCTGGTGGTTCCTTTTAACATGAGTCTTCAATATTCCCAGGTTAGAAGTTTTAGGTTGTAGTTATTATAGGAATTATAGGACTATTTCTCTCTACACGATTTGTATTTCATATACCTTTGACTACTGGATGTTCTTATAGGCACTTTAGTATTGCCAGTGTAACAGTATAGCTTCCATCCCTCTCCTCGACGCTACCTGGGCTCGAACCAGGAACACATCGACAACAGCCACCTTCGAAGCTGCGTTACCCATGCAGAGCAATGGGAACAACCTCTCCAAGTCTCAGAGCGAGTGACGTTTGAAAAGCGATTAGCGCGCACCCCGCTAACTAGCTAGCCATTTCACATCGGTTATACCAGCCTAATCTTAGGAGTTGATAGGCTTGAAGTCATAAACAGCGCAATGAAGAGCTGCTGGTAAAACGCATGAAAGTGCTGTTTGAATGAATGCTTACGAGCCTGCTGGTGCCTACCATCGCTAAGTCAGACTGCTCTATCAAATCATAGACTTAATTATAACATAATAACACACAGAAATACTAGCCTTAGGTCATTAATATGGTCGAATCCGGAAACGATCATTTCGATAACAAAACCTTTATTATTTCATTGAAATACAGAACCGTTCCGTATTTTATCTAACAGATGGCATCCCTAAGTATAAATATTGCTTTTACAGTGCACAAGCTCCAATGTTATGTCATAATTACATAAAATTCTGGCAAATTAGTTTGCAATGAGCCAGGCGGCCCAAACTGTTGCATAAACCCTGTCTCTGCATGCAATGAATGCAAGAGAAGTGACACAATTTCACCTGGTTAATATTGCCAGCTAACCTCTTCTTTTAGCTGAATATGCAGGTTTAAAAATATATACTTCTGTGTATAGATTTTAAGAAAGGCATTGATGTTTATGGTTAGGTACACGTTGGAGCAACGACAGTCCTTTTTCGCGAATGTGCACCGCATCGATTATATACAACACAGGACACTCTAGATAACCTAGTAATATCATCAACCATGTGTAGTTATAACTAGTGATTATGGTTGATTGATTGTTTTTTATGAGATAAGTTTAATGCTAGCGAGCAACTTACCTTGGCTTCTTACTGCATTCGCATAACATGCAGGCTCCTCGAGAGGCAGGTGGTTAGAGCGTTGGACTAGTTAACCGTAAGGTTGCAAGATTGAATCCCTGAGCTGACAAGGTAAAAATCTGTCGTTCTGCCCCTGAACAAGGCAGTTAACCCACCATTCCTAGGCCGTCATTGAAAATAAGAATGTGTTCTTAACTGACATGCCTCCTTAGATAAAGTTGTAAAAAAAAAAAAAAAAAAAGGCAAAATCGGCATCCAAAAATACCAATTTCCGATTGTTATGAAAACTTGAAATTGGCCCCAATTAATCGGCCATTCCAATTAATCGGTCGACCTCTAATTTCCATTCCACCCGGTCGAAGGCTTTCTCTGCATCCAGGGATATAATGGCTTTAGAGGCATTGGTGACAGAGGGATTATATATAATATTAAATAATCGTCGAAGATTGAAGAATAAGTGTCTATTTTTAATAAATCATGTTTGACCCAGAGAGATAATTGATTCGGAGGACTGTTTCCAGACTCATTGCCAGAAGTTGGCTAGAATTTTGTAGTCGACATTTATCAGGCTAATTGGATTGTATGATACACAGTCAAGAGGGTCTTTGTTTTTATAAAGAAAAGACAAATGGTTGCCTGAGTGAGAGCAGCATTTACAAATGCTTTCATTGTAGCATTGTTTATCTCCTTGCTCATAGTGCTCCTAGACTTGACAAGCAGTTCAGTAACCTGGTCTATTAAATGTGTCAAATTCTGCTTGCAAAGTTAAACGCTTCTTATAAATATCTAGAGAAACGACTTAAATGTCATCTAATTGGGCAATACATCATGTTTGTTCTCAATAGCGGTGTAGGAAATCATTTCACCTCTGATATACAGTAAGCTTTCAAAGTTTCCAAGAGAGTAGACACAGAGATGTTTTGGGTTCTATTTGTACTTATGAAAAAGTACATTTGACCCAAAACAAAATTGACAGTGTTCATTACTGAGCAGTTGAGTATTCAGCCGCCAAGGCGGCCGCAGGTTGTCAACAGTTTGAAAGACCACTTCCATAGTAACAGGGGCGTGGTCAGATACATTGGATTATATGAACATGAAGACATGGAATGGAGAAGTCTGTCGTCTGCAAGGAAGTCGTCCATGCACGTAAAAGTGTGGTGAACCGATGAGATAAAAGAGTATGCTTTTCCAAATGGATTAAACATTCTTCGAGGGTCTGAAACTTCAAATGTAGACAACTGTTCGGACAACTCTCGCTGATGTTGACAAGGTAATAGGCTTAGTGGAGGATCGATCAAAATGTGGGTCTAACCAACAGTTAAAGTCACCACCTAAGATCAACATATGGGAGGGCATATCGGGAGTGTAGAAAAAAACTATTTGAAGAAATCACCATTGTCCCAACAAGGAGCGTAAATATGAACAAGAAGTACATTCGTATTGAGCAGCGTACCACTGACAATTATGTATCTACCATGTGGATCTGCGATCACATTAGAACTTGTAAAAGGTACCAATCTGTGAAGTAAAATAGCCACCCCTCTTGCCTTATTCTGAAATGAGTAATGGAACATCTGACCCACCCATCTGCACCTAAGACATGACTGTTGTGATGCCTTCAGATGAGTTTCTTGGGGAAAGATGATGTGAGCTTTCAGTTAATGAAGGTGGTGTAGCACCTTACTACGTTTAACTGGGTTATTGATACCTCTACAATTCCAAGTAAGAAAATTAAAACCATTCCCTCCAGCTGGATGGGCTACACTAGGCTGAGATATGTCTTAAGAGAGAGAGGACGTGTAAAGGACAAGGTACAATGTAAACTAAAGATTGTAGTTGACCCTAATAGCTCAAATTTGAAAAACAAAGACACGCGACGAAGTGCAAAAAAAACATTAAAAACTATATACAACTAAAGAGGGAAAAAACCCTTCTCTCACAACCTCCCTTGCCGAAGCATCTCCTCAACTGAGATGCAAGCAAAACCCTAAATACAAAAAAAGTTTAGAGCAAAGCATGATAATTTAACCAGAGTAAACCATTTAACCAGAGTAAACCAAACATGCATAGATTGGTCCCCAGTAGAGTCTAAGGAAAACTCACCTTGGTTAAGAGAGGTTTAAGAGCAATAAAAGTGGTAAAACTGCGACTGAACCATGAAAACAGCCAGACATTGGCAATAGATTCAAAAAAATAATAAGATCAAGGCTTAAGGCTTAGATCAAAATAAAATAGTAATGATACAAATTAAAAGCAATAATGTGAGTGGAATAAAGAATATGTATATGCATATCTGCATTGTATCACATTATAGTGGGGAGTCAACTGTATACTCACCAACATGGGTTGGATATGAAAAGAAAAAAAAGAACGACATTCAAGTGTCAATGAACCCAGCAAAGTTGGCTTCGCTAGCCAACCAGTCTGCCAGCTGGCCTGCTAACTAGCCTGCTAACAAGACCAGCTAACCAACCATTTGTACCACACCATGCGGTACAACAGCTGCTTTCACTCGCAGCTAGCCCGCTTCTTAGCCACAGTCGTGGTGTAGATCTACTCAGTATGTCATTGCAGACGTGAAAGAAGTGCACCCTGATGAGAAATGGTCATGGGGGTTCTCCATATACATTTGGTCACTAACTCAGGAACGATAGGGAAACGCGTTCTACATCCTTGGCTTCCAACAGTGCCCCCGACTTCACACTTTTTAGGAAAATAGTTGCTATTCTTATAGGTGTGACAAAACACTCATTCAAGAGTAGGGAAAAAGATACTTAAACACACTTCAAATGAACATATTGTCCTTTACTCTTTATAAATATAATTCAGAGTGCAGTTGGGTCATTATTAATTTACAAATGTAAGTCAATAAGGCTTGAATTTCAATGTATACAGTACTAAATGCTTGATGCCTCTTTAACTCGTTACAGCCTCTGCACAATGCAGATGACCTCAGATTATCAATATGCGTATGACTTGTGACCCTTCTGTTTTGGTATATTTTGATTGGTTGGCAGCATTTTGATTGGTTCCTGGGAAATGTTTCCTTTAGATCTCAGAGTATTATTAACTAATAACACTGATTGGTTTAGGTAACCTAGTTCTGTCCAATAACGATGCGAACACTGGTTTGTGATGTGGTCATAGTGTTTCTGGGATACAAGCAAAGTGGAAAATGTAGCTTGAATGAGTACTAATGGACTATGATGTGATTACTGTTGTCAATGTTTACTTTATATGGTAATGAATCCTCAATTCCACAATTTTTTTCATGAACAACGTAGCTGTCAACATTAATTTTATTGTCAGACTAGCTTTACTAAATTCAAAAGTGCTGTCGAGACATTTTCAGTCCCAGCTCCAGATAAAACATTTCTTTGACTATAAAAAATAACTCAAACGAAAAGCATCAACCACACACAATATAAAACATTAAAGAACTACTAGAAGGGTTGCAAAGGCATTCTCATGACAATAACAAATTCATCATTCTTCCTTCCCCCTGACATTGTTGCACTCATTGTACTGTATTGTACTGTTCATCTCCCTGCAGTCTCAAGGCAGTCAGACAGAGGGAGGATCACTGCATCAGTGGTTTGCTGGCCCAGCACGGCACAGCCCTGCTTTCGTTGAATAATGCCAGTCTGCAGCAGAATCACAAACAGTCAGACCTGGCAGCATTTATCAATTAGAGGGACACACAGGGGACCCTGGTCTCTTCCACCACTCAGCAATAGCCTCATTGATGAGCTCTCTCCTCATCCAGAAACCTGCCATCCTCAACAGACCTGGCTTTAAAACCCCCAACTGGAAAATTATAAAGGGCCCCCACACTATACCTGCTGACTCCAGATATTTTCTTGCTCAGCCATCTGTGGCCTGAAGTGAGCCATCATCATTTCCTCTTAGTAAATGGTCTTCAAAGGGGAGATATCAGCCAGAATATAGATGGATTACCGTTACATTAGTATTTGTTTTAGTTATTTTGGTCTGGGAGTGGATTTGCAATGTTTCTCAAAGTTGGCAGACACTCATGTACCGTATATATTGGGTATGTAATTTGCATTGCTAGGAGATTACTGAATTACTTTGGAATCTGTTAACACAGCCTACTGAGTTAATAAGATAATTATATTTCCAGATAAGCGTCAAGTTACATTCATCTAAGACAAATCAAGAAATCTGTAATTAATGTAGATGTTTTTGCAGAGGAGATCATAGCAATCTTACATCTAGCTATGGTGTTTGTGCAGTATTTCTCAAGTAAAAAAATATGCATGAAAAACTAATCAGTGCACTGCATAGTCTATCCTCTCGAGTCGGAAAAGTCTGGCTGTGCACTCAGGACTGATTTCGAAAAACAATAACATGTCTACAACTTCATAAAATTGCAAGCAGTCAAACTATCTTAAATAAAGCAAAAGGTGCTCACTGTTTATCAGGGGCGGCAGGTAGCCTAGTGGTTAGAGCGTTGGGCAAGTAACCGAAAGGTTGCTAGATTGAATCCCTGAGCTGACAAGATAAAAAAATCTGTCGTTCTGCCCCTGATCAAGGCAGTTAACCCACTGTTCCCAGGCCGTTATTGTAAATAAGAATTTGTTCTTAACTGACTTGCCTAGTTAAATAAAAGGTTAAATTAAAATGAAATTATCAGCAGGGTTGGTTAGTTTACTTTCTAAATGTAATCAGTTACGAGATACCTGTCCAAAATTGTAATCAGTAACATAATTTTGGATTACCCAAACTCAGTAACGTTATCTGATTACATTAAGTTACTTTTAGATTACTTTCCCCTGAAGAGGCATTAGAAGAAGACAAAAATGTATGTTACCAATTGAACAACATCTATTGCAGGATAAATCAATGTTAAAGATTACATACTGTAGCTGGCAAAATATGGATGTTAAATTTGCTTTATGGGTTGGTTATGTAGGCTTCTTTTAACCCATCACTTTCTACTACATTTAATAATACGACAAAATTATATTTTTACATTAAAAACCAAAGTCTATCAGAATTCCAGTCATTCCAATAAATGTTATGGCTCTTGATCTTCAAGAATAGGAGAATAGATCATCCAAATTGTTTTACCTGAGCATAACCCCAAAACTAAGGATTTATTTACCAGGCCTACTCTGCTGATTATGATTTTGTTGTCATGGAGGACTGACTGGGCTCATGGAATGGCTTGCTTTGAGCATTACTGAAAAGTGCTATTTACATGTGAAAAGGGAATGCCAAATGCTGCAAATGCTATAGGCCTATTGTTTACCTTTTTGTTGGTGACACTTTGATATCTTGAAAATTTGCAGCTGTTTAAAGGGCAAATCCACATATTAAACAATAACAAAACGGTCACCCCGTCTCCGTTTTGGTAAAAAGCTGAGGGATGATAATGTAACCACACTCATATTAATAGACAGAACTATGGATGCAAGGATTGCCCATCCATGATATCAAAAGTATTGTTTTAAACATGATATGAGGCTATACCGTGTTTGTTTACATTTACAATGTTTACAAAGATTAGGGAAAAACAAGCTTATATTTTGGGTTCTCATGGAGTGTGACAGTTGAACGAAGCTCATGAGGCATTTATAAGTTATATTCTAAAGAATCAATGTATATATACAGTACCAGTCAAAAGTTTGAATACACCTACCGGTACTCATTCCAGGGTATTTCTTTATTTTTTACTATTTTCTACATTGTAGAATAGTGAAGACATCAAAACTATGAAATAACACATATGGAATCACGTCGTAATCAAAAACATGTAAAACAAATCCAAATATATTTCATATTTTAGATTCTTCAAAGTAGCCACCCTTTGCCTTGATGACTGTTTGCAATGTGATGCAGTGTCTTAGACCGCTGCGCCACTCGGAAAGTTTCATCCACAAAGATTTTCATGCTTATTAATTGCCTTGCGCAAAGTATGAAAATTCTAAAATACTACACAGGACTCTTAAATAATTTAAATGTGAATTGATGTTTTTATCACAGAAACAATGAGAAAAATATGGAAAAAATAATGAAATAATGTAATGTTAATTATATAAAGCAGCCCGTGTAATCATCTGCCAGAGAGTAGCCCCAATCGGCCTGAGCCCCAAGTAATATATTAAGGCCAGATAACTCTCACCGGAATCGGTCCGATCCCCAAGTACAGTAATATATACATTTGGGCCAGATAACTCTCACTGGAATCGTCCCGAGCCCCAAGTAACATTTGGGCCAGATAACTCACACCGGAATCGGCCCGAGCTCAATCCCCGCATCCTAGGCATAAGTAATACTGCTGAAGGTGGCCCAGACTCTGACTCTCTAAATTTGCATCGGGCCGCTTCTGGGGGGATTCTGGTAGATGCAAAGTCGGCTGAATTCCAGTAGACTGAAAGGACCCGATGTACTTGGGCCGATTCTGGGCAGTCATTGATTTTTATTTCCAGGCTGAGTCCAACACCCAATTCTGGGCCCATTTCAATCAGTTCCGGTCCCCCGGAAGAGGGCTGCTTCTGGGCCGATTCGTCATTGCTAGCTGGGATCCCCAACCCTGTTCATCAGTGCCCAAAATCACTTGCTAGCTAGCTAGATTCCAACTTTGTGTTTGTAAATTAAGCTTGTAAGTAGTAATTTGCTAAAAACAGTTACAGAGTTTAATGGCTGTGATACGAGAAAGCTGAGGATGGATCAACAACATTGTAGTTACTCCACAATACTAAACGAAGGAAGCCTGTACAGAATAAAAAATATTCCAAAAACATTTATCCTATTAGCAGCAAAGCACTAAAGCAATGCTGCAAAGAATGGGGCAAAGCAATTAACCTTTTGTCCTGAATATAACGTGTTATGTTTGGGGCAAATCCAATACCTTACTGAGTACCACTCTCCATATTTTCAAGCATAGTGGTGGCTGCATCATGTTATGAGTATGTTTGTAATCGGTAAGAACTGGGGAGTTTTTCAGGATAAAAAAGAAACAGAAAGGAGCTAAGCACAGGCAAAATCCTAGAGGAAACCCTGGTTCAGTCTGCTTTCCACCACACACTTCACCTTTCAGCAGGACAATAACCTAAAACACAAGGCCAAATCTACACTGGAGATTTTTTTTAAAAACCTTTATTTAACTTGTTTACCAAGAATGTTCCCGAGTGGCCAAGTTACAGTTTCAACTTAAATCTACTTGAAAGTCTATGACAAGACCTGATCAACAACCAATTTGACAGAGCTTGAATTATTTTGAAAATAGTAATTGGCAAATGTTGCACAATCCAGGTGTGGAAAGCTCCTAAAGACTTACCCAGAAAGACTCACAACTATAATCACTGCCAAAGGTGCTTCTACAAAGTATTGACTCTGGGGTGTGAATAAGGTATTTTTGTTTTTCCTTTTCAATACATTTGCAAAAATGTCTAAAAACATGTTTTCACTTTGTCATCATGGGGTATTGTGTGTAGATGGGTGAGAGAAAAAATATATTTAATCCATTTTGAATTCAGGCTGTAACACAACAAAATGTGGAATAAGTCAAGGGGTTTGAGTACTTTCTGAAGGCACATTAGGCCTAGAGACTAATCTGCGCAGGACATTTGTCATATAAAGGAATGAGCCCAGTATAAGGAAGCTGAAACTCTTGCAATCTTATATCATAAACATTTAAACCGGAGTGATTCTTACTTTATTGGTTAAGCAAAATGCCAGCTGGGTAAATCATCCATGAAATTAGATGGCGGTTGCCTATCCTTCGCCCCTGGTCTCTCGTTCTTGCCTGAATGCTTCTATCATCAATCTCATCATTGTTAGTAATATAATTATTATTATTTTTATACCACTATGTAATGCCAATATAATAACATCCACAACTAAGTTGTAGTCAGAATACATAAGTTAGAATACATTGACAACCTTTTCATGTGGAAAAATTACAATTTGACGTCATTTTAGGTTACACGTAAATGATTGTTGTAGTGGTACATCATGCATGGCTTTTAAACGTGGGACTTGGAGACTCATTCTCTTTGGTACCGTTAAGAATTAAATATGTTAAACTGGTTTTAAACACTGTGGGTTGGCAGAGAGCGCCAGTCATCTATGTCTGCATGGCTGGTAAAAAAAACAATGTTCCAGTGTCTGTCTGTGGTGGTATGGATGTGTGTATGGGGCTCCAAAGAGGTCCATTGTCTCTGACCACTTTTTTCTGTCCCTCCCTCCCTCCTTCCCTCCTTCCGTCCGCCCGTCCGTCTGTCTGTCTGTCTGTCTGTCTGTCTGTCTGTCTGTCTGTCTGTCTGTCTGTCTGTCTGTCTGTCTGTCTGTCTGTCCGTCCGTCTGTCTGTCTGTCCGTCCGTCCGTCCATCCGTCCAGGAGGAGGAGATGCCAGAGTTAGAGATTGACATAGATGAGCTGCTGGAGCTGTCAGACGTGGAGCAGAGATCCAGACTGCAGGTTAGTACACTACAGACAGGTTGCCCCTGGGAGGAGCTCAGCTCAGGCACCAACACAGTGTTGTCAGTTGGCCCTGCCCATCCTTTACTCCAGAACACAGAGACATCCAATCTGACAATCTTGAGCCGTATAAAACAATCTCATTAAAAGAAAAACATAGACAGGGAAAACATACTGTAGACATTTTCCAGTCAAGAGGCCATTTTGTGGGTCACAGTATGAGCCAATACTTACACTTCAGCCATGCCCTTGTTTATACTTTACACATAAACCCAGGAATATTCAACAAAGTAGGGTAATTGCTTTACAAGCACTTGACCCCAGTTGGTGTGCTTGCACAATATTTGACGTGAAAGAGCAATGTCCACATCAGTTACTGAGGCCTTGTTTGTTTCTGACCATTTACAGGAGTTACTGCAGGAATGTGGCAAGCCTAAAGAGGTGAGACACAACAAGCAATCGTTATAGACTTGGTTATGTACTCGAAAACGAAACAAAAGTCTGTTAAGTGTGTTCTCTACAAATAAATAGTTGCAATTCAATGGTTCACTGCTCCTACACAGACTCAGAAAGAGTTTTACAGTCAACTGTTTAAACAGGTAGCGTTATCTAGTTTTTTCTTCTTCCCTCTCAGGACTTTATTAATGGGCTGCTTTATCGGATTAAGGGCCTACGCAAAATGTCAGGACCCCTAAAGAAATAATGAGAGGTCAAATCAAGAATCAAGACCATGTAAAGCTCCCTCGCCATTACCTTGTATTCTGGATGTCTGTCTGTGCAGTTACATGTTAATGGGACCTTCTCTCTGCACACGTGGGTCAATGTTGGTCTGTAAAGAGAACAGTGGGTTTTGATTAGTGTTTTATATTACTTTGTTTTTGGACCGTTTTAACATTTTGATTCCCCTCAATACAAATAATGCACCAGTAATTAAATGTATTGTCTATTACCCACGTGGAAAGTTTTTGTGTAAGACTGTATATTTTTGGTTGCCTATTTATGTACATATATTTTTGTTCTGTTAACAGTGTTGTATGTCAATAAAACTTAAAATTTTCAAGACAAGGCTTTGGATGTCTATCTATTGTATATGACTGACTTGTCATTTTGTAGAAGGATAAAGCTAGTCAGTGTATAATAAACATCAAATCAGCATTGTTCTAAAAGCTACACGCTTCACATTGAAAACTCTATAAGAGCTGAGAGGAAGAGATTGAATAGTCAATGGCAGCAGAAGTAGGGCAACGGGAATGGCAGCCCCCACAGCCCTAAGGCAGTTTTGCTACACAATGGTACTGCCAACCTTTCCAATACTGTTTTCACCCTTCAAAATATAATTCCACTCAACACCAGTGGATGAATCAGCATTATTGAGGGGCAATGTTACATTTTAAGCACTCTAAAATCGCTCTAACAATTCTGCATGTTTGCACCTTGTTTCTGCATGTTTGCACCTTGTTTCTGCATGTTTGCATGTTTGCAACACACCGATGTTTCTACACATTTTACACATAAATTCATGTTTTTTTTGGTTAAATTACATCACTCTCCCTCCTACGCTTATGAAGTTATACATATTCTCATTCTCACTATGAGTCTGAAATTCCTTTTTTTGTGATCAGAGTTAGTGTCTAATTGAAACATATGACTTGACTGAAAATGACAGCATGTCAGCAGCACAGGCAACAACTATAGCAGAGACGTGGTCCATTATCTCTATCTGCATCCATTATGACTGTCCATTTCCTTCCTGTGGTCACTGTGTGGGATAACCAAGGTAGGCAAACACAGAGAGGGCCTTTATCTGGGCCTTAATGGACTAAATCCCTGGAGGTGAGCTTCATTATGGCTCTCCAGAGTGAGCCAGACAGTAATGTACCCTGATAAAACAGCACTCTGCCCCTCTCTCTGTCTGTCATACACTAAAGGTAATTTGGCAAAGAGCTCCATTAAAGTAATTCTCCTGATTTTTCATCCTCCTTTCCAACCTTTCTGAAACTGTGGCTGTCCTAGTGTATGATTGGAGAAGCCCTAGAGGGGTATGCCCAAAGAGATCCTATTAAATTCCACTGAGTATACCAAACATTAGGTACACCTTCCTAATATTCATCCCAGTCAGTCTGTCATGGAAATAGTTCTTAATGTTTTGTACACTCAGTATTCAAATTCCTAATTCTATGGGTATGCCAAAAGAGTGAAAATGTTTTGTGGTTATATTAGTGGTTGCCACACAGCAAAAAAGCCAACAGGAAATCACTTTTCATCAAATCAAACTTTATTTGTCACATGCACCGAAGTGTAGACTTACCGTGAAATGCTTACTTACAAGCCCTTAACCAACAGTGCAGTTGAAGAGTTAAGAAAATATTTACCAAATAAAGTAAAGTAAAAAATAATTAAAAGTAAAATAACAAGGCTATATACAGGGGGTACCAGTACAGAGTTTATGTGCGGATGTACAAGTTAGTCGAGGTAATTCACTTCAAATCTCTCAGACATTGTTTACATCCCTAATATCTACATTACACGCAGCTACAGGAAACAACAATAACGTCAGAGACTACCCTGCCTGCCAAAAGAAAACAAAGCCTTCACTAATCATTTTATACTAGCTCCTCTGTGGGCCTCTAGTAAGAAGCTGACATCATCCCAAATGAGAAACTTGTGTTTCTGCGACATGCGTGTATGTTGTTGTTATTGTCCCCAACTCAGCATCTATCTCAGTATCATGACAACAAATAAGATATCTGCAAGCCAATTAAAGTGCATTATCAAATCAAACCACACTGCTCATAACTAAGCCTCTGAGACAATTGAGGTAGCACAACAAATAGCCTAGACATGTTTATTTAATTGGACCAAAATCCAAAGGGTTAGGGTAACATTAAAATACAATGTTTAACAATTGTGAGAGTAAGTTAGACTTACACAACATATTAAAGGGAAATTGATATTACACAAATAGTACATATTATTGGCAACAGTCCACATGTGAATGACTGATATTGCTTAGACATTACATCATGTGAATCTACAATAGTTATTCTGTTGCTATCTTAAGCATTGAATTATGCTGCTGCAACCCCATAATGTTACCCCCTAGAATAGCCACTTTGAAGCAATCTTTAACTACACTTGATAGATTGCTGCGTATTACACTAGATTAGCAACATAGTCAGGGTTTCTTCTTGGTCTCTTTGTAAGACAGGTAGTAATGTTTGGATCAGCCTTCGCTTTGTGATCTTGCGGAATTCCAAGAAAACTGTCCAGCTTCTTAAAGATATAGTACACATCTCTCAGGAGTGACCATCCAGATAGTAGTGGTGCCAGCTCTTGCAGTCTCACGTCGTCTTCTTCTTCTTAGGTGCCGTGTAACTAGCTGTGTGGTGCTCTTTCCTGACATACTTATCATGGCCCTCCCTGGGAAAAAACATTACAAAAACACCAGGATGAATCGCAGGGAATCTAACTTTCTCATAAATCACTGCAATGATGTCAATGCAATGATTTGCTTGAGTTATGTGGCCATAGTAGTAGTATTGTGCAGTACCTGAAGCAGCGGTTGCAGTACAAATCACCATCACAGGTGTGACAGCGGATGGAGGCGTCCTGGTTACAGATGGAGCACCAGGGAAGCTCATCCTCGTCACTGTCTAAATCCTGACAGGTTACGACAGCTGCTGGGGTTCTCGACGACGTTGAAGGAACTGGTGTCTATAACATAGATTAAACAAATATATATTTAATTTTGTTCTTTTACTATCTGCAATTTACTTGTGGAATTCTATGAAGTGTGTGTATTCAAGGAGGACTGCAGGTTTATTACCGGTTTCATGCGAGCGTCTGTCTTCTCTATGTTCCTAGGGCCACTGTGCTCAGGAGGTATGTTGTAGCCACTGGCCTCATCTAATGCAGCTTCTTCCGTGAGCTGGGAATGAGTAAACAATGACCACAGTTTGCTTTATCATTCATATTCAACTTTACCACATCACAGCTTCAATTGTCTCTTTCAATTATGACTATTATAAATAAAATGGCAAAACAGCTGTCCCATGTGGTTATGAAAAGTAGCACTATCTTAAAAGAGGTTGATATGCATCGCCACTATGGGTAGGAATGTAAAAGAACAAGGACTCAGTTGAAATAAAGTACATATTCAAAGTAGGTTCTGCTTTTATTTGCAGACCTTTTTCAGTATCCTCGTCATGGCCTCTTCCTCAGTCTCGTCCTCGCTGTCAGGGTGTTGGAAGTCTTCCATTGTGACTGAAACAACATGACAGAACACTGTTACAGCACAATAACACAACACAGATGACACATCACATAAACAAGAACACAGATTTGACCACACTGAAGCATTCCAGTGACTATTGAAATATGGTTTCCTCTCCTCTCTTTCGCTCATAGCTATGGTGAGATTCTGTATGAAGTATTTATATGGGGGAGGGGGAGGGTTAATATCTACATTTAATCATTTACCCTTGTCAGGGTCCTGTCCCTTGAGCTGGGCCAGCCTCTTGGCCATCTGTAGAACCTGTTCCTGGGAGCAGCGGTCCCGTCTCAGGTCCTCCATGGCGTCGGCCAGCAGGCGGTTCTTTTTATCCTCCAGCTGCCTGGCTGCATCCTGCAGCCCACCCCCATTATCCAGGTTCTCTTCCAGCCTATCCCCCTCCTGCTTATTCAAGTCATTCATGGGGCCATCCACACCTGGAATGGAAACATGGTTGGAAAATAGATTCAGCATTTACAACAGCTTGATAGAATAGGAAGCCATTGAATTGTTATCTTTGAATAAAGACTAATCTACAGTAATATCTCACATAACACATAACACTTTTCATTAAAGTTGGTACAGTTACAAATGGGAAGAATCCAAATACCTTCAGGATTTTGTTGTTGGGTGTCTATGACAACTTCCTCTGACAACTGAGTGATCAGGTCATTGGCTTGTTCTGTTGAGGTCCGAACATCAGGGGGCTGGTGTACCTGCACAGAGCCACAAAACTAAGTTATTGCAATAATGGGACTTCACTAAGACCTGAAGAATTTGGATACAGAATGAATGAGGTCAAATAGCAGCAACACAAAGTGTTTGCTTAATATGTGTAGTCTAATGCTCAGACTCACAGGTAGAAGGGCTTGGGAGGGAGGAGGTCTTCCCTGTAAGGCTGCCAAGCGGTCCTCCATCTCCCCTGCAGAGGGTACAGGCTGGAGAGGAGCCTTCAGTGCAGCCAGACGGGATTCAATCTCTTTTTCTGACGGGATGGACTCTAAACAAAGGTTGGCCACAGATATAATTTCAGGTATCAGTAAAGATATAGGCCTATTGGAACATAGTGTGTTAGACAATGCTCACTTGGTTTGGTGTCCTCTTTCAGCTTTTGCAGCCTCTCAGCGATGGCCAGGTCCTCTTTACTCAGACGTTTGGTTGGAATGAGGCTTAGTTTGGCATTTCTGCTGCCCCCTGTTTCAGAGGGTGGTATCGGTTGTCCTTGTTTGGCCTCAAGAGCAGCAACACGTCTGCGCAAACACAATATAAAAGGCGTTATGATATCTACCGATAAGCAACATATAGCGAACAGTCGACTGACTCATCAAACCACCTGTACTCACTTTTTGTAGTTTTCAGGAGGGGACCATCTTGCGGCATTATTTTGATTTTCTCCACTGCCAAAACAGTATTCAGAAAGCAAGCAAAACCAGTGGATCAAATATCATGTTATTGAATAGGTATAACGTTTTGGTAGAAAAGAAAAACTACATCATCACTCCACCTTGTGAGATTCCCATGACATTGCTTGCAGATCTTCTGCTGGGTGTTGCCACAGCGAGGCACCACTGCGTTGAAAGTCAGGCAACCCGAGCAAAATGAACGCCCACAGTTCTTACAGCCCAACTGTAAAAGATGACAATTAAAACATAAAACAAGGAGTTCGAACCTGTACCAGATGATTTGACAATTATAGGCAGTCAAATATTCAGGTAACTAAAGCAACTGAAAATGAGTAACGTTACTAGAGGGTAGAAACAAACATCCTTCCTGAAGAGAGTGAACTTTGATGCACAACAATAGCAACGGTTGTCCATTTCGCTGCATTTAGAGTAATGTAATCTGGTTGAACGGCCACTACTGCTATCGTCATGCCATCTACGTATGATACAGTCATTTGTCAAATAAACATAAAACTAACTACTTCATAGCTAGATTTGTTTAGACTATCCAAGAAAAATCCATTGATCAATCAGGAAGTCCACCGGAAGTTGCATGTACATTAAGTCTAGGTTCAAAATATAACTGGCCATCTTCAACCTAGCATTCCGTGAGCGTGCAGCGACATGATAAATGTAGTCCTAAAATATAAATGTAAAGCAAACATATTTTTTTTTATGGAAGATATTATATCTGAATGGTTTTCGTATCCACCGGAAATAATATATTATCGGCGAAAAACACATTGATTTTTTCAAACGAGTTTCTCGTTTACTAACATCGTTGGGTGTGACCATCCAATCATCTTTGTCCAAATCTTCTCGCGGTTCGAGTTCAAAAGACACAGAGCAACCAGCATGAAAAGGACAACGACCCAGTCCAGTGTTGTTTAACTTTCACAAAAGAATATACATATTTTATCAAGAAAGTTGTTGAAGAAAAAATATATATCTAGCACGGTAAGATATGTTTGATATAACGTTAGCCTAATACGATTTGGAAACCTAGCTTTTTAGTCGCTAGCTAACCAGCTAGCTACTGTGGCTAACTTGGCTAACGCTAGCCACCTAGCTAGTTATTGTTATGTAACTACTGTAGCTAGCGCTTTTGCAAACACATTTCAAAGCGTGATACCGTGCTTGTTACTTGCCTTGTAAAATATTACAAGTTGTCCAAGAGATGTACTTGTGTGGCTTGTCATTGTTTGTCTGCTGTTATTGTAGCTAGCTAGCTGACTTACAGAACCAAAATGGCAGAAGGTGGAGAGGCAGACTGGGAACTTTGCAAAGAGAACATCCAGCCCTTGAAGAAAGGTCGGGCCATATCAGTTTTACACCAGGCACTCAGTCAACAGCAAGAGGGTTCGAGCTCTGCCACCAACCAACACAAACAGTAAGAATGCCTTTATTAAAGTACTTAACTATTTTATTTATGTTACCTTTATTTAACTAGGCAAGTCAGTTAAGAATAAATTCTTATTTTCAATGACTGCCTAGGAACAGTGGGTTAACTGCCTGTTCAGGGGCAGAATGACAGATTTGTACCTTGTCAGCTCGGGGGTTTAAACTCGCAACCTCCCGGTTACTAGTCCAACGCTCTAACCACTAGGCTACCCTGCTGCCCCAACTATCTACAAACAGGGATTTAAGTGCCGTGCTTGGGATGGGAGGGAGAGATGGCATAAAGTGGGATTTTTGCTTACTAGCTATCTAACATTAAAAAAACAGTTTTGGGGCAGTTCCACAAGGCATTCTGGTTCTTGGCTTGACTGAATGGTGTGAATTTACAGTGTTGACAAATCTGCAAACAGGCCTATTGTTTTGTGTTCAACCAATGTGTTTGTTGTCTTCAGGGCTTTTGAGTCTGAACTGAGAGTGTATGATGGAGATGACCCCCTTGATGTTTGGGATCGGTAAGATCAAAAGGATTACTCTGGCCAAAACTGTGATCATACCTGAATGAATACTACAGTGTGAATGTCTTAATGTTCATTGATAATGTCATTATTGTAGCCAGATAACATGGTGTCTTTTGAACAGGTATGTTAAATGGACAGAGCAGACCTATCCACAGGGAGGAAAGGAGAGTAATCTTAATGTGCTTTTGGAGAGAGCTGTGATGTGCTTTACAGAAGAAAATAAATATCACAATGACAGCCGTTATGTTGACCTATGGATCAAATTTGTAAGTAACCCTTGTCCTTTGTTCATACAGCTTTATTATATGACAAGTGTCAATCAAACAAGTTGTATTCATGACTGTGTATGTACTCTGTCTTCCTGTATTAGGCAGAGAGCGGTCACGAGCCTTTGGATATCTACAGATATATGCGAGCCCAGGGAATAGGAGTACAACAGGCTTCCTTCTACATTGCCTGGTCTGAGGAGTATGAGCATCAGGGTAACTCTCGAACAGCAGACAGTGTCTACCAGGAGGGCTTCAAGCGTGGGGCTGAACCTCTGGAGAAACTCCTGCAGTTCCACAAGTATGCATCTACTTAATTTTTTTTTACTGGATCTACTTCCATGCTGTTTGAGGTGGTTTTACTTTTCCTAGCATAATTCAACATTTTGTGTCATCTGTTGCAGGGCTTTGCAGGCGCGTGTGTCCCGGCAGGTGATGTCTGGAATGGTGAATGACGAGGAGGAGGAAGCTGAGGCAGCAAAGCCTGAGCGGGTTTCTCTGGTGGATCTAAAACACAGGGGGAAGAAAAAGGCTGTTGCACCCATTAGTAGAGTTGGTGCAGCACTAAGCAGTAAGCACATGTCTCTTTTCAAAATGATAAATAATTCCAGGTTAAAGTGTCATGTTGGGTTATGTAATGTCATAAAGAAGAATATATTTATGATTTTTGACTCTATATTACTTGTTTGTTCAGATGGTAATTCACGAAGCCTACAGTTACAAGGCCCACCAGCTCTGGCCAGCAGTGGTCAAAACAGTTGCCTTGTGATCTTTGATGAGAACAAGGCTGTCAGCGCTGAGCCCTCTGAACCAAAATTGGAATCTTGGATGGCCCCACCCCCATCGAGATTCAAGGAGAACGAGCAGAGGCCTGAGAAATGGAGCGACGTAAAGGTATGAGGCACACAGTAATGGGACTTAAGGCTTGTTATAATTTATGACTGAATTTGTGTGTGCTCTATTGTAGATGCCAATGAAGTCCAGGTTTGGTCACAGTGTTGTGGCTCTGCCCAGCAAGCCAAACTTCCAGCCCTTTGTGGAGGAGTCGGATCAGCCTCCAGCTATGTGAGTGTAAACTGAGATCATCTTAATCATAACTAACTGAATTAACTACTGCGGCTGGAACAGCAAAGATCCATTTTTCTATTCAAAGAAATGTAGGTTGAGCAATAAATTATTTCAAAATTGTGACCCAGCAGTAACCCTGAGCTGTATGCCTTTGGCATAGTTTGTTTCTGCTCCAGCTGTGTTTTTAGTTATTTGTTCTGACACCTTATTCCTCCAGGACACCGTGTAAGATCAACCCAGCGGTGAATTCAGTGTTGTCTGCGCGGAAGCCCTGCGGGGATGAGACTCCTCTGAAGAGACTGCAGCAACAGCAGCAGGAAGAGGGGAAAGCTCTGGAGCAGAGCATGTACTGCAAAAAGCTGCTACTCAGTGGCGCCTCCGAGTTCTGCTTTGAGGAACTGCGGGCTGAGCGCTACCGACAGAAGAAGGCCTTGGAGTCAGGGGGCAGTGGCAAGGAAGAGCAAGCGGGCTCTGGTCTTCCAAACTGACACATTTCAACAAGGACATGTTCAGTGTTTTATTATTAGGTAGGAGACTATCAGTGTCATCATGTATGTATTTTAGAGTTTGTGTATATAAAAAGTTTCAAACTTGTCCACTGGGAGTCAAACCCACAAGGGTCATGCTCTACTAACTGAGCCAGACGGGACCACTAATAACACACTATGTATCTGTCTTTCTTTCCTGCTGCTTCATGTAACCTCCCAGTGTAATTAACCTTTCAGTGGTGTAGGAATGACAGGGAGAAATCCAGAGGTGAGAATGACACGGTTCAATTCATATCGATGCATAGCTGTCACTGTGTATTTTTTAAAATTTTTATATATATTTTTTTTTAACCTTTTAGTTAACAGGGCAAGTCAGTTAAGAACAAATTCTTATTTTCAATGACAGCCTAGGAGCAGTGGGATAACTACCTGTTCAGGGGCAGAACGACAGATATGTACCTTGTCAGCTTGGGGATTTGAACTTGCAACATTTCGGTTACTAGGCCAAAGCTCTAACCACTAGGATACCCTGCCGTCCCATATATATGTATGTGTGTACTGTACCAGTCAAAAGTTTGGGCACACCTACTCATTCAAGGGTTATTGTTTATTTTTGCGCTTTTCTACATTGTAGAATAATATTGAATACAACAAAATTATGAAATAACACATGGAATCATGTAGTAACCTAAAGTCAAAAGTTTGGGGTCACTTGGAAATGTCCTGGTTTTTGAAAGAAAAGCACATTATTTGACCATTGAAATAAAGTAGATCAGAAATACAGTGTAAACATTGTTGTAAATTACTATTGTAGCTGGAAACGGCAGATTTAAAAATTGAATATCTACATAGACGTGCAGAGGTCCATTAGCAACCATCACTCCTGTGTTCTAATGGCACGTTGTGTTAGCTAATCCAAGTATCATTTTATAAGGCTAATTGATCATTAGAAATCCCCTTTGCAATTATTATAGCAAAGCTGAAAACTTGTCTGATTAAAGAAGCAATAAAACTGGCCTTCTTTTGACTAGTTGAGTATCTGGAGCATCAGCATTTGTGGGTTTGATTACAGGCTTCACAAAATGTTGCGAACTGGCTCTAACCAGAATAGCAAGAGGAGTGGGAGGCTCTGGTGCACAACTGAGCGAGAGGACAAGTACATTCGTGTCTAGTTTGAGAAACAGACGCCTCACAAGTCCTCAACTGGCAGCTTCATTAAATAGTACCTGCCAAACACCGGTCTCAACGGTGAAGCGGTGACTCCTGGATGCTATTTCATAGTTTTGATGTCTTCGCTATTACAATGTAGAAGATAGTAAAACTAGAAAAAAACCTGGCATGAGTAGGCATGTCCAAACTTTTGACTGATTCTGTCGGTTTAAATGTACCCCACAGCTCTGTGGTGACAATTTTATAATAAATTTTAAATAAAGGTTCAAATAAAATTTCATTTGTCACATACACATGGTTAGCAGATGTTAATGCGAGTGTAGCGAAATGCTTGTGCTTCTAGTTCCGACAATGCAGTGATAACCGAGTAATCTAACCTAAGAATTTCACAACAAAATGGCTTCCTAAAGAAAATCAAATCCAAACCTGGCCAAAAGAGCACTCTTCCTTGGCTAAATGGAGAAATCTGGAAATTGATGAAAACGAGATTATGCTCTAAAAATAGCCCTAAAATCTAAATTAGTGCATGACAGACGAAGGTTTACCATGTTGAGAAATAAGATGAAAGAAATCAGGCAAGCCAAGGCAAACGTTTTTATTAACATAATTGGTAAAGCAAAGGGAAATTCTAAATTGATATGGGAGAATCTAAAAAAGTTAACAGGGAAAGACCATAATAACACTGCAAAAAGACTAGAAATCATGGTGAATAACAATCTAACACAGGATGCAGTCGAAATAGCAATAGCCTTCAATTCCTACTTTATTGACTCTGTCAGGGTACTGACACAGAACCCCTCCACTGGTTTCTTGGGCTCAGTGCTAGTGAATGACACTCAACCTGTCTTCATCATAAGGGAGGTTTCTGAGTCAAAGGTGAACAAGGTGATTAGCTCACTAAAGAACTCTAAAGCCAAAGATGTTTTTGGGATGGACTCTACCTTTCTTAAAAACTACAAAGAGTCACTCATTGGCCCCATTACTAAGGTCACCCAACACATCTATTGGTCTCGGTGTGTTTCCAAGGGTATGGAAGTCGGCCATAATAACGGCCATCTTTAAATCAGGCGACCCTGCTGACGTGAGTAACTACAGGCCCATTCGCATACTACCTGTGGTGTCAAAGGTTGTTGAAAAGTGTGTAGCAGAACAACTGATTGCCCACCTCAACAACAGCCCCTTCACATTACACTCCATGCAGTTTGGCTTCAGAGCGAAACACTCCACAGAAACGGCCAACTGCTTTCTTCTGGAAAATGTGAAGTCCAAGATGGACAAAGGGGGTGCTGTTTGGGCTGTGTTTCTGGACCTAAGGAAGGCTTTTGATACTGTTAACCATGAGATTCTCATCACAAAATTGTCCAAGTTCAACTTTTCCCCTGATGCCTTGAGATGGATGAAATCATACCTTGAAGGCAGAACTGTGTGTCAGAGTGAGCAATGAGCTGTCGCCCACTCGTAGCTATGATGTGGGCGTGCCCCAAGGGTCAATACTGGGGCCCCTCCTGTTCAGCCTGTACATTAATGATCTGCCGTCTGTCTGTACTGGGTCTGAAGTTCAAATGTATGCAGATGATACAGTGATATATGAGCATGCAAAGAGCAAACAACAAGCTGCACAAGAACTCACTACTGTAATGGTCCAGGTTACAAAGTGGCTCAGTGACTCGTGTTTGCATCTCAATGTGAAAAAAACTGTTTGCATGTTCTTCACAAAGAGGGCAACAGATGCTACTGAGCCAGATGTCTATGTGTCAGGGGAGAAGCTCCAGGTGGTATCTGATTTTAAGTACCTTGGCATCATACTTGATTCCAACCTCTCTTTTAAAAAGCATGTGAAAAAGGTCATTCAAATAACTAAATTCAACCTAGCTAATTTCCGATTTATACGAAATTGTTTGAATACAGAGGTAGCAAAACTGTACTTCAACTCTATGATACACCTCCACTTAACATACTGCTTGACTAGTTGGGCCCAAGCTTGCTGTACAACATTAAAACCTATTCAGTCTGTCTACAAACAGGCTCTCAAAGTGCTTGATAGGAAGCCCAATAGCCATCATCATTGTCACATCCTTAGAAAGCATGAGCTCTTGAGTTGGGAAAATCTTGTGCAATACACCGACGCATGTCTTGTATTCAAGATCCTTAATGGCCTGTCTCCCCCTCCACTCAATATTTTTGTCAAACAGAAAACCCAGACATATGGCAGCAGATCCACAAGGTCTGCCATGAGAGGTGACTATAGTTCCCCTAAGGAAAAGCACCTTTAGTAAATCTGCATTCTCTGTGAGAGTTTCCCATGTCTGGAATACACTGCCATCAGACACACATAACTGCACCACATATCACACTTTCACAAAATGCTTGAAGACATGGCTAAAGGTCAATCAGATTTGTGAACATGGTCCCTAGCTGTGTGTTGCCAATTTCCATGTTGTCTGTTGTCTGTAGTTTGTGAGGTGTGAAAACACTTTGTTGCTTTTGTGAATTTTGTCTTGCTGCTTTTTGTTCTATGTTGCTCTGTCTGTATGCTACGTCTTGCTTGTCCTATGCTGCTCTGTCTGTATGCTACGTCTTGCTTGTCCTATGCTGCTCTGTCTGTATGCTATGTCTTGCTTGTCCTATGTTGCTATGTCTTGCTTGTTCTATGTTGCTATTGTCTATATTGTAATTGTTTTTAATAACCTGCCCAGGGACTGCGCTTGAAAATTAGCCGGCTGGCTAAAACCGGCACTTTTACTGAAACGTTGATTAATGTGCACTGTCCCTGTAAAAATAAAAAATAAACTCAAACAACTACCTTATACACACACGAGTGTAAAGGGATGAATAATATGTTCATAAAAATATATGAATGAGTGATGGTACAGAACAGCATAGGCATGATGCAGTAGATGGTATCGAGTACAGTATATACATATGAGATGAGTAATGTAGGGTATGTAAACATATAAAAGTGGCATTGTTTAAAGTGGCTAGGGATAAATGTATTACATAAAGATGGCAAGATGCAGTAGATTATATTTTTTATTTCACCTTTATTTAACCAGGTAGGCAAGTTGAGAACAAGTTCTCATTTACAATTGCGACCTGGCCAAGATAAAGCAAAGCAGTTCGACACATACAACAACACAGAGTTACACATGGAGTAAAACAATGGTGCCATGGTGGCAAAGTAAATACAATATAGCAAGTAAAAAAAACATTGAAATGGTAGATTAGCAGTGGAAGAATGTGCAAAGTAGAAATAAAAAATAATGGGGTGCAAAGGAGCAAAATAAATACAGTAGGAGGTAGTTGTTTGGGCTAAATTATAGGTGGGCTATGTACAGGTGCAGTAATCTGTGAGCTGCTCTGACAGTTGGTGCTTAAAGCTAGTGAGGGAGATAAGTGTTTCCAGTTTCAGAGATTTTTGTAGTTTGTTCCAGTCATTGGCAGCAGAGAACTGGAGGGGTTTTGGGGGTGACCAGAGAGATATACCTGCTGGAGCGCGTGCTACAGGTGGGTGATGCTATGGTGACCAGCGAGCTGAGATAAGGGGGACTTTACCTAGCAGGGTCTTGTAGATGACATGGAGCCAGTGGGTTTGGCGACGAGTATGAAGCGAGGGCCAGCCAATGAGAGCGTACAGGTCGCAATGGTGGGTAGTATATGGGGCTTTGGTGACAAAACAGATTGCACTGTGATAGACTGCATACAATTTGTTGAGTAGGGTATTGGAGGCTATTTTGTAAATGACAACGCCGAAGTCGAGGATTGGTAGGATGGTCAGTTTTACAAGGGTATGTTTGACAGCATGAGTGAAGGATGCTTTGTTGCGAAATAGGAAGCCAATTCTAGATTTAACTTTGGATTGGAGATGTTTGATGTGGGTCTGGAAGGAGAGTTTACAGTCTAACCAGACACCTAGGTATTTGTAGTTGTCCACGTATTCTAAGTCAGAGCCGTCCAGAGTAGTGATGTTGGACAGGCGGGCAGGTGCAGGCAGCGATCGGTTGAAGAGCATGCATTTAGTTTCACTTGTATTTAAGAGCAATTGGAGGCCACGGAAGGAGAGTTGTATGGCATTGAAGCTTGCCTGGAGGGTTGTTAACACAGTGTCCAAAGAAGGGCCAGAAGTATACAGAATGGTGTCGTCTGCGTAGAGGTGGATCAGAGACTCACCAGCAGCAAGAGCGACCTCATTGATGTATACAGAGAAGAGAGTCGGTCCAAGAATTGAACCTTGTGGCACCCCCATAGAGACTGCCAGAGGTCCGGACAGCAGACGCTCCAATTTGACACACTGAACTCTATCAGTGAAGTAGTTGGTGAATCAGGCGAGGCAATCATTTGAGAAACCAAGGCTGTCGGGTCTGCCGATAAGGATGTGGTGATTGACAGAGTCGAAAGCCTTGGCCAGATCAATGAATATGGCTGCACAGTAATGTTTCTTATCGATGGCGGTTAAGATATCGTTTAGGACCTTGAGCGTGGCTGAGGTATAGAGTACAGTATATACATATGAGATGAGTAATGTAGGGTATGAGAACATTATATTAAGTGGCATTGTTTAAAGTGACTGGTGATACATTTTTTACATACATTTTTCCATTATTAAAGTGGCTGGAGTTGAGTCAGTATGTTGGCAGCAGCCACTCAATGTTAGTGGTGGCTGTTTAACAGTCTGATGGCCTTGAGATAGAAGCTGTTTTTCAGTCTCTAGGTACCTGCTTTGATGCGCCTGTACTGGCCTCTCCTTCTGGATGATAGCGGGGTGAACAGTCTTGTGATGTGTTTATGATGAGTCTTGTGATAATTGTTGCCTGATGAACTGGAGCCTGTCGTATGACTCACTGTCAGTAGAGGGCATGCATGAGGAGTTCTAGTGCGCAGAGTTCAAATATGGGCTACTTTGCATGTTTTTCAACTGAGGTTATTTGAACCTCCAATTGAATATGATTTGAGTATTTGTATGTATTTGTTATGGATCCACATTAGCTGCTGCTACTCTTCCTGGCATCCAGCAAAATTAAGGCAGTTATGCAATTTCATAAACATTACAATACATTCATAACAGATCTCACACCACTGTGTGCCCTCAGGCCCCTACCCCACTACCACATATCTACGACACAAAATCTATGTGTACGCATGTGTATAGTACATATATTATCATGTGTATGCATGAGTCTGTGCCTATGTTTGTGTTGCTCTACAGTCCTCGCTGTTCCATAAGGTGTATTTGATTCTACTGATTGCATCAGTTACCTTTGTGAAATAGAGTTCCATATAGGCATGGCTGTATGTAGTACTGTGCACCTCCCATAATCTGTTCTGGACTTGGGGACTGTGAAGAGACCTCTTGTGGGGTATGCATGAGTGTCTGAGCTGTGTGGTAGTCGTTTAAACAGACAGCTCGGTGCTTTCAACATGTCAATACCTCTCACAAATACAAGTAGTGATGAAGTCAATCTCTCCTCCACTTTGAGCCAGGACAGATTGACATGGATGTTATTAATGTTTGCTCTCTGTGTACATCCACGTGCCAGCCATGCTGCCCTGTTCTGAGACAATAGCAATTTTCCTAAGTCCCTCTTTGTGGCACCTGACCACACGACTGAACAATAGTCTAGGTGTGACAACTAGAGCCTGTTGGACCAACCTTGTTGATAGTGCTTTTTAAGAAGGTAGAGCAGCGCTTTATTAATGGACAGACTTCTCCCCATCTTAGCTACTGTTGTATCAATATGTTTTGACCATGACAGTTTACAATCCATGGTTACTCTAATCAGTTTAGTCACCTCAACTTTCTCAATTTCCACATTATTTAGTTGAGGTTTAGGGTTTAGTCAATGATTTGTCCGAAATACAATGCTTTTTGTTTTTGAAATATTTAGGACTAACTTATTCCTTGCCAGCTCTTTGTTCTGTGTTGCAGTCATTTCAGTTGTTGTAGTAGCTGACGTTTATAATGTTGAGTCATCCGCATACATTGACACTCAAAGCCAGTGGCATGTCGTTAGTTAAGATTGAAAAAAGTAAGGGGCCTAGACAGCTGCCCTGGGGAATTCCTGATTCTACCTGGCTTCCATTAAAGAACGCCCTCTGTGTTTTGTTAGACAGGTAACTCTTTATCCACAATATAGCAATGGGTGTTAAGCCATAACACGTGTTTTCTTTTAGCAGATCATGTCAAAGGCCGCACTGAAGTCTAACAAATCAGCCACAATAATCTTTTTATCATCAATTTCTCTCAGCCAATCATCAGTCATTTGTGTGAGTGCTGTGCTTGTTGAATGTCCTTTCCTATCAGCGTGCTGAAAATCTGTTGTTAGTTGGTTTACTGTAAAATAGCTTTTTATCTGGTCAAACACAATTTTTTCTAAAACTTTACTAAAGGTTGGTAACAGGCTGATTGGTCGGATATTTGAGCCAGTAAAGTGGGCTTTACTATTCTTAGATAGCGGAATGACTTTTGCTTCCCTCCAGGCCTGAGCGCAGTAGGCTTGTAGTAGGCTTAAATTGACGATATGGAAATATCGTCCGCTATTATCCTCAGTAATTTTCCATCCAAGTTGTCAGACCCTGCTGGCTTATCATTGTTGCTAGACAACAATAATAATAATTTTTCTCACCTCTTCCACATTCACATTACGGAATTCAAAATTACAATTCTTGTCTTTGTGAATTTGGTCAGATATACTTGGATGTGTAGTGCATCCAATGTGTTGCTGGCATGTCATGCCTAAATTTGCTAATCTTGCCAATGAAAATATCAATAAAGTAGTTGGCAATATCAGTTGTTTTTGTGATGAATGAGCATGAGTTGAGTGCCTTTTTTCCCAAAATTTTGTTGAAGGTGCTCCAAAGCTTTTATCTTTGTCTCATAGTGTAGTTTCTTTTTTTAAAATTCCATTTATTCATATGATTTCTCAATTTGCAGTACATTTGCCAATCGGTTGTGCAGCCAGACTTTTGCCTCATCCCTCTCAACCATAAAATTGTTCAATTCCTCATTGAGTATACTGCTCTACACAAGCCCTTGCTGGAGGCTAAAGGAGCAAATACTCTGCAACGAGCTGCACTGTCAAACTGCCATAAACTAACTCAATTCACCATATTTGATGTGGCCACATATATCTTAATTATTCAAATGAAATTATTACATTCTCTAACTGGAGGATGTTCTTGAATTTTTCTGTTATGGAGAATGCCCACAATGATATAGCTGCTTGTCATATTGTATCAGCCAGAATCTTAATTTTAACTTCATATTTTCTTAATTGTCCGAGGGAGGTCCAGTCTGACCCTACTGATATAGTAACAAGTAATCCACTGTGATGATGGGATACATGGCTGCTCAGAGGGCAGATTTGATAACTGGGTGGGAGATAAGTGACTAATTAGCAAGTTAAATCCAGCCTCCTTAGTTGGGTTGTGTGAGCAGCAGAGCAGGCCTAGTCACTCCCCTGAGACCCCTACCACCAGGCTGCTGCTGCTACACCAAGGAACTAGAGGGAAGGACATCCTACATCACATTTACCGCTGGAGGAATTCACGTAGAAACCCACACACAAAACACTGTATGGACCTCACCCTTCATTTTGACTGGATCTGAGTGCCTCTCAACTGGTGAGTCCTCAAAAGTAAAATGTTAATTTTGTGAGAATAGATACACATACAATGTTTAGTGTTATTGCAATTATCTATCTTAGCTGAATCATTTGTATTCTTACTGAAATGTTTGCTGCATGACTTATTAAACGCTTATTCAGATAGTTCTTGATGCAGAAAATCCATACTTCTCTCTTCTTAAAGCCAGCTGTGGAGAGGCCACTATCTATGCTTAATAAGGTTTTGCAAGGCCCTAGGAGGGGGACTTTTGTCTGGCCCGGTTAGTTTGATAGGCAAACTGAGTCAGGCTATTTTGACCATATCTCACAGCTGGTGCTTTTAAGCTATGTCTGGTTTTATTTACAACAGCATTTAATAGCTAAAGTCCTGCCCAAGCCATTACTTCACTTAGCAGAAGTCCTTGCAAGACCTGACGTAGCTCATTTTAGGGTTATGCTGAACTAGCCATAGAAAAGGGACAGGTGTATGACAGCTAATCATTTCATAATAATGCCATGTCATGCTTTACAATGTTAGGATATGGACTCAGGGGCTGCTGCTCACTCTGAGGTTCTCAGGTCATAGAATTGATGTGGGCTCTGACCACTCACTGATGACCACTCACTGAGTCAACCACAACCACAGTCAACACTAATGTCCTGAGGCGCTCTACCCCATTCTTGAATATTGCCCAGGGCAAATCCTGAGTAACCCGACTAAATGTCATTGAAATTGAAATGCAAGCAATTTAAGTGGTTTCTTATGAAGATAAAAGGCTTCCATTGAATTACTATAGCTACAAAAGGTTCAAAAGGCCTACTTTGGAATGCATGAATCATTACCCCCAGTTCATCTGGTGACTCATTATAATAATCAGAAGCAGTAGCAGCCTCATCAAGCATGACAATGCATGACAAACAACAATATATGTGTACTGTTCAGCCTCTGGCTAGCACAGCAAGTCACTATCTTTATTGCTTAAATGCAATGTGTCAGTCTCTTTGACGAAAGTCACATTTTCAGGTTTGTATTGCCTCGTGTTTGATTTTGAATTATATTACAATATTAGCCAGATAAATAACATGGAGGCCAAAGCCAGAATGCATATTGTTATAAATAAAGGGAGGATCGCTACTCAGGCTTTTTAAAAACCAATCAAGCCAGGTTCCACACACTGTATGCACGATGTCACAGGATAAGGCGAACAAGCAAACAAACTGGTGTCTATAAACAAGCATCAAAAGAACGAGAGACCTCCAGATAGCCAAAGCAAACATAGGCATTTACAGGGTATTTCTGTTATTGTGGGATATTAGTAGGAGACCTGTGTTATGGGATGAGGCTGTACAACTGACGGTGTATTACAGTGTTCTATGTGACAATGTATTACAGTGTTCTAAATGACCATGTATTAGTGTTCTAAATGACCATGTATTACAGTGTTCTAAATGACCATGTATTACAGTGTTTTATGTGACAATGTATTACAGTGTTCTAAATGACCATGTATTACAGTGTTCTAAATGACAATGTATTACAGTGTTCTAAATGACCATGTATTACAGTGTTCTAAATGACCAGGTATTACAGTGTTCTAAATGACGAAGGTATTACAGTGTTCTAAATTACGAAGGTATTACAGTGTTCTAAATGACGAAGGTATTACAGTGTTCTAAATGACGAAGGTATTACAGTGTTCTAAATGACCAGGTATTAGTCTTCTAAATAACCATGTATTGCACTGTTCTAAATGACCAGGTGTTACAGTGTTCTACATGACCATGTAATACAGTGTTCTACATGACCATGTAATACAGTGTTCTAAATGACCATGTAATACAGTGTTCTAAATGACCATGCATTACAGTGTTCTAAATGACCAGGTATTAGTCTTCTAAATAACCATGTATTACAGTGTTCTAAATGACCAGGTGTTACAGTGTTCTACATGACCATGTAATACAGTGTTCTACATGACCATGTAATACAGTGTTCTAAATGACCATGTAATACAGTGTTCTAAATGACCATGCATTACAGTGTTCTAAATGACCAGGTATTATTCTTCTAAATAACCATGTATTACAGTGTTCTAAATGACCAGGTATTAGTCTTCTAAATAACCATGTATTGCACTGTTCTAAATGACCAGGTGTTACAGTGTTTTAATTGACCATGTATTGCAGTGTTGTGAATGACCATCTATTACAGTGTTCTAAATGACCGTCTATTACAGTGTTCTACGTGCCAATGTATTACAGTATTCTAAATGACCATGTATGGCAGTGTTATGAATGACCATCTATTACAGTGTTCTAAATGACCATGTATTCTAAATGACCGTGTATTAGTGTTCTGAATGAACATGTCTTAGTGTTCAAATTGACCATGTATTACCGTGTTCTAAATGACCAGGTATGACAGTGTTCTAAATTACCAGGCTTTACAGTGTTTTAAATTACCGTGTATTACAGCGTTCTAAATGACCGTCTATAACAGTGTTCTACATGCCAATGTATTACAGTGTTCTAAATGACCAGGTATTGCAGTATTCTAAATGACCATGTATTGCAGTGTTGTGATTGACCATCTATTACAGTGTTATAAATGACCGTGTATTACAGCGTTCAAAATGACAACGTATTACAGTGTTCTAAATGACCATGTATTCTAAATGACCGTGTATTAGTGTTCTGAATGAACATGTCTTAGTGTTCAAATTGACCATGTATTACCGTGTTCTAAATGACCATGTATTACAGTGTTCTAAATGACCAGGTATGACAGTGTTCTAAATGTATTACAGTGTTCTAAATGACCGTATATTACAGCGTTCTAAATTACAGTGTTCTAAATGACCTTGTACTACAGTGTTCTAAATTACGCGTATTACAGCGGTCTAAATTACAGTCTTTTAATTGACTGTGTTTTACAGTGTTCTAAATGACCGCGTATTACAGCATTCTAATTGACTGTGTATTACAGCGTTCTAAATGGCCATGTATAACAGTGTTCTACATGCCAATGTATTACAGTGTTCTAAATGACCAGGTATTGCAGTATTCTAAATGACCATGTATTGCAGTGTTGTGATTGACCATCTATTACAGTGTTATAAATGACCGTGTATTACAGCGTTCAAAATGACAACGTATTACAGTGTTCTAAATGACCATGTATTCTAAATGACCGTGTATTAGTGTTCTGAATGAACATGTCTTAGTGTTCAAATTGACCATGTATTACCGTGTTCTAAATGACCATGTATTACAGTGTTCTAAATGACCAGGTATGACAGTGTTCTAAATGTATTACAGTGTTCTAAATGACCGTATATTACAGCGTTCTAAATTACAGTGTTCTAAATGACCTTGTACTACAGTGTTCTAAATTACGCGTATTACAGCGGTCTAAATTACAGTCTTTTAATTGACTGTGTTTTACAGTGTTCTAAATGACCGCGTATTACAGCATTCTAATTGACTGTGTATTACAGCGTTCTAAATGGCCATGTATTGCAGTGTTGTGAATGACCATCTATTACAGTGTTCTAAATGACCGTGTATTACAGTGTTCTAAATTACAGTGTTCTAAATGACCATGTATTACAGTGTTCTAAATGACCATGTATTACAGTGTTGTAAATGACCGTGTATTACAGTGTTCTAAATGACCATGTATTACAGTGTTCTAAATGACCAGGTATTAGTCTTCTAAATAACCATGTATTGCACTGTTCTAAATGACCAGGTGTTACAGTGTTTTAATTGACCATGTATTGCAGTGTTGTGAATGACCATCTATTACAGTGTTCTAAATGACCGTCTATTACAGTGTTCTACGTGCCAATGTATTACAGTATTCTAAATGACCATGTATGGCAGTGTTGTGAATGACCATCTATTACAGTGTTCTAAATGACCATGTATTCTAAATGACCGTGTATTAGTGTTCTGAATGAACATGTCTTAGTGTTCAAATTGACCATGTATTACCGTGTTCTAAATGACCAGGTATGACAGTGTTCTAAATGACCAGGCATTACAGTGTTTTAAATTACCGTGTATTACAGCGTTCTAAATGACCGTCTATAACAGTGTTCTACATGCCAATGTATTACAGTGTTCTAAATGACCAGGTATTGCAGTATTCTAAATGACCATGTATTGCAGTGTTGTGATTGACCATCTATTACAGTGTTATAAATGACCGTGTATTACAGCGTTCAAAATGACAACGTATTACAGTGTTCTAAATGACCATGTATTCTAAATGACCATGTATTAGTGTTCTGAATGAACATGTCTTAGTGTTCAAATTGACCATGTATTACCGTGTTCTAAATGACCATGTATTACAGTGTTCTAAATGACCAGGTATGACAGTGTTCTAAATGTATTACAGTGTTCTAAATGACCGTATATTACAGCGTTCTAAATTACAGTGTTCTAAATGACCTTGTACTACAGTGTTCTAAATTACGCGTATTACAGCGGTCTAAATTACAGTCTTTTAATTGACTGTGTTTTACAGTGTTCTAAATGACCTCGTATTACAGCATTCTAATTGACTGTGTATTACAGCGTTCTAAATGGCCATGTATTGCAGTGTTGTGAATGACCATCTATTACAGTGTTCTAAATGACCGTGTATTACAGTGTTCTAAATTACAGTGTTCTAAATGACCATGTATTACAGTGTTCTAAATGACCGTGTATTACAGTGTTCTAAATGACCATGTATTACAGTGTTGTAAATGACCGTGTATTACAGTGTTCTAAATGACCATGTATTACAGTGTTGTAAATGACCATGTATTACAGTGTTGTAAATGACCATGTATTACGGTGTTCTAAATAACCATGTATTAGTGTTCTAAATGACCATGTATTACAGTGTTCTAAATGACCATGTGCTACAGTGTTCTAAATGACTGTGTATTGCAGTGTTCTAAATGACCAGGTATTACAGTATTCTAAATGACCAGGTATTACAGTATTCTAAATGACCATGTATTGCAGTGTTGTGAATGACCATCTATTGCAGTGTTCGAAATGACCGTGTCTCACAGCGTTCTAAATGACAACCTTTAACAGTATTCTAAATTACCATGTATTCTAAATGGCCATGTATTACAATGTTCTAAATGACCATGTATTAGTTTTCTGAATAACCGTGTATTATAGTATACTACTCTTTCTTCCCCCTTTTTTAAATTCCACCTTTATTTAACCAGCTAGACCAGAAGAGAACAAGTTCTCATTTACAACTGCGACCTGGCCAAGATGAAGCAAAGCAGTGCGACAAAAACAACAACAAAGAGTTACACATAAACAAACGTACAATAAAATGACCATGTATTACAGTGTTCTAAATGACCAGGTATTACAGTGTTCTAAATGACCATGTATTAGTGTTCTAAATTACCAGGTATTACAGTGTTCTAAATTAACACGTTTTACAGTGTTCTAAATGACCAGGTATTACAGTGTTCTAAATGACCAGGTATAACAGTGTTCTAAATGACCAGGTATTACAGTGTTCTAAATGACCATGTATTACAGTGTTCTAAATGACCTTGTATTACAGCGCTCTAAATGACAGTGTATCATAGTGTTCTAAATGACCGTCTATTACAGCGTTCTAAATGACAGTGTTCTAAATTTACATTTACATTTACATTTAAGTCATTTAGCAGACGCTCTTATCCAGAGTGATGACCGTGTATTACAGCGTTCTATATGACCGTGTATTACAGCTTTCTAAATTACAGTGTTCTAAATGACCGTGTATTACAGTGTTCTAAATGACTGTGTATTACAGCGGTCGAAATGACCGTGTATTACAGTGTTCTAAATGACCGTGTATTACAGCGTTCTATTTGACCGTGTATTACAGTGTTCTAAATGACCGTGTATTACAGCGTTCTATATGACAGCGTTCTAAATTACCGTGTATTACAGCTTTCTAAATGACAGTGTATTACAGTGTTCTAAATGACCGTGTATTACAGCGTTCTAAATGACAACGTATTACAGTATTCTAAATGACCATGTATTCTAAATGGCCATGTATTACAGTGTTCTAAATTACCATGTATTAGTTTTCTGAATGACCGTGTATTAGTGTTCTAAACGACCATGTATTATAGTATACTACTCTTTTTTCCCCTTTTTTAAATTTCACCTTTATTTAACCAGGTAGACCAGAAGAGAACAAGTTCTCATTTACAACTGCGATCTGGCCAAGATGAAGCAAAGCGGTGCAACAAGAACAACAACAAAGTGTTGTTAACACATAAACAAATGTACAATAAAATGACCGTGTATTACAGTGTTCTAAATGACTGTGTATTACAGCGTTCTAAATGACCATGTATTACAGTGTTCTAAATGACCATGTAATACAGTTTTCTATGTGACATTGTATTACAGTGTTCTAAATGGCCATGTATTACAGTGTTCTAATTGACCGTGTATTAC